>NW_026623344.1:1921928-2060849 GCF_030028575.1 Malurus melanocephalus
CAACAAAACCCAAACAATAGGCATAATTAAATTACAAGAATCCTAATCACTCAGCCCTCTTTGAGACAGAATCAAAAAATAGTAGGTTTCCTAATGCTGGATAGAATAATATCTGYAAGGAATACCAGACATTCCCAGGAATGCTAGAGCTGTATTTTAAATTCAGCATCCCACTATTTTCAGTTGCTGCAATTTGGAATGAGGAGGGTTATGCAGAGAAGCATAACCCAGTGYACATCCTAGTTAAGAGTTTTGGTACTTCTCTGCATCTGATCATGTGGTTATAACAGAATTATTCTTTTTCCAGATTACTTTTTAGCTGCACCAATTTCAACTACCTGATTTTGTTCATCACAATTTAGATAGGACCAGTTAAAAACATTGTGAGTGAGGATTGCATTTTACTACCTAATAAAGTCATTTTCCGTGACTGTGTGAAAAAAAATGTCTACCACCATGAACAGAAAATGAAACTGTGGCACATATCTGGTTTATAAGCTGAAGGTTCCTTTTCCTCTGGGAGCTACTCAGAATCACAGAGAGATTTGAAATACAACTTCTCTAACAGCCAGCTCTCATAACACAGCCTCAGTTAGAGACTGGGAAAGATCAGAGCTGCAAAAGCTGCATCTGAAAAACTGAGCTGTTACTTCTCTGCTGCAAGCAGATAACAAAAAGTGTCCATGGAAACCATTTTTATGCTCATCTAACCATCTCTGATGAGCAAAAAGACTTGGAAGATGTATATTACAAAGGACAGGCAAATAACTAAAATGGTAGGGGGAGTCGTCACCCTTTCCACACTTTGCTACTGGTTCCTCACSTTGGTAGCCTCAATCCCAAAGATATTCTTCCTTTTACTTCTCATGCATGCTCTCATCTGTCTAAGGCACCACACTAAGAGTTCCTGGCTCAAAGGAATACCAGAGTCCATGACAAAAAACACATTGTGTGTGTGTGCACGTCAAACATTTCATGACGTGTCCATGAGAATTCCTAATCATGGATAACAAACCGGACAAAATTTCTAGCAGAGTTTCCCCCAGGCCTTAATTCAGCTCTTGGACTATGAGTAGTCTGACCACACCAACTACCAACCCCRCATCAGTGGCTACACATAAATTCAAATCTATCTACAGTACAACTCATCGATTGGGATAGTTCACGTGTTGTCTTATCTCAGAGACACCTAAAAACCAAAACCAAGCCCTACATGCATGTGTTTATTAAGCAAGATGGTACATGGCAGACACACAAGAAAAATGATTCAAATGTTATCTAAGACAGTTTATGCTTTTTTAAACTTGAAGATCAGTGCTATCAAGCTGTTACCCAGCACATGCAAACAAAAACAAGGTTAAAATAATATTAGATCTGTCTTAATGTCAAAACAATCCTCCAAAATGAAGTGAAGGCTGATGAAGTGATTAATCTATTGATTTAGGGCATTGAAACTTAGCATAGTGCTTTGAGATAATCTCTGGCATAAATGGAAAATCACTGGAAAGGAAAGCTACAGATATAATAGGAAACTCCAGGTRGATAGCAGTTAACTCTGGTTTTAGAATTAGGCCTTCACACAGATCACAACTCTTCTTTGCAACAAATTCTTGAAATGGTTTCCCTTTGCAAACTGATTATATAAATTTCTTCACTGGAGGCTTTAGCACTCACAGCAGTAAAATCAGGAAGCCCAATAGGTTTTCATACTACTGAAAGTCATGTGTGATATTCAAGTCTGGGAGTGTAAAATCATGACAGAAATTTAGTGAACATGTTTAAAAATGAGGATGGATATACTGGAATATTTTTATTTCTCCTTGCCTTTTGCAGACTGCTAAAATTAGCCAAGGATGATCTGTTCTTAGTCCTTATATTAATAACAGCAAGACAGTAGAGATTTTTCTTACTCCAAGAACCTAAACTGTAGCATAGAGGTCTTACAGGATAGCAATCACATACTTGTGTACATGAAAACACCTCTCAGATACTGTAAGAGGAATTTTTTGTTACTCCTTAAAATACCACAGTGTGTCTCCTTATTTTGTGTTAAGTATTAGTTTATTTTTAATTTTGGTAGATTTTTCCCAGCTGCTAGATGCTTTGGTGCYAGGAAGATGCACAGTCATTTTGCAGAATTCTCCTGTATAATTAARCAATTTATTTAGCATGTATTTCTCAAATCGTGCTGTTCATAATAATCTTGGCTAAAGAAAATCAAAGCAGCACCTCCCTCAGCTGCTATCAAGAAAGTCCAAGGTGAAGACTGTAATTCTTCTGTACATAAAAGCAGAGAAAGGCAGCACAGGSCTGATGAATGAGAATTTTTGTGCTTTGAAGGCAGCCCGAAGACACTGTCCTCACATTTCAAAAGCCCCATAAATTGCTGTTAACAGGGTCAAATGCAGCATTGAACACAGCTCTGCCAGGAATGGATTAAGACAGCACTCAAAGAACAAGCACCAATGACAGGCTCCTCCTTCTGCCAACTTTCACTGGACAAGAGTTTTTACTTGAGAATTAAGGTGGTAAGTAGTTTAACCAAGASAGTGAACTGCATTAACTCCTGTTGGATAATAAGGAATGATCAGTACCAAGACCATCTATCTTCTTTTCACTGTGCAAAATTCAGTTATATTAATCCACAGCTGTTTATCAATTAAGAGTTTTTGTGGGGTTGTCCTGCAGTTCTTGAACTTTTCTGCTGTCTCATGAATGGATATTTCCTTCTGATCTCAGGTGGGAGTGCATTCAGGTATAAAGATCGGTCTAAAATAATTAWTTGCTTAGTTAGAATTATTCATYGTGTTCCATTAACCCATCAGCCCCRGATAAGAAGACTCAGGATTCAGATCCTGAGCCTCTTCAGTCTCCTTTGGCTTGGCACAACATGAACCCCTCTCATCATGTTTTGCCAACCAATGGTATCACTGTGTAGACACAAGCTTGAATTCTACTTTTGTCCATGTTTTGGTGTGGGACCTGAATCTATTTATTACATTTAGACAGGAAAAAGGAAAACASCAGYATAACATAACAAACATAACATAACAAACATAATCAGCAAATWTAACTGTTTTTATAACTGACACAGTTAAATATCTCTATTTGTCTCCATCCTTAAAAGGAAAAAAGGCAGAAATTATGAAAGTGTCACTGAAGGACTATTTATTTTTTACTGCTATAAATACTGCTGTTGACAACTACATCTGATTAAATTATTTACTAGGTATTGACTAATTAACCAGGGCTTTGTACAGGGGGAGAACTCTGAGTAGCTATTCTAATTCTACTGCTTGTAACTCAATATCCTTGCTAAAGCACGTGCACAGGGGTTCTGCTGCATTCTCTGTGAACTGATATCCCAATTATGCCATTGCCACTCATAAAAAGCACCAAGTCACATGCAATGTTATTTCCCTCACAGAACTGTGAGAAAGAGAATTATATCCAATTACTGTCTGAGAACGCGACATCACATCCAGTTGTTTGAGTCTCCCTGTAGGAAATTGCATTCATTCCTGTGTTAGTGAATATTTATTTCATCCAAGTTCTTTTAAGTCTAGATAGAAATTGAGACCTTCAGACAGCACTAGTATAATGAAATGGAATCATAATTATTATGCTTTTTATAGCTGTCTGCTTCTACAAACTGCTTGATATGGACCAAAYCCCAAACTGTTGAAGTCCACAGAAGATTGACATGAGTAGACTGTTGGAAAGGTGTCACATTCAGAAGAATACAAAGTGTTGAGATCTCATTTYCAAAGGTAATACTTTCATTTTATATACAGGAAAGAAGTGTATATAAAAAAACAGAAATGTAATTTTAGGACTATATGTAGGCTTTGTTTTTATGCTTTTGATGTAAGCCTTGAGAATAATTCTTGGCTTCTTTTTTCCTTAAAGGACAACCAGGTTTTATTCAATTCACTAGATATTAATTGGAATATTACTTTGAATATTATTGGGATTAGAGTTCATTGGATAAGCTTTTTTCATACATATTACGGGATATTTAAAAGAGATGTGGAATTAGGGTAATGATTTAGGGGTAGAATTGGCAGTGTTAGGGTAYTGGTAATTGAGAGTCAAAATGAAATACCTATTTCAAGTTTGGATTGGTCCTGCTCAGGCTTCCATCCTTCCCTTGTCATGTTAGATTAGAGATTCTTATGGTAGCAGGATTTTTTTTCAAGTAGATAGTAACACACACTAATATTGTTCTAATCTTGTGTTTAAACTTCCTAACTMCAGTGAGCTTTTCCAGTGTAAATCAGAAGCCTCAGTAATCAAGTCTTGTTCATAACAAACCCCATCTCTTCATTTCAGGGAGAGAGTTTGCCCTTGCTGATTTTATTGAGAGAGGATTTCATGCCATCTTTTAATCTAATGAGGGGGATTAGGGTTGCAGTGTCAGTCAGACAGGTACAGGCAATTATAAACAGTAGTGGCTGCAATTCTGCCCTTACCCAAATCCTTGCAGTGAGCACACAGCACAGATAGAGCAGAAGGGAGTTTGGATTCTTTTTCTGGGATGCAGGGGTCTTTTACTAAGGATCCATCATTCTGGACACAGAACCCCATGAGCATTATTAAAACTATTTTTGGATTGGTGTCCAGCAGATTTAAGATGGATTGATTTGAAACATGTTGCTAGTTTTACAAAGAAATGCAGGGATTTTTCCAGAAACCAAAATCTGACACTGCAGTTTCCTGTATTTATGACAGCTGAAAGATTCCTGCTTCAAAGACTACTTATGACAACAACTGCAGCAAAAATTAAGCCAGTATCTTCTGTGAACTAGAGATGAAAAGCGTTCTTTCTGTGTTTCAACAACCTAAAACCCCTCCAAAAAGTTTTTCATTCATTTCTGTTTAAATCAACTCAAGGCAATATAATCCAAAACCACTTTTCCCTGTGGATAAGAGACAGCCCACTGCATCCCAGGTCATGCTGCAACCTGAGGAAAAGCTAAGCCATCACCTTCTAACCTGTATCTTGAAGGCTGTAAACCAATATAATTGAAACCTACCCTGTRGTGATGGGTCAGTGGACTGAAGTTACAAGGAAAACTTTATCTGTGAAGTATCAATTTCCAAACTAAGGGTTCAACATGCATGTCTRTCACAAACTCTCTATCATACTTAAAACTGAAAAAGACGGGACACATGGACCTTTACACTTAAGTGGCAAAATCTCCCATGCAAGACTCTCCTCAATTTTTCTGACACTCACTGCTCCGCACAAGTTACCTTTAATATTGTATGTAATTCGCAATATTCTTGTTGTTTAGTTGAGTTACAGTGCCATTTGATACACAACAATACCTGCTCAAGTAAGGTAATGCTGTTTTTTAAGCATATCATAGTTGTTATCTTGCTGAAGCAGGACTTCTATTGCCATAACTTACTAAAACATCACTTCTAAGCAGAAGGAAAAAAATTCAGCAAGAAACAAAATGGATACTGAAGTGCAAAGACAGATACCACATCTATTTTTTTCTTATGAAAACACACCTTTTAGTATTTTCTGTGGAGTTCTGGCATGCATGTTACTGAGCAAGTACATACTGTAGCTTTGGTTTCCAGTATACCCATTATATTTGCTTAAACTTTATGGAAATCTWATGCTATTTTGGAAGCCTCAAGGAGTTCATAAATTTTAGGGGTCTTACTGTGCTTTCAGCTGAGTCCCTGCTACCTTGCACAAGTCCCTGCTGGCCATAGAGAACTGGCAGGAAATGTGTGAGGTAATATGTTAATTAATGGAAAGACAGGCCTCATTCTGCCTGTATAGAAAATCCTCAGCCCCAAGGCAGGTCTGATACACTAAGCAGGTTTCTTAATGCATTAAATAATATCTAATTCATCTTTCCAAGTACATAAAAATCAGATTGGAACCTAGCACTCCAAAACAGGTGTTTTCTGTTTTTTATTCCTTTGACTACTAGAATCTTCCATTGAAAAAGATGGAGCCTCAGAAATCTTTCAAGAAAGAAATATGCATTGCATTAATCCCTGTATTTCTTAATCCCAGAGAGATGGAGATGCTCACCAAGCAGCATTTGTAAAGCTAGTTAGCAAAAGCAGCAAATAAGCAGAAGTTTTGTCAGAAATAACAAACACATGACAAAGTTTACTTTTTATACCTTAATTCCCTACACCACACRCTGCTGCATTTCAGTCATATGGTTTGTTTGGAGTATCACATTCCAGCCCGTAACATTATTTAGACTTWTTGTAAGATTAGAAAGAAGGGAAAATAATCCAGCAGATCTACTATTTGGCTCAACACCTGGCAAGTGCTTAACACAAGGGTTCTTTTATGTTCCTGCTCCCGACCACCCCAGCAGCACCACCCGAATCACACAGGATCTCACACAGCCCAGTTCCGTAATCCCACCTGAGGACCACACCTGATCCAGCTCCTGGCCCTGTTCCTTTGCTTTGTCCCAAATTCCCACAGTGTTACTGCCTAAACAAAGAGCTTTTTCAGGCATCGAAGTCACAACTGGCTGCAAGAACCGTATCAAATCCTATTTCTGATAACTAAATTCCGTTTAATCTATTCATAATCCTTCAAATACTGTAAATGTTTGTCTTTCGATTAAGAAGACAAAGCCAAACCCACGGGGGAGGAGGGTGGGTAGTGGTGGTGGTGGTGCATTTAAACCCTTTACGGGACACTCCTACCGAGTGTCTGGGGATGCAGGTATGCTCCAAGCTCCYATTTAACTGGTATTCATCGCACCAGCTCCTTCCTTGCGAAGGCAGAGCGTCCGGAGGCTATTTCAGCGGACACGAGCCGGGATCCGGGATGCGAGCCCGCTCCATCCCACGGCAGCCGGGACCGGGCATCGATGGCTCGGCGCTCGAGTTACCCTGGGCAGCGCCTCACCGCCGAACCCATCGAGGATTCGGCGCTCGACTTTTAGCAGCGGCGTCCCGAGGCCGCGAGCGCCATCTTGGAGCCTGGCGGGGGCGATGGCGGGGGCGATGGCGGGGCCTTCAGTAAGGGCAGGTTTAGGGTCCGGACCTGGGCAGGGACAGCCCCGAATACCAGCACAGGTTGGGTGTGACCTGCTGGAGAGCAGCTCTGTGGCGAAGGACCTGGGAATCCTGCGGGGTGACAAGCTGACCATGAACCAGTAGTGTGTCCTTGCAGCCAGGAGGGGCAATGGTATCCTGGAATGCATTGGGAAGTGTGGCYAGCAGGTCAGGGGAGGTGATCTTCCCCTCTACTCTGCCCCAGTGAGGCCACATCGGGAGCGCTGTGCCCAGTTCTGCACTACCCAGTACAGGAAAGACAAGGAGCTACTGGAGAGGGTCCAGCGGAGGGTCACAAAAATGATGAGAGGTCTGGAGCATCTCYAATGAGATGGGACTGTGAGAGCTGGGCCTGGTTACGCTGAAGTAAACAGAGGGAATCTCATTAATGCATATAAATATCTCAAAGGGAGAGCTAAGCGGACGATGCCACTCTTTTCAGTGGTGCCCAGCGACAGAACAAGGAGCAATGGCCATAAAGTCAAACACAAGTTTAATCTCAATATGGGGCAGCACTTCTTCACACTACAAGTGGCAGAGCCCTGGAACAGCTGCCCAGGGAGGGCGTGGTGGAGTCTCTCGCTCAGGAGACATTCCAAACCCACCTGGACACATTCCAGCGTCACCTGCTCTGGGTGACCCCGCCTTGGCAGGGGGGTAGGACAGGGTGATCCTCCGAGGTCCGTTCCAACCCTAATAATTCCCTGGTCCTGTGACTCCTTTCCCGCTCCCCGCCGGCCGAGGGCGGCGCGCCCTCAGGATCCCCGCGCATGCGCAGCCGCCGCGCCCGCCGGTCCATGGCACAGGCGCGGTCGCGCTGTCCCTGCAGCCCGCGGGAGGAGGAGGAGGGCGGCGGGGAGGAAGAAGATGCCGGGGAAGCTGAAGGTCAAGATCGTGGCGGGGCGCCATTTGCCGGTGATGGACCGCGCCAGCGACCTGACCGACGCCTTCGTGGAGGTTGGTGGCGGGGGAAGGGGGACGGGCGCGCCGGGCCCGCGCTGCGGAGGCACCTGCCGGGCCCGTGCCGCGCCTCGGTGCTGCCGGGAGCCAGCGGCAGGGCGAGGGGACAGAGCCCTGAACTGCTTGGCGCGGGCTTGGATGRGACACCAGCAGGGATTTCTGTGTGGAAAGGGTGACTAGACATTGGAACGGTCTGCCCAGGCAGGCGGTGGAGCCGCCGTCCCTGGAGGTGTTTGAGGAAAGGCTGGACGTGGCTCTCGGTGCCATGGTATTCGTGTTATGGTGGTGGTCGGTCATAGCTTGGACTCGGTGRTCTTAGGGTCTTTTCCARCCTRATTGGTTSTGTGGTTAGACAGACTTGTTGGAAGGAGCATGAAGAAGTATTAAAAGCATCTTTAAATCAGTTGTATTGCTGAATATATGAGTGGTTGTACAAGCTTTATTTTTAAGGCCAATATTAATGTTTTCATTTAAAACGTTGGAAATACTRAAGTGTTTCTGAGGGGGCTTTTAGGCAACAAATATTTAATATTATTTGCATGTTTAAATCCCTTTATTGCACCCAGAGTTTCTACCTTCAACCTTCTGTAGATCATGTAGTTAACAGYCAATATGTAGGGTATTTCTTAGGAAAGGACTGTGAAATAAGTTGAAATGCAAAATAAGTGGATTATTTAAGGTTGGATGGGGCTCTGAGCAATGTGATCCAGTGGGTGACATCCCTGGCCATGGCAGAGGTGTTTGAATGAGATGGACTTCAAGGTCCCTTCCAACCCAACACTTYCTGATTTCTGTTATTTCTGTTACATGATTCTTAGGTTTTTTGATTTGTTATTTCGAATWTGGATGACTAAGGACATTTAAGAAACATTTCAGAGATCCAGAAATCATACTCAGAACAATCAGACCTATTTTAAATGGTGTGCTATGAAAATGCATGTCCTACAAATGTACACGTACCACAAATAGTGGTTGAGGTTGGCACAATACTGGAATTACGGTAGGAAGACAGAAAGTCTCTCTAAAACTATACGCTGAAAAATATGATAATATTAATACCAAAACAAATTTGGGGTCTTTAAGTCCTGATTTCATTTGGTGCTTAAAAATTTGGTTGCCCTTAAACTCTTAAGGGCATCACTTAATGGGAATGTAAGCTGGTAATAAAGTGAAGATGTTCAGCTTTTCTGTGGAGCTGAAATAGTACATCATTCTATTTTACTAGATGGAACTTAGCATTCCACTGTTTTGTCAGCTGTTTCACCAGCCAGGTTTTAATTTATAAAAGCTTCTCTTGTAGGCTGCCTATTAATCCAGTTTAAAATTACAATAACTCTGATGCTTGCTACTAGGAGACGGGGAAAACAGRACTAGGAAATACAGTTCACTGAGTTTCATTTGACCTGGTTTTATTCTGTGATAGGAGAAACAGCTCTCCTCTTCTATGGGTTGTTTGTTCCCAACCCTACTATCCATGCAGCAAAGTAGATTTTTGAAATTCATCTAATAAAATACTAATGTAGCAAAAAAAGAAAATAAAAATTTTCATCAAGATCAGTTTGCTTGGCTGGGTTGACATGCAGTTCCATGAGTATCTTGGCACAAATAAGGCTAAAGTAATACAGATGGGAGCTTGCTTTTAGGATTGTTATTTAGGAACAATGTGGAGTAACTGCCCTTTCCATGTGTGGAGTAGGCAATACAGTAGATGAAATTTATTTCAAAATAAATTGARCTTTAAACTATTATTTTATTTTCAATATTCAGTTGAAAATACTGAATATGTTGAACTTTACAACATGTTTTTCCTTAAATGAATATGAAAAGCAAATGTTAAAGTTCTAGTTGTTAAGTAGCCTTAAATTTCCTTGTTAAATATTGCAATATAAACTTCAAAGTAGAAAATGAGAAGAGACTTGAGAGCTCTTACTTGGCTCAGGTTATGCAAAACTTAGACTTCACCAGCATGAGCACAATGATACCTGTCCCGGCTCAGGGTATTTTGTTACAATTTCTTCCATAAATGTACTTTTAACTTTGCACAGTGGACAGCAGTGTAGTGCTTGATTATCTCTACAAGCTTTAATAAACTAGCTGGAGTACTGGGGAAAATCAGTTATAACTGCCTGGGGCTGCAAGGGAACTGATTTACTCCCAAGATAACACTCTAAAATAGGTTGGGTGGAGCTTAGGACTCTTAATCTTGGCAGCTTCTGGAGTCAGAACTGGTATTTAACTGGCAGCTCCCTTACAACCAGTGCCAACATCACTTTATTGTACTTGAGCAAGTGTAAAACCTCTTCAGAGTTGGGATATGCACCTATGCAAAATAATCACCATATTATTGAAATATATGAAGTGGTTATTTAATAATGTCTTGAGCAAAAGTGTTAAAAGAAAAGAGTTTTCAAATCCAAGCATGAATTTAGTCTCTGAAATCCATTTAGACTTTTAGAAGATCACAGTTGTCAAAATCCACACATCTCTATCTCCAGCATTTCTTTTCTATCGGCACACTCATTATTTTCCTTAAGAATCTTGAATAAATTTAAAAATGTAACTTTGAGTATTTGTAAGTACTATCGGACACTTGGTATGAGGTGAAGCGCTCATTTTTTTGAGRGGCAGCATTGAGAGAACTGCAGGTGTTTGCACATGGTTTGGGATGAAAGCTTCAGTGAAATAAAAGCTCTTGCATGGTTCTGTATGGTTTTATGTATGGAGCATCACAGAAATTCGGCTTCACTTTTAAAAAAASAATCAAGAAACCCCCACAAACCCAAATGGGCTTAGCCTGAAATAGATGCCTGTGGAGACCATATGGGTATTGCTGAAATAGATTTTCATGTGGTTGAAGATGCAATAAGCAACAGAATTATGGAAAACATTTTAGTAGTCCTCTATATATCTCAAATCCAGTTTGGTTTTATGTTTATTTTATCAATCAGTCTATGTAGCTGATGAAGAAATCCTAGAGAGAAGAGTAATAGGTCATGAACTATCACATAAAGAACATTTTTCCTTATAGAAGGCAAGGAAACTATACCAAGTGACCTTGAATAGCCAATATAAGTGATGTTTTTGCCTCTCAAATGATTGAGGAGGAAAAGAAACAATTTCAGTAGTATGAGAGTATGAGAGAGATTGATTGGATATGTCACTGATACATGGATACTGATATATATATAAATTGATTTAAAAATTTACTCTCAGTGAAAAAAATTTRTTGAAATATGTATTTGAAATTATTTGCATGTGTCGATTTAATGAGTTCAGATATTTCTTTATTAGTGTTTATTATTGATTGTTGAATGTTTGTATTTTAGGTGAAATTTGGAAATACCACATTTAAGACAGACGTGTATCCCAAATCACTTAATCCTCAGTGGAATTCTGAGTGGTTCAAATTTGAAGTAAGTATATTTTAAGAGTTTGCCTGTATCTATATCACCGTCTGATTTAGCTGCCCTTAATGAAATAATTGCATTTCAGGCAGAAAATGAATTTTGAACCCTGAAGTGTGTTTGTGTCTAAATACATACAAAGCCTTCTCAGCAAGCCTAGCTCCAGTCACACCTTATTTGTCTAAGGTGTCTCATTGCTTTTTAGGAGTGTTTGTGAAGATAAAAGCTTGCCAGATTGGATCCAACTTAAATGTCATTCTATCAGAAAAGAGAATACTGCAGTGAAAATGAGGGGGGAAAGTAGGGATTAGGTTTTCAGTATAGTTACCAGTACAAGTTTATATAAATAAGTACATATATCTGAAAGTACAGGTGTTCTTGTGAGTTTTTTAAATTTTGAGCAAGAAAAGTTAATTGGTATTTGAAGTACATTTGGTTGCAAAGATAATGCATTTGTCAAAGAGAAAATGGAAAATTCCTATGAGAAGATTACAAAATAAAGAGCTTGGACAACAATTATTGGACACTTTCTCTTCCTGTATTCTTATGTAATAAGGAGGGCACTCAGCATTTTCCTGTAATTRCTCGTTGCTTTCCAGGATCTAATTTGTTGTTGTCCTTTGACATTATGTTGACTGAACAAGTGTTTACACGTTCCCTTTTTGTTACTACTTTTTTTACTACTTAAAAAATGAGGATGATGCTYAGAATAAATTAATAATTAAAACACTTGAATGTGTAATTCTGGTTCATTTACAGTGTTCTAAGGCATTATCATGACTCTGCTAACACTTGTATTAGCAAGTCTATTTCTTGGTTTGTGACATTCAACACAAAAAGTTCTGAAATGTCAGTCTTAGTCTTAAAAGAAAATAGTTGTATTATCTGTAGATGGATTATTTTTTTTTTTTGAAATTTAGGAATTTCCAATATCCTAATTTTAGGAATTTGCATATATAGAATTACTGAATTTTTACTGCAACCTGTATTAAATATCTTCTTTTAAGCCACTGACCTGTGATGAGAACACCATAATCTTAACTTTAGTCCTCTGAGATATTTTGTCTTAATTTTTTTTTTAATTTAACATGATGTATTGGGGAGATGGCTGGACAATCTCGAGAGTGTGACTTTTAACATTGTGGAATTTAAAAATTAATAATCACTGTAATCTTGCCCTTCTTTTCTTYTCCCAGTGATAGCTCTGTTTTCAGGATTTTACCACGCTCTGAAAGATAAAGTCAAAATAAGTCAATGTGTTGTTTAGTTTCCAGAAAGTGAAATTTCAGATTTATTTGTGTTGGGTCACTGTTCATAACTGACTATCTTCTCTTCTGCATTTGTTTTTCAGCAGTGTTTTCCCTACACTTTTTTAAAATACTCAGATTACATGCTGGTATTTGTTTTCCAGGTAGATGATGAAGAGCTCCAAGATGAGCCTCTCCAGATCACAGTTCTTGATCAYGATACCTACAGTGCCAATGATGCCATTGGCAAAGTGTACATAGATATTGATCCTCTCCTCTATAGTGAAGCAGCCACAGTTATTTCAGGGTGGTTTCCAATTTATGATACCATTCATGGTAAGATCTGCTAATTTAAAAYGGTCTTGTTTGAAATGTAATCTGCTTTTTATAATCTTGTAAACTGTCTTCAGAAATTTGYAGTAATTTTAGCTTTGGAACTGGAAAACTGATTTCTTGGCTTTTTTTTTTGTCCTTATTTTCTGACGTGAGAAAATTTCTGGCATAGGACTTCAGACCAGTGCTTGGCAGAATGCCTTCCATAAGACTTGTGACAAGTGGAAACAAGTCTTCACTAGTTACCGCAAAATTCAGATTAAAAAAAAAAACAAAACAACTCAGACACAACTGCCATGTGTTTACTAAATGAATGTAATTTTGCTGGATTTATTTGGGGTGTGCCTTCCTGGGATTTGGGTTGAACTTCACTTGAGATGAAGGGACAGGATGTGAGATATCTTCAACAGGATGAAATTGCTTTTCCTTGCAGTTAAGTGCTCTCAGTGCTAGGTGTATTTCATCAGAATGAATAAGAACATACAAGAAAAAGAAGTTAATTATATTTTTGCTTTTGATTTTAATAAAGCAGCTTTTGTCTCAGAAAGCCAAGGTCAGTTTAGAGCAATTAACTCACTGTTTGAATACCTTAGTGCAAAACATCTCTGGTTGCCAGTATCCTTCTTGTTCATTATTCAGAGTGAATTAAATGACCTAATGAAGTTAAAAGCTAATTATAAATCATCGTTTAGAAATAATTAATGGTGTTTACCACATGCTCATCATAACTGATGCAAAGTATTTTTTGTGTTTATACAAATTATAGTGATCAAGTTTTTTTGAGAAATGTTGCATGTGTTTATTTAATTTTCTTTTYATTCTATGCACATTTTCCTATCACACATTTTCTTTTGGAGCAAAATTATGCAAACGCTTGTTTTAGGATGTGTACAGCTGGTAGTTTAGAGAGAGTTAGATTTCTCTGTATTTTTCCAGATATGTTGGTATTTCATGCTTTTTTTCTATTTAGGTAAAATTGGAATTCTTTTATTTTCATGATCATAACACTAGATTTCAATTGTTTTGACTCTTGACAAACATTAATTGATGCTTCCTTAAAGAATAATAAATATGTTTATACATTTGTGTTAAAATTTTTTCTTTCACTTCAAYATGATTATTTTGAAAATATATAACCCTGAGGCATTTCCTGTTATARTAACTGAAGGCTTCTTTCTATTGGCATTTTGGAAGGGAGATGYATCTGATTTTACTGCAGTAATATCTGAGTTGAACAACAAATCCAGTGCTGCTGTTTGAGTTTCATATACTGWTGTGATAAAGGCTTCTGAAGGCGCTAGAGATCAGACTCATCAAGAAATTTAGTCCTCAATATGTCAGAACTTCTAATATGTGAAATTGTTTTGTTACTGGGTRGGGAAAAAGAAGACAAAGCTCAGAATAAGAAAGTAGAAAAGTGAAAAAGGAATGGCTGAGTGTTAGGAAATATTCCATTACTAGTGAGGTTTAATCATAGGTGAAAGTTAAGCTTTTTCTAAAAGGTCTATAATACCTTATTTTTTATATATTTCTTGTCACAGTGAAAGTATTTTGCTAATGCTTCCTGTACCACTTTGTGGTTCTAGAAAGAACCATAACTCTTTCGCCTTGGGTTGAACTTCAGAGAGGAGCTTTGCTACAATTTTGAAATCATTTCAGGAAGGAAATTCAGCAGAGAGAGCACCCTGCAGCAGAGGCCTCTTCAGCATYGAGAGGCTTGTGGCTTCTCTTTCCCCAGTCCCATCTTTCTTGTAAAGTGCTGTTTAGTCCAAATAGGTATTGGARGAGTGTTGCTTTCATTGCTTCAGCCTCAAAGGCTTGGCAGAACTAGAAACTTCTTCTGAGTCAGTGTCTCTGCAGAAGACCTGAGAGGCAAGGATATGGCTTCCTGCTTCTGGGACATTAATTACTAAAACCAGGAAATAATTTATAGGGCTATTTTTGTATTGATAAAGTTACATTGGTACAGCTTCTGATATTTCATGTTTTTCTATTGATAGGTATACGTGGGGAGATCAATGTGGTCGTGAAAGTAGATCTCTTCAATGATTTAAACAGATTTCGGCAGTCATCCTGTGGAGTCAAATTTTTTTGCAGTAAGTAGAGGAAAGACATTTATTTGACAAAAACCTCTTTTCCTCCTTTTCTTTCTTTAGTTTTTTTTTTAGTTTTTCTTTTTTAACACATTTTTGCATAAAAAACCCATCAGTTATGTAAATGTAAACCCCTGTGTAAATAACTGATGGGATTTTTAAATCTCCGCAAGTTGCATTTCAGTGCCTGTGCATACACATGTGGTGTTATTTTGGGTCCATATCCTTTTCAAGAGGCACAAAGTGAATAGGTTTCATAATGGTACATACTGTAACTGGTACACTGGACAGTTATCAGGGTTCCATGATCTCACAGAGCAAAACTGCCTGGGGATGTCCACATTTTCACTGAAAATTTTCTGGAAAACTTTCTGGAATCATTTTTATGTGTAATTTTATGTTGTTCTTGCTATTCTTGGCTCGCAGACTTGTGTCTTACATCTTTCATGTATGTATTTTTTAACAGCTACATCTATTCCTAAGTGTTACAGAGCAGTAATAATTCATGGATTTGTGGAAGAACTTGTAGTTAATGAAGACCCAGAGTACCAGTGGATAGACAGAATTCGTACTCCCAGGGCATCGAATGAGGCTCGGCAAAGACTCATTTCACTCATGTCAGGTATTAAACGTGGGCTGTAATGGTTATTGCTACTTCTAAAAATGTTCAGGATTTAAATAAGTGCCTTAAGATTGTGTATGACTTTTTGTTGTTAGTTATGGTGATTTTTTTCAGATAACAGTGTCTTCTGTTTCTGAGGTTTTTGTTGTTCTAACGGATGGACAGTGTGACTGATTTTTTTCCCTTCCTAGTGAGGCAATGCTGCTGCCTCATTTGTTGGTTGCTTTTAGCAAGGTCAAAGAAACCTGTGAAACTTTTTTGAATATGTTCTTAACCCCTATGACGAGTATCACTAGAATTTTGACTCAAACAATTAAAATAATGAATTTCACCCTCTTTGAACAGCTTTGAAGTATGTGGACAAATACTATYTCAGATACAGTGTCCATCAATAGTTGTGTTACGACAAACTACCACTTCATCCCATCTCCTTGAAGTCGGGCTTGGTTCATTGTTTCTCAAGCATCTCTTGTTAAAAAAGGCTGAGAGAATTGGGATTGTTCAGCCTGAGAAGAGAAGGCTTTGGGGTGACCTCACTGTGGCCTTGCAGYRCCTGAAGGGAGCCCACAGGAAAGATGGAGAGAGACTCTTGAGAAGGGTCTGGAGTGACAGGACAAGGGGGAATGRCTTCAGACAGACAGAGAGGAGRTTTAGGTTGGATAYTGGGAAGAAATTGTTCCCTGTGAGGGTCTGGAGGCTCTGGCACAGGTTGCCCAGAGAAGCTGTGGCTGCCYCTGGATCCCTGGAAGATTTCAAGCCCAGGTTGGATGGAACTCTGAGGARCCTGGGATAGTGGAAGGTGTCCTTGAGATCCTCAATTAGTGGGGCACCATAAAAGATTATGGAGGTRTTACTCAGTACTGTTACTCAGTGCTTCATTAGGAACACCAGAAAGTTGTGAGGGAAAAAGTGAAATAAACTATTGTCATAATTAACATGAAAACACTTTTTTAATGTAGCCCCCATGTTGGTTTATGGAATTAACATTTACGTATTTCTTATCTTGCATAAATAATGTAGATGGATAAAGTATTCTGCTACATTTTATTCATGGCAATAGATAAGAGGATAAAAACCCAAAAGAAGTCACAGCAATACCATTTTATTTCATGTAATAAAATGTGTGATATTGCAAAACTGTTATTGGTGGTCACTTCTGAAGAATCTTGATGAAATTTGTAACTTCTGAGAGTGAGCCAGGCTGTTTCACAAATCTTTGTCATATTATGTGTCATGTTAAAAAGAAACTTTCATACTCCATGTCAACCTTRGAGCTCCTTCAAGACAAGTACAGGCATGGTTTCAGTTAAGAAGTTTACAGTAGTAACCTCTGCTAGTAATTTTAGAATCAAACTTCAAGAAAGCTGTAGAAACTAGAGCTGAGAGTTGGACTTGGATGATGCTTGTGGATCCCTTCTAACTCAGGAAATTCTATGATTGTGTGACTRTTTGATTGCACTTGATTTCTCAGCTGTAGTGACATTAGGACTGTTAGGCCATCCTTTGTGACAGTGAGGATTTTTCACTTTAACAGAGGATTTTGAAAATCTTTCATTTTCATCAAAAGAGAGGTGATATTTTCCACCTAAGTCATTACCTAGGCAATCCAGCTATGCAGATCAATTAATTTAAGATATCCTCCTAAATAAGCATCAATAGCAGACCAGTTTCTTATAGTCACAGCCTTCAGTCCTTCTGTGTAGCTAATAGAAGTGGTAGTTTGTCATTTGCAGTAGAGGGGCAAAAAGTATGAATTAAGTTGAAATATGCTTAAATAAGTTGGTAAATGAAGAAATTATAGATTCCTGTTCATGTAGATTTCAAAGATGTTGCATTGTCTTGAACTGTATGAAGCCTTTAGAAACTTATGTGAGTTCCAGAACACATMATGACCATCTCTCTCTCTAAGTAAGTAGAAAGAAGGAAAAAAACCTATTGAAAACAAAAGACTGGTTGGAAAAATGCTCTGAACTAACATGTTGTTTTGGCAATCAGAATGGATTTGGAGAATAAAGAAAAAAAGCTGTTATGAGTCATTGGTATCACACAATGTTATAGGAGGCAGAAGTTATGACTGKCTCCTTGGCATAGCTATATAGAATTTGATTTATTACCTGTTCTACTGACTTGGTTGACACTCCAAAAGCAAGAGTCCAAAAGACCACAAAAGAGAATAGGAAAAGTTCACTGCAATTATGAGTTCTTTACCTTTTGTTTTGTAGGTGAATTGCAAAGGAAGATTGGCTTGAAGGTGCTTGAAATGAGAGGAAATGCTGTTGTTGGTTATTTGCAGTGTTTTGATTTGGAAGGAGAGTCTGGACTTGTAGTGAGAGCCATAGGAACAGCCTGCACGTTGGATAAATTAAGTAACACATCAGCATTTTTACCTGCATGTAACTCCCCATCCAAAGAAATGAAGGAGTAAGTATGAATTAGTAGCCTCTAGGGGAACAAGTTTCACCTCTCTTCTTTTCATACTCATTCAGTTTTTCATAACCGGTGTGATTTCTTTTTTCCCCCAGAATTTGTTTTTCTTTTGTAGTTTTCTTTGTCTGCAACCCAGTTTTATATTCCACAGTTCTGAAATGTATTAGCTTGGATGACTTGTTTCAGTAGAAGCTGGAGTGGTAGTTCTTACTTAAGATGACTTTCTTTGAATTTATGTAGCAATGGTATTACATATCCTTGGCTTGTGTCCCACCAGTTTAACTATAATTAGTTCTGCTTTGACTCTGTGCAATGAACATTTTTGTGAGGGCCTCTCACAAATCTGCCTTTGGTATAAGTTTAAATGTTTATGAGCATATAAGAGAAGATAAATTTTGGATTCTGATGGTTCTGTCAGTGATTTAGACAATGACCCCAAAGAGGTCTCATCTTTTGTGTGCTTTGCTTTTTACTGTTGTAAAACAGGTAGGACTATGGCAAAACAGGTAGACAGTGGACTTGCAGAGAAAACTTTTTATGATGAGAAGTAGCATTTTGTGATTTTTGTCATGTCTACTGCAGCACCAAGCAGTTCAAATGCAGTTTTTTATATGCACACAAATTAATAGAAATATACTTGCCGTCTTCTTCAYGCTGTTGCTATTTTTTGATTGGGTAAATTAGGTTTTTCTATTTGATAGAGCAATCCAGTAAGGACGAAACTGCACCAGGAAGTGTATCATATATTCTGTATTTCTAGATGAATTAATTGAAGTAGCCATTTTCATTAACTTGAACTGTTGTATCACTGCAATAGAGATGAGGCATTTTTGTTGTGCAGGCATCAATTGCTCTGAAAAATATTATAAAATATGTACTGACTTTTAAAAATTAGTGGTTTCTGTTTCACAGCATAGCTTGTTTGACTTGTCTTGATTTAAAAAAAAACTGCCTTTAAAAGAACTTCTTGATACAGCCCAGCGTAGAGCAACAGAATGGTGTTTAAAAACAGAAAAGGTGGACCTGGTAATTATCAACTTAAAAAGCATCCATAAATAAATCGGCGGCTTTCACTCTGCAGCAAAATGTGGAAATCCACCTCTCAAATTTTCCATGTTCAGCTCAGTGATAGATATTTTCTCAGTTCAAAAAATGGGAATGTTTCTTTAAGGCAGGAAAATCAACTAATTTGATTCTTCTTATTCTTGGCTTTACTAACTTGATGCCCTGTTGCCAAAGAATCAATGATGCAGTCACAAGCAAGTGCTTAAGCTGTTCCTTTCCCTCCTTTTGTTTCATCTGGACTCTTGCATGCTAGGAATTAAAATTCTTAGAGTCTGCTTAGCATAAGAGATCTCCTCTAGCTAAACTTCCCTGAAATCATTGATAACATAACTTTGCAACCTGTTTGTATGTATTGTTTTCTTTTCTTCCACCTTGGCTGCAAACTCTCTCAGGTCTCCGCTGGTTCATCCGCCAAGCCATGGATGCCGCTCGACTCACAACAGCCCAATTCACACTGCTACTGGCTCACGACTTACTCAGAACTTCTCTGTGTCTGTTCCCACTCTCATCTACACTGGTACGAGACTGCTCACACTCCAGAGCTGGGGAGAGGCAGCCCACAGGCACAGTGGTCCCAAAGGGCAGGCAGGCAGGCAGTGTAGGCAGGTACCACCCATCTTTCTTCCTCATTTCCTCATGGACACACCTTCTGTTGTTAGGGAAGAAGCACCCAGGGTGCAGCTGCTCAAAGGCAAAATAGTTTCTTGGGAGATGCCTCGGAGTCTCTTCCACAAAGCCACACTCTTCACTTCCCTTTAACATGCTTGCTTCCTGCGAAATTAAGTAAAAAATAAGGTGATGTATCTGGGAAACATTGATTTGAGCTCATAATTGCTTTCAAACGTAATTCAGATATGGTGTTTAGGTTTTAAAATGGTTCCTGGAAGGGTCTGTGCCATTTGTGGAAGAGATGGTTTTAGAGAGCAGGTAAGTCAAGCTGTGCATAAGTAAATTGTTTGTTAATGGAGTTGCTCCCATAAAGATTCTCCTTTTTGCTCTGTTTTTAGCTGTGGCATGCTGCTGATGCTATAGGATAAGGAAACATATCTTTTTTTTTTTTTACCTTAAAATGCATATGTGTATATACATAAGTGTATGAATATGTATAAACACAACTATAATTTGAAATCATTTTTCTTTATTAATCTAATTCAAAGTATTGTGTATTTGACCAATTTTTAAGCCATAAACTTTTCAATCTTTTTCATTTGCATATATATATAATTTTTTTGTCACATCTCATGCCTTTCATTTGGCTTAATTGTTTCATTGTAGATGAACAGCATCTCTGTAGGATGCTGAGAGGGTAAAACAGCATTTCTTTGCCTTTGGCCTCATTCCCAGTCTCGCACCTAAGGAATAGCTGCTGGCCCTGCCCCAATCCCATCCTGGTGTTTGGATCATGCTGCTGTCAGCCAGGTCCTTTGGCACAGGATTACTGAATATGTTTCCACCTTCTTCTGGCAGGATTCCTTTCAATGAAGATCCCAATCCCAATACTCATTCATCAGGACCCTCCACCCCTCTGAAAAACCAAACCTATTCCTTTTCACCTTCCAAGTCCTACAGTCGACAGTCCTCTTCTTCTGACACAGATTTGAGTTTGACACCCAAAACTGGTAAGGCGCTTCCACCCACTTTTTGTTTAAGTTGTGTTTCTCCTTTTATATTTTCATTCAATCCCTTTTTGCTTTTTGGCATTTAAGTTATCAAAATGATGTGGAAATTGGAGACCTGGAATAGCACACTTCAAGCTCAAAAGAGTTTCTGAAGGGTCAAAATTTGAATCCTGCCTGTATTTCCACTGTCCTGGATAACATGAAAATTACTTTTGTACCACAACTGTATTCAATTCAAAATAAAACATCTCAGAGCATTAAGGGAGTCCTAAATAATTGTCTTTTTCTTATTTCCTCCATTTCATATCACAGATCATGGGAGTATATTTCTCACCACAGCATATTAAGGATGGTGTTACTAAAATTGGCCTTCAAGCCTGATGTGTTGTGCTATAAGTTTCCTGCATACATTTATCTGATTTTTAACTCCCTTTTGCAAATGCAATACTAGAAATGTAACAGCCACTGTCTTTTTATTCTCTTGGTATATTGAAATGGCTTAACGCACACAGTGCACATTTTCAAAGTAACTTAAATCACATTAGAAGTAATCCAGCCATCTTCAAGAAGCATTTTTCTTTTTCCATTGCTCTATCATAATTTTTTCAACTTGTTTCCTCCCTTGTTACTTTTTAGTCTGTGATTAGAATCATGTCAGTAATAATGTCAGCCCAACTCAAAGAATTATTGTCTGTTTATTCTTCATTATGTGAYCAATGCCCCAATGCTATCATAGGGCACTGTATTTTGAAAAATTGTTCATAGAAGTATGGTTACTTTTTAAATGATATTTTAAATTGTGGCATTTGAAGCTCAGAACATTCTTTTCTCCATCTGATTAGACAACTTTGAAGCATATTAAAGTAGTTGATTCAACKTTACTTGATAGCCCCCCCCCTTCTRGAATTTTTTCCTTGCAGATAAGTTAAACATTACATTCAAATGGAGTTGTACTATCCATTTAATGCAGTTTATTCCCTAGATATGTTAAAAATATTTCCAGTTAGGAAGCTGTCTTTCTTAGTCCTGTCTTCTTTGTCCCATTTTTAAARCAAATAAGCAAACAAAAGCACACTTTATTTTTTTTGTCCTTTTTAAATGACGGCTGTCCTATCGGTAAGCTATGGTGGTTCCTTATTTAAAGGACCTACAGATATAACTGGATGCTTATTATTTAGGAATGCCCTAAATTCATGTGTTTGGTTTACTGAGTATTTGAAAACCTGCTTCTTTTGATCAGGTTTTCCATGGTAAAGATCATGTCATGTAAAGGATTTAAATGTACTATAGATGTTCATCTTTGTAGATATAAGTGTTCAGAGTTAAGGCATATGGCACCTCACTGTGAATGTGTTTTTTAAGCAGCATCCTTATATAATTTCTGGCAATATTATGTGGGTGGATAAACCCTGTTGTCTTTAGTCAGTTCTTTCAGAACTGAAACAGATTGTGTAATTGGTGCCTCTTATTTTCATGGATTTTTCAAGTATACAGATTTTTTTGCTATCTTTCTAATATTAAAACAAACTGTGGGCATAGCTTTTTAGCACTGTCTTTTTGGCAGCTTTTAACTCTGCTACTGAAACTTGTCCCAAGAGGATTTGCTGGTTACATTTAAAAATTCTGTATCTTATTATGACAAACTGGATTTTGAATCTTAATAGATTAAAAGGACAGTATCTTGTGAGTCATTTATTTTACMTTTTATCCAAAATTTGATGATGTGCAGAAGACACTTCCGTAACATACTAGATTCAGTATGTTGTTCTTAACAATTACTGTGTATGTCTAGACCTCTGTTTTCATTTCCTGATACTGTTACCAAGTTCAAATATTTCATTGTGTGAGTCGCTTATCTTAGTGTTTAAACAAAGTTAAAGAAATTCAGACTTCTCATGTGGCACACTAAACATTATCAAATTCAAGATGCCCATTACTCAGATTGGCTGATGTGAAAAATGAAATATTTTCTGCAGTACATTATATTCTTCTTTATTTTTCAGTCAGGTGTGTAGTGTACTGTCATGTCTGAGTTGCAGACTAACCTGGAGAAACAGTGCAGATACCACAGTTTCACAGTATGAGTTGCAAAACACAGGAGGTTGAAACTAGGATCTGCTTAAGCATCTAGTTTTTGATAGCTCCAAATGTGGAGAATATTATCTTGATGTCTTCTGTAAAATACAGTTGTGCTGGTGTTAGCCATTCTGATATATATATATATATATATATATATATATATATGCTGAGAAAGCTTGTTTGGGTTTGAAGACTTCTGGGAGTAGGGATATATTTTATGGCACTGCAAATGAACAGAATCAGGCTGATAAAAAGCATGATATATTTTAATGAAATAATACATTTCGATGTGACACAGCATATGTTTGGAGGAAATGGAGAAAGTGGGAACTCCTTTTCTTGATGGGAACTTAGAATTCAACAYGATTTATTACTCCAGAAAATCATAAAACAAATCCCTTGCCTCTTTGGAAAATAACTTTTTCTACCTAGATATTGAAAGTAATCAGATTAAGTGTGTGCAAAGACTGTGTTATTTGCGTTTTACTCCATATTGTTTGCTATCAAATTTTGTTTGACATTTAAAATAGATGTTAAATTACCATGTCTCTTAAAAATATAATTTCAAAATAAAGTTAATCAAGTCATGATTTTTAAAAACATGCTTCTCATGCACGTTATGGAGCTGTATTGTCATTCCATTTCTTTGTATGTTGAGAAATAATTTGCAGTTAAGTGTTGATTCATTTAGAGAAAACAAAAATGCTTCATTTTGATTTCTTTTGTCCATTTCTTTAGTCATCTTCTGAATCTGCATCTTTGTCTCTATTACTTTCCTCCACAGCACCTTCCCCACAGGGACCTAGGATTTTCCTGTTTCCCAGCTCCCCTACACTCTCTTGTGATTCCCCACATCTTAAAAAGTCCTGTCTCCTCCTCTCGGGGTCTAGCATTAAACCTCTACACTCTAGCCATGTCAGCCCAGTTGTTCTGAGGAAAAGTGTTTCTTTCACTGAAGAGCTGCTTCTGGCTGCTTCTGGTAGGATCTATCTATTATGGCCTTTTAAACAAACTTTTAAGGAAATGTTGTTGTTAGTTGATTAACACACAGCCTTCTATAACCCTGGGGTTTGCTCAGTTAGCCTCTGAAAACTGCTGGCTACATGACTATTCATCCCATCTCTCACCACTGCCCCAGAAGCTTGAAACAGCTTCAGAACTTCTTAGAGGATTTGAAACAATGTCATTTGTGCTATAGAATTTCTCCTTTACCCTTGCAAAATATCATTTTGTAATTGGACTGAAATAATTTACTTTACTTGTAATCCCACACATTCTCTTCACTTCCTGCATTTTGCATGGAGCAAATGCCCATTGCACTTGCTCTTGGATTCATTCATAATTTGTTGAAATAATGGTTATCAGATGGCTACCAACTCCGCTTTTTAATTTAACCTTTTAAACAAAGTCCATGCTTTTTATTTTTACTGCCCACTTTTTCATTTCACTGGTATGCATGATTTTCATATATTTCAATTAAATAGTTGATATTACTGCTTTTTTTATTTGTAGAAAATCATTTGGTTAGTTTGTATTTTTTGAGTTTGCTTCATGTCCAGTATTTATGCTATGTTTGTCTGTATTTAATATTGTATAGTCCCTGACAATGATGTTTAGAATCAATGCCAAATGGTAAAAGCAATTTAATCTTGTTTAATGGGACTATACAGATACTAATATTTTTGTTTCCTTATCCAAGAACAGCTAAAAATATTTGTTGAAAATTGTAGTGTTTTTATATCTAATTATATGGTAATGATAGCCCAGTAACTCTTGAAAYTGAATGAATGAATTTAGGAATGAATTTATATACGTTGTTAAGTCTGGTATTATTTCTGGATCTCCCAGTCTCTGGTTAAAACAAATAACTGCACTTTGATGTTATATTTACAGTCTCTTTCATCTTTATCAGATGCTTGATAAGAAGAAAAAGGAAACTAGCAAGGAATTGTTAATGTTGAATAAGTTGCAAATTCTGTAAAAGAAAATCTTGGCTTCATTCCTAACTGTTTGCACTGTGGTGTTTGTAATTCATCCTGCTCCTGAGAGYTTTTTGTTCTTTATCCTATGCTTTTCCCTACAACTTAGGGGGTTAGTTTTGCTTTGTCACATTAGCCCTGATGGCTTTAGATACAAGGAATAGCAGTGATAATGTTTTTAGGCATGAAATATTACCAAGAAAATCTGATTCACCAGCATTGTGTTTACTTTAGGAAAAACACAATCTTGGTTTATGTTTACTTTAGTGATTTCTAACCACAGAGCCCCTAAGTTACTGTCAGACACATAACCTGCATCTCAACATGCTCCGTTAAGGGGACAGGTCCTTGATAACAATTAATTCAACAGCAAAGATTTTGGTGAATCTGATCAACTTTCTCCATRGAAAAGCTCCTCTGGTAGGGGGTAAGGCTGAAGGTAAAAAACTGAAAAAAGGAGAGAAAGAATTATCATAAGAGTTTATCTCTTATGTTCATTTACAGATAATCTGCAGGTTATGTGTGTGCAAATATAGTAATCAAATAAGTGTAGTTTTAAATTCTGAGCACTAGCCCATAGCTTATTTGAATGAATCAGATGAGTGAATATTTCATTGTGTAAAATAATTTATAATTTATTTCAGAGTTTATTTTTCAAATCAAAGAATATGCATTGCCTTTGTATTTTCTTTTTGTTCAAAACCATGCATTATGTAACTACTGCTGTAATCATGTGTACAATCTCCTACTAGTGGTTAGGAAAGGTGGTTTAGTTACCTGAAACTTTTAGAAAACCAGATTTTTATTACTTCTATTAAAATAAAAGGTAATAATAGTAGTGAGAGATACATAACTATATAGAGTAGTCTGACAGAATTACTCTTTTAAACAAGGGCAGAAAATCTGGTTATGTGGAAACTTCATGTGAAAAGTAGATCTGTATTTAAATCATAGGCAAAAAGTCGTAACAGGAAAAAAAAAGTTACATGTCATAGGAAGAATTGTAAACCCAGATATGGAAACTTTTATATTTTGGAGTTGATTTTAATTCAACAGCAGATTGACAGCAGAAAAAAAATCTTAGACTGGGGGGTTTTGTCCAAATACTATAAAACTACTGGGTTTTTTCCTTAAAAATTAAAATCATGGGGGTAATTTGACTGTTTTCAATGACTCAGTTTTATCTATTTTGAAATCATCCTGTGATTACAAATCATAATATATGTTTCTTTGAATGTCATTTGTACTGATACTCTTCAGGAATGGGCAGTGGGAGTGCTGGAAAAGAAGGGGGGCCATTTAAAACTCTTTTAAGACAACAGACTCAGTCAGCTCTGGAACAAAGGGTAAGGCATTTTATTCTTCCATTTCTGATCTACTGAAGTGAAACTTTATCTTTTAGTAAGTTAAATGTTTGCTGTTACTTTTTGTTTGAAAATGTGTCATTTTAGGTCTGAACTTACCACAAATGTCGAATGTTTCACAGCCTTTTTGTCCACAAGTTATTTAATACTAATATATTRCTAAAGCATTAAGAAAAGTGGAGCAATTATCTGTGCACAGCACTGARGTGATATTAAGAAGTTATTGTAAAAATGGCTGTTGTGTGGCTCTGTAAGGTACTGATGCATGTGTAAGTTTAATACTTAAGTAAATATGCGGTGATAAAGTTTTTACAGAAGCCAAATTCAGAAACATTGGCATAGCTTTATAGAAGGTGAAAATCCTGTGTGGAACTGGGAAAGCCTTCAAGTTTTGGGAATTGAGTTGGTACCTTGCACATCATTTCATGGAGTAGAAGGTAGCCTTTAAATGGGAGCTTGAACCTGAACTACTTGCCAAGCAATAGAAGACACTTATAGATTTAAGTTTTTCCTCTATAGGACTAAAAATGCCATCTGTCATTACACTGAATAGACTATATGATGAAAATAATGGTTTTAATTAATTGTTTATATTTGGAATGAGTAATTGCAAATTTTTTTAATAAATTATATACTGCTTTGATCAAAATGTTGATAATGAGGTGTCTTGAAGGAAGAAATAAATTTAATTACAAATTCTGACTACCTGAATTAGTGGCATAGGAGCATATATGTTAGCTGAGAACAAAATCACTTACATATGTGAAATATAAGTGCCCAGCTTCTATTTTGAGTAAGTGGATGATTCTCTTCTCATTTTTTGTGTTATCCATGGCTAAGGGAGGATCGCCCCATAGATTCTGTAGAAGGCGGGTATGTTGAAAACCACTGTGTGACTCTTTCTAGCCCTTTCTTCTTGTATTGGGGATTTCTAAAGCCTTATTTGAAATATTTTCATTTTCTTTTTTTATGAGGCTTTGCAGATTTTTTTGTAATCTTGTTTATGCAGAATTTTTTAAATTTCTTGTTTTTAAGAGCATTTCTCAGATGGGTGTATTTTGCATGTTCATACATTTCAGTTAAAATTTTAATTTAGATATGATTACAAATCCATGGCTGTTTGCTTTTAATATTTTAATTTGGGAAAAAGAATGCTTTAAAATTAGTCTTTTTTCTGTTTACCTTTGATTTTCCTAGCATTGCAGACATTCCATAGCTGATCTGTTTATTTTCTTAGGAGGCTTTTTAAAGACAATAAAAATGTAAAGTAAGAGCCCTTAATCTATTTTTAGAGCTTGAAGTATTTRCACATTATTTTGATATGGTCTGTGTACTATCTAGTAGAAAAAAAATAGGATGGTAAAGTAGGATGGAGACATATTGAGTCTATTAATGAAGGTGATTATGATGTAGCAGCAAAGCATGTGCACTGTTAATTGATAAAAAAATACTTTCATTCTGTCTTCTGAAAGTTTCATRTTGGATGAATCTTTGCTATGGTTACCTTAAAATAACTTCTTTTGGTTACCTTAAAGTTGACTAGGATGAATAACATCTATGAGTTATTTTGTCTCTTTTAATATTACACACATAAACAGTGCGCTCTACTTGTCTCAATTTCTTAAGATACCAAGTATTTGGGAAAACCAAGAATAAATTCAGTATGTATAATATATTTCCACATGAATTAGATATATCCCAATGTCCCAGAATACTTTGAATTTAAGGGATCTTAACAATCATGTTATTCCGACACCCCTTTTATGGGCAGGCACCTTCCACGAAACCAGGTTGTTCAAATAGTTCTTTTGAGTCTTATCTAGGTTGTTGGGGTAGATGGTAATGCTAAGGTACTTAAAATAAGTTCAATTCATTTCATTCTCCATATCTTTTTTTAATCAAATGTGGTTCTGGTGTATTACTTAAATAACCTTCATTGCAAACAGAACAGAGCTTGTTAGAAGGGTAATATTCCTCAATTTTTTCCCTGAAAATAAACATGTGGAAAATACAGCTGTGGAAAACACATGTACGTTACATTTTATATTAAGAACTGTTAGCAATTCCCTGGACGTCTGTAAGACGTAACTGTAGCAAGTGTAACTGTAGCACAGCTGTCTTTCTGTATATTTTTAACTAAAAATATATATGCTGTATTTCCATCAGTAGGAAAATTTGAGGTTATCTTACTCCTAAAAAATTAGCCTCTGTTTTTGCAGAAGCAGTCAAAAGCTGCTGTCAATGGTATTTTGTGTCTCTGACTTCCATGTGAACAAATTCTGTTTTTTTCCTGGTTTTGCCTTCTGCAAGTGCTTGAGAGATCTTTTCTGCTGCCTTTTCAAAGTGGGGATCTGTTGGTCTTCATCTCTGAAGGGCACTGCAGGAAATCTGTTGTTTTGGAATGCAGTTCTCTGGGAGATTTCTTTGGCTGAAAYCTTAACTTGAACATCTTTTCTTTCCAGTGACTTCTTATCCAGCCCATCCCCTCAGTTCAGGTCAAGAAATACTGTAAGGTTGTTTGGCYGCCTTGTGAAATGGCACAATAAATGTGCTTAGAATAAAAATAATACAGGAAGTGGGTAGTATCTTAAAGTGRACCAGTAGTCCCTGCTCTGRTTCAGCCCCAAAAGYTCTGTGAGSACACCTGAACATTACCTGAGGGAGTGGTTCAATGATGGGAATGAGTGAATGGCTGGAAGGGAATCAGAGAACTGCTTCAGCTGGCACTCACACCAAATGATGTGTGTGTAGCCCTGCTCCATGGCTTCTTCATTGCTTGGTGTGTCTTTGAATGAAATGTACTTTAAAAAGAAGAGCACTAGCAATACATGTATGTGTATACACATTTAAAAATACTGTATTAAGCAAATATTTGAGGATTTGATTGTAACCTTATCAAACTTCTCCCAAACACCAACTATAAAATCTCTGAGTAGTTGTGAGGATTAAAGAGTGGCAGTTCTTTCACGGTCTATGCAATCAATGACTATGAAGTGGAATAGTGAATTGGTATTGGTAAAATGACCATCTTCAGYTGTAGCTTAGAAATCATCCTGTTCTGTCATACACTGAAATACTTTGTGGTTGCATCACCATGCAGTGATAGAGGGGATTTATGAGATGGGAACTRCATCTGGTTCTTATGAAATCTGTTTTCCCTGAAATAACTATGGATTTATAATTTTTTAACTATTACAGATTACAGCCTGTAATTGAGGTTGGAATTTGTCTTTGAGTAATAATAATAATAAAAATATTAAAAAAAAACCTCTAAATGAGACTAGGAAAAGAAAAGTAATCACATGAAGCAATGGAGTTTTATCTGTGTAAGAATGAATGAGAGATTGTTAATAGAATCATGWTCAAATGGTTCAGTGAGTCTTACCCAAATTTGTTTGTGGCTCAAATTAACAGATAGGACACCTTATTTTCTCATGTATCATAATACAGACTTAGGAGTATTGATCTATTAATTGAGATAAARCCATGTTATTATTTGAGGTTTTACTTCTGGTTTGTAGCATAGGGATTCAGGCAAACTGGAAGTCTGAATATGTTAAAATTACTTGCASTACACAGCCTTATGGAAATGAACAGAAAAATGAAAAACCTCCTGAATTTCCATAGAGATTAAAAATCGCTGGATTTGCTTAAGCTTTAGAGCATGGAGTATTGTTTACTTTGTTCACTCCACACTGCTTTTGCACAGTGTAAATGTGAATGTGTGAGTATATATATATATAATGTAAATGTGGTATAGGCTTAATGGAATTTCATATAGGTGGCACATTCAGTAGACTTTTTAATTGATTTCTGCAGCCCTGGGAAAGCAAATATTTTGAMTATTTTTACTATTCTGGTAACTTGCAAAGCACTTAGCAGTCTGTTAGGACCTTCTGGGGGAATCTTTACTATATCCCTCTCTACGGATCCATTGCTGCTCCCAAAGACCCATCAGTCAAGCAGGTTTGCAGAATCCTGTGGTGAAAATCTTCCTGCTTTTTAATTGCATCATAAGGCAAAACTGCAAGGTTTGGGTTTTGGGATTGTTTTTCTTCTGKTTATTGATACTATGGTTGCCGATTTCAAAGTTTACCTCTTAATTTTGAAAGTTTAGCCAAACAGAAATCTAGAAAACGTGAAGTCTTTACGACCTTTTAAAAGTTTTGAGAGTTTCTATAACGAGGATGGTAAGAATCTTGAAGTATTAATTTTTGAGCTTACGTTGGGCTGTAGTTTAAGAGGGCTTTCATGCCATGTATTGCTGGAAGAACCTGATCCTCACTGAGTCTGCAGCATGTGTGCTGTTCAGGTAGAAGCTCAGTTGATCTGTACTGTTTTAAAGTATGTGAGAAAGGAATTTATMCTGTACTTTCTCTCATATAAAATTATGGTATTTATTTGTTCCATTTAACTAGTTACACTTATRCAAAACATGATTGCATGGTTTTTCTTCCTTTTTTCTTTTTTTTGCTTTCTGCATTTGGAATTGCTGAACATGAATTATTGCCTTTCCCCCATAAGTGTGCCATTTTGTATATATTAGACATATCACAGAATGTCTCTGGAAAAATTCAAATCTTCAGGTTTTGAGCTCTTCTTTGAACTTTGAACTTTCAACTTCTTTGAATATGACTTTTATTTCATTATTTGTGTCTTGAAAAATTGCTGTTATCACTTCCTTTGCCTCTTGTATGAATTGCAAGCTGGAGTAGTTGCTGAAACATAACTCTTCATTTTACTTATGAACTACTAAAAAGTAATTAATGAAATTAATTGGAAGTTAACTTCCTTAGTTTAAGAACTTTCCTCAGTTTAAGTTGTGTTTCAAAGACTTACGCTTTATGTTAAATAATTGATTTTTACTTACTATATTTAGAGTTTATAAGCAGAGCAGTCCTTTGATATTTTTTAGGTATGTTTTCCRTAATAAGTCATTAATCATTCTTGCAAGACTACAGTTTGTTTCACCCTGTGCCTCAGAATCAAACTGCAGTCGGTTGTAACAAGAGCACCAAAAAATGGAGAAAAATACTTTTTTTTATCAGCTAATGAAAGTAGAATTCTRGTGTTTAGCAGCAATGAATGGATCAATAGAAGCTTTGTTAACACAAATATGTGAAGTTTTGCTTACCTATCGCTATTGCTGAGAAGCAACTCTATGGGGGAAAAGTACTCTTACACTGTAAAACCTCTGCTTTTCTGATACAATGGGTCCATGAGGATACGTGGTTCTGTAGTGCTCAGTAAGCCTGAAGGACATGTCTGGCCCAATGTAACTGCTTTGCTTGTATTTCAGGGAAATGATCAGTTCATTGCATGTTAATTGGCACTCAGCAGTGGTTGGTAAGCAGTCATTTGATGTTTGTTTTTAATCATAACAGGAATTCCCATTTTTTACCTTGACGACCTTCCCACCAGGCTTTCTTGTCCACGTTGGGGGTGTTGTCAGTGCTCGCTCGGTGAAGCTTCTGGATCGCATCCACAATCCTGGTATGTCAGCACAGAAATTACTTCTTTGCACAAGGTCTGTCATCTAACCTTTATAACATCAGTGCTTGAATAGATACGAATCTGTTCTAGCARTGTATATCAAAAGCAATCTATTTCAGACAATCATTTAAGCTTGAAAAATAAGTTACTCAAAGGTTATTTTTTTCGTGAGAAACATTTCAGCAAGTTAAAGAAATAATAAAAGTACTTTGAATCAGTAACTTTGCACTGAAAACGGTCTCTGAATTATTGAGGGGTTAATTAATTTTTTTGCCACTTTTTAGTATTAAAACTTAATGCAAGTTTTCCATGCAAACAAAAATTAGATTAAATGCTTGATCTTAACTATGAATGTTTTCTCATTTTCAGCTCCTTGAAATCCTTAAGGACTAATGGCTACAGTTTAGCTCACAATGTGGTTTTTACCTTTACAGCTTTGTTTCTGTTCTTAAAAACCTTTATTGAACAGTACTTCAAGATTTTTATTTACTATTTTCCAGGGATCTCCAATACTAGAATGTGTATTTTGCATGTCCCAGTTCTAATGTTAGAACTAAGTGACTTTTGGTGCTGAAGACTTCAGTGGTTTAGTCACTGAGACAAGATGAGAAATGCTTTGCAAAATGTTGGAGTTGACAGTGCRCTTAAAAATGCAGAGGGGAGTAAAAATAGCACATGTAGTCATTTTGCATGCACTGGTCAGGAGTAATAATAGGAAATTTGTGCAAATGCATCCTTAAAAACAACTACAAAAACTGATCTTTTCCTTTTTTGTTATGGCCCAAGGCAAGCAATTCTCCAAGCAGGTAGATTGTTGCTGGTCTAAAGATTCTGTTAACTGGCAACATGAAATTAAATCCAAGGCATAATTTGAATTAGATCCTCCTACTTTAAGGGATTTTTTCCAAGCATATTAGTACACAGTATTGCTCTTCAGTTTTCCTGTTTCAAGATCTATTTACACAGTGAAGAGAAGATTAAAAGAAATATCAGTCTAATTTATATGTGAGTCTTTCCTTTCTTTGCCACAAAGTTATTTTAGGATTCTGTATTTTCAACAGATTTCTGATACAAGTCTCTTATGTGCAAAATTTACTGTGTGACAGATGTAAGACAGAATAGAAAAGAAAAATCAGTTTTGTTCAGAAGTTTTAAAACCTAATTTCTTGCATTACGCACTCCTTTATTTTTACCAGCTGACTGGAGGCAGTATAATACATGAGGCAAGAYAGAGATGTATGTTTGCACAGCTGCAGTGTTTCTGTGGGACTTGCAGATCGCTCCTGACAAGTGAATGTAAAATGCATGATCYTTGGAATTCAGTATATTGCAAAACAGTGAGAACAAAAGGGAGAATGGCTGTGGGAGGGAAGGTGGAGAAGCAGAAAAAGATTCTGATATAGTTATGATCATGAAGTATTTGAGTCAAATAAGTCTGTRAAATATTAATGGAAGCAAATGAATAAATCAGGAAAACACAGTAGAGAACATTTGAAGGTGGATTAAGAACTTGCCAATAAGACAAAATTGCCATATACTGTCCACTTTGGTCACCTAGTGCCAGATTGCTGTAGCATGCTCCTTTTCCCCTTTCTATTTCAGCCTCTTATTAACTCTGCTGTCTGTGTCTTTCCAGTTCCTGTGGAGTGGTGTTGTCAATTGTGTTCTTGTTGGTAGTTTTTTTTCACTATTCTGCTTCTGTAACTGATCTACTAATTTGCTGTTTTGAACTCAGCCTTTGTCGGAATAATGGGTAACACAAGATCATACAAACTGCTAGACTGGAATAGTTTCAATTCAGGTATTTAATTAGTCATTCAGTACTACATATGCTGACAGAAATTATGGCAGCTCAGTGAAGTTCTTAGAAATGCTGTAGGATATTTAGCTTAATGCTTCAAATTTAAATCTAATCATCAAATGCTTAAATGTCATGTTTTCTTCTTGTTAAAGACTTTCTTTAAAATTACAAACCATTGTTTTAGTATAAAATAGTATTGCTAAGAATAATTTAATACCAATCTGTAAAGCTGAATGTTTAGATATTTATTTTGTAGTTGCTTTCAGCTCAACATCCATGAAGGAAGTAATTTAGGAAAAGAGAATGTATATATACAGTTGGGATCTTATTAGGTGTGGGTTTGTTTTTTTTTGTTTGTTTTGGGGGTTTTTTATGTAACAGGGTTTGGTGGGTTTTTTTGGTCTATTGGTTTGATTTGAGGGGACTATTGGTTAGTTTTGTTTTGTTTGGCACGAGCTTGCACTTTGTTCAACACAGGCCTTCCTCCTTTTAATTTCAGGAAAGCAATGAATGTTATTAATAAAAGTTCAAAAACAATAGATATATAATAGTTAATACTAGATATAAAAATTATGCAAGGAATGTAGAGAACTATCTRTTTAAAGAGAAGGGTAGTATATAGCCCTGGATTTGTTGGTTCACAAATCTTGTATGCTAAAATGCAACCAGCTTCAGGAATACTTAGCACTTTTTTTAATGTAGTTTTAGAAATCAAAATGTACRACTTCCTTATGCAACTGTAGAAGGAATAGATGAGTTGATCCAGTCTAGATGAATAAAGACTTCTTCCTCTTATCTTTTCCTTCTGGATAGATAACATGCAGTGGAAGAGAGGCAGGCATAACTTCTCTACATATAACATCCAAGCCAGCAGACCTTGTCAAACTTTGATGTTTTTAAAGCTGGCACAATAAAAAGATACAAAGCTGACGTCTGAGAGCTTTTTTTTCCCCCAGAAGCAAACTTTCCTTCTTGGTAATTCACTGTTGCCATGCAGCTCTGTGTCATGCTCTAAAATTCATTTTAAATATATCATTATTAAAAAACAGACACTTTTAATTTTGCAAATAGTTCCAAAATAGGGAGAACCTAAAACTGTTGGCTCATGTTTCTTGTTCCTTGTTAAAGTAAGCATCCTTTAAGATTATGAGCTTTTTTTTATTTTGTTGGTTTTCTTTGCTTGTTCTGAAGTGATAATCCTTTTAAATTAACTTGCAGTATGGAAAGAATATACTAAAATTCTCAGGTCTATGGCTGGTATAGCATAATCTGATCCAAGGCGTTAAAAATGTGTCGAATTTTTTTATCTTGTATGCTACCTTGAAAAGTTGGAATTCACTGTTGCATCTTCCAGATTGTTTAGTAGGATGTTTTTATCGAAAGATTTTTATTAGAATAATGGAGTAAATGATTTATGTACAGACACTAAACATGCCTTGAGCTAGGCTATAAAGTGATCCACAGTACGAGATTGGGAAGCCAAACAGAAGTCAGGAATTCAGTTCTTGAGAGAATATCCCAAACTGTTGACTAAACTTTTTAGAGATTACAGGGAAATGAAGATTCATATGTATATCTAAACCATCCATTTTTTATCCAGAGGTGCTTTTTTACCGGAAAGTGTTGGTTGGAATAGAGAGGTCTAACCAAGCAATTGTAATTATAGGGTTAATACCACCCTGACTAGTGGCTGTGTTTCTGTTCAACAGACCSTTGATGTGTCAGTGGGTCTGTAGGAAGAGCTGGTTCATCCTGCTGGTTTGGGACTGAGCAGGTTGCATTCATATTCCTGGAAGCAGGGGCATTTTGCAGTGCCAGGTGTGCTGCTGGACAGGGAATATAGTCACAACTGTAAGTGGACTAAAGTTATTTTCCTTTTGGAAGATGTTCAGACTTCATTTCAGCTTGCTTAGTAACCTGTGCAGCACGGAAGGATATTTCTTTTTTCTTTTCTTGCCAGTGGTTTAATTGTGTGTAAGATACAACACGAGCATCTGTGGTGAAAASTCAGAAATTTGAAGGTGCTTGAAAATCAGACTTGGAAGTAAAGATTGACTGTTTCATGAGTGAAAAAGAAGCTGCTTAAATATACAAGAATTGCATATAGTTCAATGAAGAATTGTTTAAATGTTTGTAAAATACTAAAAAGTAGATATGAAGATAGATTTGCAAGATAAAAGTAGGGAGTTGAGCAAAAATGCATGGAAAATAGGGCACATAATACAGTGGAAGATACACTGTGATGCTGGCTCTAAGAAAGAATGTACTGTAAATATAAAAACATTCAAGGAATTCTCAATCCAGAGAAGTGGAWCTTTGTTCAAAGTTGGCACTGAGATTAAACACAGAGCAGAAAGGGAGGCAATGCAAGAACTTGCAGAATAGAAGCTGCTTTTCCATATGGCTGTTTCATAGCACCAACATATAGTTTCTCACATAATTAAATTTCAAACTCCTCATTGAGGTGGCTGCTCCAGCAGTGCATCTTCAGCTCCAGTAGTCAGAAACATGAGAAGATAAAAGATTGTTAAAACAATTCCTAAGCATCTCCTGAGACTCATGTGCGATATCCAGTCTTGCCATTGAAGTATGAAATTCTCCAGAGTTAGTTTTGCATATGAGGAAATGCAAGAGGAAAGCTTGGCTGTGTTTTGGTTCTGTAACTGAATGCTTTTCTTTCACAGAAATACAGAGAATGTGCAAATTACATTTCAAGCTGCTTTCTGGGGTGTAAGTGTGGCCCATTTGTAGGAACACAGTAGGAAATGTCAGAATGTTCCTGTTGGTGTGTGATGTTGTTGTCCTGCAGAGCTAGTAGGAAAAACCCCAACATTTTAAGCTTGACCTCTTGCCTTTTCTTGGAGAATTTCCAGGTTGACTTCTTGTCTGTCATTATGTGTTGATATAAAAATGGGATGTTAAGGCAGCTGTCAGAGGCGTTTTCTGAAAATAGTGAGTGGTGTGATCTGATGTTCACCAATAATAACTTACTCCAGTTTTCTGCAGCTTTTCCAGAGGAGTGAATGCTCCTGAGTAATTTCTATAGTTAATGTGAATGGTGTTTGAATATTCTTTCTGGAAGCAGATACACCCTTATGTTAATGAAATAATTTTCATTGAGGCTGTGCATTAATTTTTTTTTTCTAGAGTTCTAAGTAGATATTTATGTAACTGAACAAAGGATGGTCGCTGTCAGTGAGCATAGAATAGTATTGATATTTTCTGTTGGAGATTCCTAAATAAACTTGGCATATAAATATTTTTTTAGAATTCTTTGGCTACCTAAGTAATRCTATTTAAAATGTTTGTACTGATTTAAAACTCTCCCTAAATTCTGGCTAATGGTGTGAAAGCCAATATAAAGTTTTCCTTGCACAAGTGCTCCAAGAAAGTCATTGCCTGTTGCACAGCTATACTTCGGCTTTGAATTGATAGTAGTATCCAAGAGAGAGAACCTTGGTCTTGCTGAAAATAGTTATTTTTGCACACAACTCATCCTAATTTCAAAATATAGGGCTCGAGTAAAACTGTTGTCTTCATAAAATTTCCTTCAAGGATTGCATTGAGTTTTTTCAGCTTTCTGATGTTTGCTTTTGTGGTTGCRAACATACAGTTGTAAAACTATTTGCCTGGCTCAAAATATATCATTGTTGGAAGAAAACCAGGATGATTCTGGCTGAATCACCTTCCTAACTACTACATAATTATAGCTAAACATGGCCTTGTAAAATGTCTRTGGACAGTTTTGTAGGAAAATATATAGACAGAGAGCATAACTTCTAGCTGACTGTAACAGGAGTRTAGAAATAACTGATAAATGTCAGTGGATAATATGAGGCACAAGAGATTTTATTTTTAAGGCTCCTTGGATGCAGGCATTAAGTGGCTTTTCTGCTTTGTTTGTCTTAAAATAAAATAAACAGTTGTGAGTGTATAGAAATAATACATGCAGAGGTTCTGCATTCCTGAGTGCAACCAACAAATAGGAAATTCAGAGGTAGTGTCATTTCATGCCAAATAATGCCATCCCTGCCCTGCAGCMATAAAATAGATAAAATGTGGTTAAGAAAGCCCTGTCTTGTTACAGCATAGTGTCCCCAGTTTTGGGTAACAGCCCCTTTGTTGTACTCATTTGAAGCTGTCSTTTGAAGACTGCTCATGTTTCAAAGTAGATTGTATTTATTGTGCCAAGGTGGCAAAGCAACAGACACAAAATGGAATAAGTAGTTTCTTTAGTACCTGCTGAGTCACAGTTCCAGGATGAATGACTGAAATAATCACTAAAAGCTGGAGTAACAAAAGCACATATTTATGCCTGCAACTGRTTTTCCAAAGGCAAATTTATTTCCTATGTTTAACTTTTTTTTTATTATTTCTGGGCAGTATTTTTTGAGCTTTTATAAGTCTAAATATGATGGATGCAATTTAAACCTGTATTTTAAAGTGTTATTTAATAGTTTAATTTTTAATATACTCTGATTGTATATATAATTTTTAATATACTCTGATTTTTTTCCTTCAAATGCCTTATCTTTTGATGTTAAATTTTTAATTTTATTTAGGTTTTACCACGTGGTGGTTTTTTTCTTTTAGCTCTACACTGAATTATTGCTGCTGCTTTGACATTACTGCCAGATTTTTTTTTTTACATGCTACTTTTTTCAGCTTTTGCTGTTGCTATCAGATCTTCACCTACAATTAAAAGAAAAAATTACAGTCTGTTGTGGCTGTATTAAGCTTATATCTTGGAGTATATTTTGGGATTAAATCTAACACTCCTCAACAGTGAACTGCCACTGAAAGGAATGATGGATGGAATTTTTTGTGTGGTTTCTCTTGGAGTCTTCAGATGGTCATGTAGTGATTTGGCCTGTCTGACCCAATAGAAAACTGCCCTGCACATGAAAGGGTTTGAGTTTAATCAGCCAGSCAATATCTCTTCCTGTAAATGCAATTTTAATCCTAAATGTTCTTAAAATTGTGTCCTTAGTAACTGAAGAATTCCTTCAATTTTCAAGTCTTTTTTGCTCATTCAACACTTTGGGCTTAAGAAGTGAGATAAGTGCTGCTCTCTGACATCATCTGACAGAAAAGCACTGGTTATCAATAATATTCTGCAGGCTGGATGTTTTATTTGGAGTAACTTTGTAGGAGTAAGTGTACCTGTTCTGTTTGGGTGTGGTTACACTGTTTCCTGCTGGTTTAGTGTATCCTGATTTTCCTTTGGTATAGCCCAATAATTTCCTTCACTTTCTGTAACAAAGTTTTCATGTGTGCATCTTTTAGTCTTAAAGATGAATATAGGGAATAGTTTTTTTAAACAAGACTGTTTAAACAAGACTGTTTTAAACAAGACTGTTTAATGGAGTGACTTGGAAACTTTTTTGAGAGTTTCTAGGTTAATCTGCTGTAGGTTTAGTTATTCGCTACCCGAATTTTGTGTTTAAACTTAACAGACCAGAGGATTTGTCTTTAGGTACAGTTGTTTAGTTGTTAAATATTTTAGAAATTTGATAATGTCAATGTGTATGGGATAACCAGAGGATTAAATAGAACTTCAAGGTCCAGGGAAGGTTSCTTGTAAACCTAACAAAGGTGAATGTTAAAAAAACCCAACCTGCCAAACCTACAGAAAAATCCCACACTTCTTTCTATAGAAGTTGTTAGCAGGTTTTTCRTTAAGAAGATACAAAAACAAGGGAATATTGAAAGTGTGGATAATGTCTTTGCCTAATGTGAGACTCCAAGATKGAATCTAAAAGAGTGTTATTTGCCTCCATTGCCATTTTTGAAACAACAGAACAATGAGTCATTTATAGATTGTGAAAATTTTCCTCAGATGATTGTCCTCCTCCTGTCAGAATATGTGTTATATATGTAAATATTTACTAAATTATACACTGTAAAATTGGTTGAAATGAACCAGGTAGTTCCTACTTTGGAGATGTTTAAGGATTCAGCTTTAAGGATACAGCAACTCTTGGGTATGAACTGTGTAATCGAGAGACCATTCTTTTTAAACTTTCTTCAGTTTTTAAAAATCTGTATGGACTAACAAAATGCAGCTTCTGGCTAAATCTTGAAAGAACCTATACAAGTGAACCTCTAGCAAACAACTTGGGAAAGGTGTTGTTTCTGATGAATCAGAAAGTAATAGTGTCTAGGTGAAAGATTTACACAGGATATTGTCCCATGGACAGTACACCTCAACCCTGTATTTTAAAGGAGATGGGTGACTTGGTGGTGGGTAGAGCTAACTCAAAGAACATTGGTACAAAAGTGCTGTTTGTGTCTTTAAAAACCGCTGAATAAAATCAGTTTGGAAAGTTTCAGTTGGAGGAGGTTTGAGTTGGCACGATTTTTATAGAACACTGTACTGTTGAAACAGTGTGTTTTGCTTCCATTTGGTTATAAATATCCTGCCAATTTGGAATTGTTAATAAAGTAGGTTTAATATTCAGCCTTTGGTTTCCAACAAAGGGTGTAGAATTAGCATTGGATTTTCCTGTAAACTTTTCTGCATAAAGTTGTAGAGAAACCTTGCTCCAAACTACTTGGTAGATTTGCTAGAAAAGCTTGTGACTGAGTGCTCTGTATGCTTGCCTTTTTGCTTCCACCTAGAATCCAGGGCCATTACTTTCTGTAACCATTTCAGTGAGCTGCCATAGTTTTCAGTCTGTACTGTCACCTGATCCAAGCATGCGCCAAAATACCCACCGTTTCTGGCTCCTGTCTGCTGAATCTGCTTTGCAAACCCTTAGTTCTTAAGCTTTTGCCTTAGCAAAAAACCAAACAGGCACTCTCATGGAGTGTGCTGGACACATGCCATCCTGCTTCCCTAACTCCTCTAATTGTTTATGTAAATCCTTAGCTTTACTAAACTTGTAAATGCTACGACAGCATCCCCATGTGAAATCGTGTGGCTCATGTGTCAAAAAAGGCTGCTTGTGAAAATATTTGTCAGAAGAATATGAATGCTACACATTGCACTGCATTCAGTGTTTCGTATCAACTTATTACTGCAATGTCATGGTGTTTGATTTTAATTGTAGACAATCATTTTGTGTTTTAATATGCAAAGGTAAGTTCGTGTAAATCGTGAATGTACAGTATTTATATATAAACATAATAATTGTTATTTTTGGCCTCTTTCTGGAAGAAAAAAATACACAAATATCTTAAGCAGAAGTCCCAGTCTTCTTTACAAACACATTTATGCATGACTTATAGAAATGTTTTCTCTTTTGCAATAAGAAACTGTTGAATTCTTTGAAAGATGTTGGGCCYAAGTCTGTTAACACTGAAGACAATGGCTAGAAAAAAATTCTTGCCTCTAATAAGAATGATAATGATCCATTCTATTTCTGTAGTTAATAGTTTTATTAGTGCTGATGTTGAACAGATTCTCAGAATAAARGGTTAAATGTTGTTTTAGCAAGACAGTGTTGAACAACTTCACAGCAGTATGTGTTTGCCMTAATGGTAAGGTGTTCTTGTAGATGTTAGGTGAGAAAATTGTTAGCTCTCTTAACCTCAATAATTTRAACTATAAATTTTCATGGAGGAAAGCTGAATATTTGCATAGAGTTTGGGACCCGTCACTATTTCTGCCTTTTCTGTTCACTTTAAGGATTCTTGTTTCCTTTCAACATCTCATTCCATTTCAATTTTCACTGTAGCTACACTTCTTTTCAATGTCATTCTTGTCTGTAATCTTACCATTATTTCACAGCACTTTCTCTGTTCATCCTTAGTCAGTTCACCTGTTGCTAACTTTCAAATCCTCATCATGACTTCACATTTTCTTGCACTTTGTCATAGAAATGTCACTGGTGAAAAGTAAAAACAGYTTTTGTCACATGGGACTGAAAGGTGTAAAAATTTATGGTTTAGAAAATTGATGCTTTTTTGTCTAGAAAAAAAGTGTATTTCTCCTTTGCAGGTGTTTTTCTGTGAAGTACAAGAATTTGTGTGGCTCTTTAGTCAATATTCACAACCAGCTACCTGTGATCCAGTCTCATTGCGCAGGTGTTTTTCTGCATGGTCAGAGAACCACTTTAGCTACTACTTAGACTTTTCGTCTATAAAAACACTCTGCTTGTGACTGGAGGGGGAAGGAAGAATTGCTCCCAAGATCCTTGTCCATTCCACCAGAAAAAGAGAACTTACACACCATATGCTTGTGGTGTCACATCTTCCATACACTCTGACTTTGTCAGATGTTGTAGCCTTGGCCTTACAATCATTTCCAGAGATTCTCCCTCAATTCAACTACCCCTACTGCTGTTACCTGGTGGCAGCACAGAGGTGCACATGCAAAGAGAAGACTTTTCCCACTTTTTGTACCACAAAAGGTTCTCAGAGCTGAGCTGGGGAGCTCCAACCCTGTGATGTGATTGATTATTTCTGTAGGATTCTCAGTTTCCAAAGCTGAAAAGAATAGGTGCTCCAGGCATCTGAGTCAGGATTGCTGAGTATCATCTTAAGCATTTGTTTTCCCATTCACTGAGAGGGTTTAAACAGTGTTTTCACACTGAGTGAAGTGCACCACCTCARGATTGTGCCAGTAATGCACTGAAACTGCTAAAGTGAGCTTGGATGTAACAGAACATGGTTGATACCGTTCACAGAAATTCTTTGTTTTATGTCCTAACATATAATTTTTTTTGTTGATTGCAGAGAACATTCCTAAGAACTCTCACTGTAGGGTTTTTCCTGTTCAGTGTTCATTTCTTAAAGATTGGTTAAACTTCAGTCTGAGCATTCAGACTGCTGCTGGTCAGCATAGTGCTGTGAGTTACACTGCATTGTCTCCTAAAGTTAGGTATAATTGAATGTACAGACCTCTGTGCTCTTCTTTTTAACGAGAAAATGATGAGTTCAGTTTAGAAAAATTAAAGCCTAGTTCTGAATGCAAAGTTGAGGTAAATTCATGAATAAATACATTTTACTTTGCAATATTTCTGTTTCAGTAAGTTTTAAATTATGTGTATATCTGCATCTTTCATTTTTGTTTGTCATGTTGTCAGAGAACCAAGTGTATGATARTGGGTTTATCATACACTGTGTTGATAAATATTCCTGACAGTACAAAATTGGTTCCAAATAAATCTCAGGTTTTGACCTTGATATTTAAATTAGGATTCACCAAGGAAAACTCAATAGCCAAAAGTTTGTATCTGTGCAAAGTTCAGTTAATTTCAGGCAACTTTGGTAAGAATCTCTCTACTCAGAACCCTTGRTAGCATCTGAGTGCTGATTGATTGTTACTGGTTTTCCCTTTATGTATCAACAATTAACACAGTTGCCAACTACATTCATTGAAACAGGTAAGAAGTTTTGAGAGGAGAAACAGCTGATAAGCCGCAGTTATAAATTCAGTGGTTGTTGAGTCCCTATGTTAAAAGCTTGCAAGACAAGAGCTTTAGTTATGGGAACTAATTGCTGGGCGGTTAAAATAAATGGATTACATGTATTCTAGCAGCACACTTTTTTGTGKTTTTTYGTGTGTTGTAGTTTTCAAGAAAAGCAGGCAGGATACATTTWACATGTAATCTGGAGGATAGTAAAGGTAATTAGAACCCATTGGTGAGCATTGAGGAAAGGTGCAGTTTCCAGGATAGTGAAGCAAAAAAGCACTGACAACAAACATTCTGTACTTCTTCATGTTGTAAATGTAGAAGTTGTTTCAAATCCCTATGGCTTCTCACAGTTAGAAGTATCACAGAACTGTCTGATTAGGGATACAGTGTTGAACAAATATTTTTTAAATCTGTTTAACAAAGAGAACTGCTTGCAGTAGAAAAAGCTGTTGAGGTTATTTCAAAGGTATCAAGTGTACAGCAAATTCAAATATTAGTTTACTACAACAAATACTGCTTTCATTGCTTTTAGTTTTTCAACATTACTGAGTATCTGTGWTGCTTCGTTGCAAGTTACACACTGCTCTTGTGTTGTTGGAAACTGAGAGCGTGGTTTGGAACTAGAAGTGAGTAGAGATTGGAACACTATCTACWGTATTTTGGTTTTATCTTATATAGACAACAATGGAAAACCTGTTCACATGGGGGAGAAACAAGATTATTAGTGAAAAAGTCCCATTAGTGTTTGCTTTGAAATGTGGTAAATAGGAAGGAAATTAAGTGTCTAGGTACAACAAAACACATGAATATGAAAAGCTCAGATTTTTTTCAGATTAATTGCATGAAGCTTTGTGTCAGCATAGTACAGAATAGTGAACTGATTTATACTTTGTCTTTCAGATGAACCAGAGACACGAGATGCCTGGTGGGCAGAAATCAGACAAGAAATAAAATCCCATGCCAAGGCATTGGGTTGTCATGCTGTAGTGGGCTACAGTGAATCAACCAGCATTTGGTAAATCATTATGATGATTTGATTTTCAAAATGCCACAGAAAATGTACTTAATCTTCAATGGTTTAAAAATTAACTGTTCCAGTACAGTTGTTGGTACTGTCTATTCTATAACTACTTTAGAAAGTTTAAGTGAGATGATGAAATTTCAGTATTAGGCAGTATTTATGTATGCTTAGATCTGGGTTTTATGTTTTTTCTAATGAGTGTTACATTTTTTTCTTTTAAACTAGTGCCTACAATTTGCTTTGTAGTAACTGTATTAATTTATCCATTAAGCTTTCTAAACCTAATCTACCTAAATAATTAAGATTGTTCCTAAAAGTATATGTATTGAAGTTTTATTCTTGGGTAACAACTGGCAGAACAGTACTTAAATGGAAAACTTCACAKTTCAGGCCCAGAAAAAGCTCCTTCTGGGGTCAGGTGTGATGATATTAAACAGAAAATTACACTGGTTCACTATTTTGAATTGCTTTTGGGAAATAACAAGCAAATTCAAATATCTGAATTTATTTTCTTTCAAGTGATTTTGCTGAAATATTTTAAGGTAAAAGCACTAAAGATTTGCTTTTTTTGAGGAAACAAGTTGGAAAAGTTTTGGTTTACTACATTTACCTCAGAATTACTCCATCATTGAGAGATGAACACACCCAAATGAGGTGTTTATTCCTTTGCCTATCTCCTCGTAAAAAGCATGAATAATTTGTATTATTTTTTCTACCTTAATTATGGGGAAAGAATGTACAGAGTATAGACAGGCAATCAGTTATTGGGTTATTTGATGCTTGCATTTTTCTAAAATAATTTAATGTGGTAGTGTCTGATTATTGATAAAATATTTTATTGGGATTCCCATGCTTATTGCCAGTTCAGCTTTATTCCGTGCTTCAAGCCTGTGTGTGTAAGTACTGGTCTGCCACACGTGTTATGTATGCAAAAATCATTTTGGAAAGAGAAACAACAAATAAAAAAAAGGCACATGTGTCATTCTAGAAAATGTGGGAAAGATTTTCTCTATTTTTTTTAATATAGTGTTTTAATTACTGAATGCTAGAGGTTTGTTTCTTACTTAACAGCTTGAGAAATATTAAAAACTCTGTGGTCTTTCTGAGAGCTTTAATTGCTAAATCATTAATATTGTTGGTTACTTTTCATGCAAAATGTACCATTATTTTAGTTCCTCCTAGTAAAATTTTACTGTTTTGCCACTTTTTTTCTTCCAAGAAGCACCCTTGTAAGTGCTGGGTTGTAACTTCTTTTTGAAAATTGAATGTTGATAGGATGCTGAGGCTTTCCCTTTTATTTTGGTAAAAAATTATGCCTTGGTTTTTTTTTAATGTTTGGTTGGTTTGCTGTGGTTTTTTTTTGCATTGTTAATGATAGAACTGAAAGTCATACTTATAACTGGTTAGTGTTTCTGATGTTATATTATTTATAACMTGAGGCAAAGCTCTTTAGTCTTTCTGTTCAAATCCTTCTTCATCTCGTATTTACACAGTGGTTATGGTTTAAATACCAGMAGAGGATTGTTTGTGAGTTTTAATGGATAAAATTTCACAAGTGCACAAAATTAGTGGTATTGTTGAACATCATTGTGACTTGAATCAACCTTTTAATCTGATAATTTTATATAAAAGCACCACTGAGTGGTAGGAATTCACTCTGTTGTCATTCTTTTCTCTTATAGTGAAGAGGTCTGTATTTTGTCCGCGTCTGGCACAGCAGCTGTACTGAACCCTAGGTTCCTTCAGGATGGCACCATGGAAGGCTGTTTGGAACAAAGGTTGTCATGGCAGCCTGGCTTCTTTTCCATAGGGTCAGAGAAGGGAGAGGTTGATTTTTTTCCTCAGAGCCAAGATAGTTCTTCTCTATTAGGGTAGGTTACAGTGTTACAGTGCAGGATGCAGGACCAACCACTTTACTGCTTTTCACTAACAACAACCACCACAGGAGTAATGGAGCTCTGCACCAAATTAGATACTCTGTTTTTATTTCTAACAGTCTCAATAAGGTAACACGTTTGACTACTAACACAGATCATAACTCGTTTTTTTTCTTTGCTGTCTTCAGGTATCTTTTCTCAGCTTTATATCACAMTATAAAAAATGACAGATATTTGATAACTTACATAAGCCAAAAGTGGCTATGTCTGTAATATGTGTATATAAGCTCCATTAAGTACTATTTATGCGTATTATGCTCTCTAAATATTCTTTAAAGAGCTGCATGGGAGATATAAAATAGCTTGATTATAAAACAAATACGGTGCCAGATTTTTCCAAAATAGGTATGTGCTAGTTGAAGTTGATGAACAAAATCATGAAATTGAAATCCAAGTATGAAGTTTCCCTTTGTTTCTKCTCTTGCAAATGAAGTTTGAAGAATGAGTATTACCACAAAGTTGTTTTTTGGGGGAAAAAATATTAATAATGCATTTTAATAATTTATTATGTGTTCATCAGGATAGTAATCAAATATTTCAAGCAATTATTATATTTGTAAGCAAGGCTATTTATTACACTTTAGCACTTGCATTGCTTTTTGCATTATAAACCAGTCAACACAGTATTATTTATTATTTTGTTACCTTGTTARCAGAAGACCAATATCTTCTAGTGTAGATAGAGTTTTAAATACTGTAGCCAAATGAAAATACTTGTTTTTGTAGTCACTATATGATGGAGAGRAAGAAATGTTGTGTTCATAATATAAAGAAAATAGCCCTTTTGTCAAAATATGTATTTTGATGCTACTAAGAGTCTTGGCATAGATTAGAAATCCTGATGGTAAAACAACTAAACAGGCAAAGTTCATGCTCAGCACAAAATATATTTGCCAAAATATTAAGATTACTAATGTTCCAAATCTTTCAGATTTGCTTAAGCACCTCTTCAAAATCACTGAGAAGAATTGTTTATGTGAAAGAGAATAAATTTGCAGTGATGCAGTTGGCTTGTGCTTTCCCTGTTCGTATTTTCATAGTGGTCATTCCTGAGTTCTGCTCATGGGGGAGAGAGACTAAGTGTTCTAAGCAAGTACCAAGTCTTACCTAATGCCTTATCTTAGGAAATAATCTTGCTGTTCTTACTATATATATATATAGTGCTGCTGCTCAGTAGGATGATTGGTTTGTTGTTTGTATTCTGCTCATTAGGGTTTTATAGGGTTTTGGACACAATGAATGTAAAAGAGGCTTTTTTGGATATTTGATACAGCAAATTCTCTGTACAACTGTTGTACCATGGATTACATTTAGAAGTTACACTGATTAAAGTCAGATCAGTGATGTTACAGGTTTATGTAAATTAACTTAATGTCCTTTTTCTCAATCCCTACAAGAGAAGTTACAATGCAAGTTTTATTGATAGCAYTTTAGCTAGTAGTGTGCGATCTGATTTTCTTCTTCTAGTTCATATATTGCAATACTTGTCACATTGGCATAATGGAGCAGAGTTTAGCTGCGGTGTATGAGTTAAGTAGATATCTGCAGGTGTTTATACATACATATGTGCACTTACTGATCATTGTTAACAAGATGCAGATGTTTTAAGTATGTTCTCCATAATGTGTTTTTAGGATTGAAGAAGCTTCACCACCAGGTTGTGGATTTTGCCATATCCCATATGATGAATTGAACATGCCATTCCCTGCTCACCTCACTTACTGTTACAACTGCAGGAAGCAAAAAGTTCCCGATGTGCTTTTCACCACAATTGACCTTCCTGTAGAGGCAATAGTTATTGGGAAGGGATGTCTTATTCAAGCCAGGTATCTATCAAAATATTTCCTTAGTCTAGTAAAGCTTTGGAGATCTTTGAAAGAATTCCTATTGCTAAAATGCAGTATGTCTTCTAACCRTATATTATAAAACATACAGTTGGCACATGTTCTTGTATAAAATTTCTCTGAAGRTATCATTGCACTGGTGTGGGCTTTGAATTTCAGCTTGTAGGACTAAACCCAAAGAGTGGATGATGACTTAAGGTGTTGTCAGAGATGGGATTGCTATGCTCTTTGTTTTATTTTTTTCAGATAAGTATCTTCAGTTAATGCTTTAGTTGTGAGGGCTTTTGGGTTTGGGTTTTTTTTTGTTTTTTTCTTCTTTCCAGTGTGTGTCTTGAATAACTGTATTAATAAGATTTTAAAAAGTTCTGCCACTARAAATTACAGCAGTAATTTTCTGTCTCTGGTTGGCAGCACGAGAAATAGACATTTACATTTGGGGTCTTACTAGAAGAAAAGCTGAAAATATAAGTTTTCAGATGATACTGTCTCAAGAGTTCTTGTGAAGAACTGACATTTTATTTTACTGTTGCAGCAATCTAGAAGATTGAAAAGARGCTGTATTAGGTTATACAAGGAGGGGGAAAAAAATCAAAATACCCTATGATACGTTTCATTCTTCACAAATCCACTAAAGCTCTGTCTGTGCTGGTTTGTGTTGCCAGRTTGTGCCGTCTGAAGAAGAAAGCTCAGGCCGAAGCAAATGCAACCTCTATCAGTAACCTCTTGCCATTCATGGAGTATGAAGTGCACACCCAACTGATGAACAAACTCAAGCTGAGAGGAATGAATGCCCTCTTTGGGCTCAGAATTCAGATCACTGTGGGGGAAAATATGCTGATGGGCTTGGCAGTAAGTACAGTTGGGATCTTCAGAGTCTTTTGCTTTCTCACAGTATTTTTTTAGGAAGATGTGCAAATGTGGGAGGATTCAGAGTAACCAGACACATTAAAATGTTATTTTAAGAAGAAGGTGTCTTAAATATTGTAAAGTCAGGACAGACTTGTCTTTCAGAACCAGCAGAAGAAGATTCAAATCTTGAAAATGGTAGAAGACAAGATGATTAGAAAGGGATGAGAGGAAAAGAAACTTTAGAGAGTTTAATGGCATAAATTGTRGAAAAATKRTAGTATTCTTTAAAGGTCCTGTCARAGAGATCCCTGTTCCTCAAATTGAATTGCAGTTCCATGACAAATAAGGTCAAGTAAATCTCTGACGAAATTTTTTGGTTATTTGGCAACAAGGGGAAGGTCTGTTGCCTCTTCTTTCATGGAGCTGAAGAAATAAATGATAAATCTGAAGTGTCTTAGKGAAGGTCGAGAAATGTTTGTTAACAGCATTTTCTAACCCCATTCTGTCATGYKAGGTTGKAATAGTGAAATATTCTCCTTCTTCCTGCATCAGAGGATGCCTGGGTAATTCTGGCTGGCATCTTCTTTTGTCTTTCATGATCTGTTTTCTCTAAATAGGGTTTCTCTAAATAGAGATAGGGTTGTCACAACCTGTAGATGGTTTGGCCAGGTTTTAGATATTCGAAAATAGTAAAAAACTATTTGCCTATGCAAAACATGCTGGGGCAGAAGCCTAAATTTTTAGGCAAGTTGAAGAGTTCCATGAAAAAATCCCATGAGAAGGACAGAGTTTTTTAAAAGAATAGTGAGGTGTTTTCATAAGTGAACAGAAGAGAGATATCCGTTTATTTATTTGCAGTAAGTGATGCTGTAATTTGCATGTTACAATGCTTGAGCATAAGTATTATGGAAATATTAGGAGTTCATGCTTACGTAATTGTCTTATTTTCTTCGTGATTTTTTGAAAGTCTGCAACAGGTGTGTATTTAGCAGCTTTGCCAACACCTGGGGGTATTCAAATTGCTGGGAAGACTCCAAATGATGGCACCTATGAGCAGCACATATCCCATATGCAAAAGAAAATAAATGATACAATAGCAAAAAACAAGGAACTGTATGAGATCAATCCTCCAGTAAGTAAATTCTTTATTCTTAAAAATAAAACATTCTGAGTCAAATAYGTACACTGTATATCCATGTTTTCTTACTGAGTCATTCAGAACATGAGTTTATTGACTAATAGAGATASAGACTTTTTTCACTGTGTTCTGGAAAGCTGCTGTAATGTTCAGATCTCTTTAGTCACATAGCCAAATCAGTYTGGTCTTGTTTAGATATATTTTTCAGTAGAATAATTTTCAGAATGATCTGATTCTTAGAATTRTTAACAAATTGTGTAGAGTTGAAATTATTTTTACGCTGTGCAGAACATCTCTTAATTCCTACATTCTTTTTAGGAGCTGCCTGAAGAAATCGTTGGGTCTCCCATTCCAGAGCCAAGACAACGTTCCAGGCTATTGAGATCTCAGTCAGAAAGCTCTGATGAAGTTACAGAGCTTGACCTTTCACATGGGAAGAAGGATGCTTTTGTCTTGGAGGTGATAAACATTTTCACTACTCGTGTTCCTGCTTTCCTTCTCYTGCAATTACATATTTAAAGAAAAAAAGAGATTTTCTTACTCATCTCCAAGGAAAGTTCCTAAATTGTTTATGATTTTTTCCCTGTTGTGTCAATAGAAAGTGAAGTATTAGATTTTGCTGTGTCTCTTTTTTTTTTAACTCTGTTTGCTTAAAGAACAGTTCTATTACATCTACAGACAATATCTGAAGAAAGATTGCCTTGCTGTTCATGAACATATAGGAATCCCTGTAATAATAATTAAGAGCTAGTAAGAAATGTSCTTCTGCCTGCTTCAAGCAGCAGATCAGACTAATCAAAAACTTCAGATCTGTTTGTATAAAAACTGAGGGTCTGTGTTACCACACTTTATATCTAGCAAAGAAAAAGATTGTATTTTCTTCCTGTCTGAAAGCTCTTGTTGTTATAGTTGAATATTCAGAATTATTCATTTCTTKAATGGGTTGTATTCAAAGCATTCAAAAAACTGCATGTGCCAAGAGGGCACATARAAGATTTTCTGAATTTCAGCTATTGCTTTTCACAAGTCAAGAATTCACAACCTCTGACAATACCTTCCAGTTCTTTCTACAGCAGCAGCTGGAAAGAACAACATGTGTAGATAAATAAAGAACATCATTTATTTTACCTCTCCATTCACTAAAATTCAGTGATGTGATTGAACATTGTTCATTTTGAAGGAAAATAAGCAAATATTAAAGAAGGGCTGGAGTTCCTCCTGTAGGTGCAGGTAGTACAAAGACCTATCACTGACTAAAAACCACTTTWAAATACAGCCTATAAGTGCAGCCTCAGGTACGTTTAAGACCTTTTTAATCTTCACAAATCACCATCTTCATAGAAAATAATCTGGATGAAAGGTGGTAGATAGGGACAGTGAGGGAGCACTGTAACAGYAGTTTGTTTGAAAAGAGAGGTATGAAAGGAGAGTGAAAAAATAACAGTTTGGGATCATAAATTTATATTGGTTGGTGTTTTTGCAAAAAGGGCTGAATACCTTTGTAAAAAAATGAGGATTTTGTAAGGCATTTATAGAAAAAAAATAATTTATCTGTGGAATCACTTACTACTGATGTTTTTGAGAAATTGGATATTTGATTGATGATTAATTGGATATCAGAAACAGTATTCCAGAAGAATTAGTTAAACTCCTGATGAAGCTTTCAAGAGTAAAATCATTGTTTGCTGGAGCTATATTAAAAAAGTAGCAAAAATTTCTCTGTGATGAGGATATGCTGAAAGAGGCTGGGAAGGCASTTAGGAGAGGTGAAGATATCTAGGTTGGTTTTGGGTTAATTTTTGAGGGAAAAGACAACCCCTTTTACATGGAGAGTGAGAAGGGGAAACAACACTGACAGAGAGCCTTCAATACTGGAGTTCAATTCTAAACAGTTTCTAGAACACTTGGTAAGAAAAGGTCAGAAGAAGTAAACTTGGATCTCTTGCAGGTCAATAAGACAGGATGAATGTAAAGACACAACAGAAGTATTTACAGAAGGTAAATACAGAAGGTAGCAGGGCTCTCAGTCTGATCTAAAAATAGGAGTATTTAAAGGTTGGATGGAATAGAGGTTATTTTATTTCTTTCTGAAACTTCTTACTGACGCAACATGTATTTCTCAATGATTCCCTTTTCCAGATTGATGACACAGATGCAATGGAAGATGTACATTCTTTATTGACAGATGTTCCACCACCTTCTGGTACAGTTACAAATATATTTTTCTAATKTATGCTGTAGGCTGCAAAATGAGTTTTATTAAAAATTATTTTAAAAAATGCAAGAGAAGTGGCAATATTACTGTTTRTGAAGATTTTTAGACTGAATTACTAATTTGTAGGTTCCAGGTTAATGAAAGTTAATGACAGAATAGAGAACTAATTATTGCCTGGTATTGGTTGTCTTAATGCCATTTATCATTGTATAGATAGGTCATACCTTCTCCAACAGAACTCCTGGATCTGGATAAGAGGCAAATGTATTTGTCCATTATGTAGAAATTGCTCTGGACATTTGATTGTCCTTGTCCTCCCTCTTGTCACTGTGAGTGTCCCTGTGTTTCTTCTGAGTAAGTCTTGGTTTCCTTCCTAATGACTGGTATCAGTGTTCATAATTTTGAGTTGTGTTGAGCTCAGAACTATCCTTGTAGTTGTCTTATTGTTCTCACCAAATCTTTTGTTCCTCACTGATTATCCAGTCCTGCTGCAGTAGATTTTACTGCCCTACATTAGGGCCATCAGCAATCATCTTGTTTTATCCTCTTTTGCATATAAGTTATGAATGTGTTTGAAGCATAAAATCCAAAATGACAGGTGTCTTCATTGTGAAAACTAAGCATTTTTGTCCCTCTTTTTCCACTCTTATATTTACATTTCCTTTGATTATGATTAATTCTTTTGTTTGTTAAAGAGACCTTGGTGAAGGATCTTTCCAAATGCTTTGTGATGTCCAAAGCAGATGGTGTCAGTCAGGTGCCTTTTGTCTGTGTGCTTGTTGAGAGCCTTGAGCAGTGGCTATTCCTTAAGAAACTGCTTTCAGCTCTTCTGCAGGCTCGTTTTTCCATCTCCTGTGAACTCCCTTTTCTGGAATAGCTYCAGTTGGAATTCTGGATCAGTAGTAGAGATACTTGTRTTAGGGAAATTAGTAGGACCAGTCRCTTCAGCACCTTATTACTTGAAGATTAAAGAATGCTCTTTTCTGGTTGTGGAGTAAGTTAAGAGTTCAATGTCAATCAGATGTTTGATCTTTTCCCTTTTCTGTGGTTTATAAGAACCTTTATTTTTCATTTGCCTTCTTGTTCAATAACTCCTTCAGACACTTGTTCAAGACAAATMAACAAGGGACTGATTTTTTACTGTTGTGGAAAGCTCTACTATACTGCTGTAAAAAGAAAAGGCTGTTTTCTGCTCTCATGTTACTATTTCTGTATATCCTTTCTAAATCTTGCTTGATTCTTCAACAGAATTTCTGCTTTTGATGATCTGAAAGAAAATCTGTTAATATTTATACCCTCTGTAAGCTGCTGTACAATTTTTTTTCTAGCTTATTTTCTGCATTTATATAGGCCCTACCAGATTGGCCTCTTTTCTGCTTACTTAACTGTGTCTTCAGACTTGCAGAATCACTGATTGCTGTTAATAACTTACTTTACTCTGCCATTTAATCATTATGCTTCTATTTTTAACTTGCATTCAGTTTCTAGGTAGTTCCTTTTCAACCCTTTCCATGTTCCCTGTTAAAATGTTGGCTTTTTAGCTTTTCCTTTCACACGTTTTAAAAAAAGTCCTCATTTGTGCATAGTTTATGTAATAGAAACAGGCAGAGCAGCTGTGGATTTTGGGTATTGGCCCTTCCTACAAGAATTCTACATTTGTTTTTTGAATATTAGTGTAATTTATGGTGTTATTATTCAGTATTCAAAACTACACGAGGGAAAATACTTGCAAAACATTATGTCACATGTGTTTCCTTTAAAAGTATTTTTATATTGCAGTGTATAAAATAGTTTTTTCTTTCCCAAATATTTTCTTCACAGGTTTTTACAGCTGCAACACAGAAATTATGCCTGGTATAAATAACTGGACACCAGAAATTCAAGTAAGGTTATTCAGAATTGAAACTTTTCACTAAATTGGGTTGAAATATGCCTTAGTAATTTAAATATATATTTTGAAAGATAAATTCAAAGGATGCCCTTGGATAGAACTAGAAGTAGTATTTTGGTAAGAAGAGTAGGGTATGAGAACCTGTTTCTTTCTTGCTTTTTTTTGGATGCTGTTCTTGTGTAACAAAGAACCTWATACAGAAATATGAAAAGAATTACACTAAGTATGAACTTCAGTGTTTTGGGTTTTTGAAAAGGTTTGGCTAGGTTTGAAGCCRCTTAAAGGAAATAGATTGTTGACTCTGTTGCTTAGTTAACATATTTTGTTACTTAGTTAACATATGTGTTAACATAATTTACATTATTTTCCTTCTTTATGGATTTGGGTTTAGGACACTGGATAAAATATATTGGCATATGTTATCAAAAAATAACCATATTTGTTTCTAATTCAGATGTTCACAGCAGTAAGAGTATCCAGATTAAGCAAYATTAACCCAACAAATCAAACACTCAATAAGAACTTCAATGATCTCTGTGAGAATTTGTTGAAGGTAAGAATCTTTTTTCAAATATTTTTTCAAGTGTTCARATGGAAGCCAAGTAAAATTCAGCTATGCTGAAAATAGCGTGTGCCACATAATTTTGGAAATAGAATGCAGAGTGTCTGTAATTAGTCTGTAAGTTGCTATAAAGATAGGTTCAGCCTTTTTAGTATATTAGGGATTTCCATAGCTTTTGGAATCTGAAGGAGTCCTTTGGCTGGCAGTGTACTCTAGAAATAGAAAAACAGCTCCACAGTAGATGGCATTCTGTCCTGACTTTTCACACATCTAATTCTTCAAGAAAAAATTAATATCATTAGATGATTTCTACTAYAAAAAGAGTTTTGATCCTTAATTTCTCTGAAATAAACCACCCTTTTTTTCTGAGTAACACAGAATAATATCCTGTCTTCAACAGAGTTTGTATTTTAAACTCCGGTCTATGGTTCCCTGCTGTCTTTGCCATGTAAACTTTACAGTTGCTCTGCCAGAGGATGAATTAGTTCAGGTAAGTGAATTGCTTCTTTTWACTTCTAGCACAAAGGTGTGGCCCTAATTCGAGCCTTTAACATTTGCTGCTYAGGATAAACTGGGCTAGGATTTGATTTACTGCTGGTGAATTCTTRGATGATTTTTCCCTATTATGTTTCTATGCAAAAAACTGCTTGTTTGTAAAATTACTTTTCAGATTGCAGATGAGATCAATCAGATGAGATGAGCCCTTATCTAATATGCCAAATATTTCTGATTTGCAGATTGCAGTCACAGCTGTTGCCATTACATATGACAAAAACCAAGCACTACAAGCCAACAAAGCACCTACAGAAAAATCACAGCAGAGAGGTAAAKGTTGTGAGTCATCTTTCCTTTTTTATCCCAGTGCCTAATGAGACCAGATTTTAATTTCAGTTACATATACAGATCACAGACCAAAGAATAATCTAAGTTGAAGGGRACCCACAAGGATCATCAAGTCCAAATACACACATTTTTGCAGGGAGATTCTTTCAACCACAAAGGTTTTTTAGAGTTCATGTACCTGACCTCCAGCAGGATGACTTACTTGTCAAGTATTAGGTATTTATTTTAAGTAATCAACAAATTACTAGTATTATTAAATTATTTCTGGTGTATTTTGGAACATGTGATGTAAATCATCAGAAAATACTTCTTATAAGTGTAAATTTTGTCCACACTTTAAGACAGAAAATAAATTATTCATAATACTTTTTTTAAAAAACCAACCTCCGGAAAATCCTTAAGCAGGTCAGTAATGGTTTTAGAGCTCTGTGCAGCACAGAGATGTGGAGGGAATGGAGAGACATCTGTGATCTGCATATGTCACCTTGCTAATGAAGCAGCATCTTATACTAGAGATGTGTGCAGTCTGGAAGTGGGAATYCAAACAGAACTCTGAGGATACTCGGTTCTTCAGAATGGAATTAGGTAGTAGAACAGAGCCATATGTTTCTAAAACATTAGTTGTAGCTGACTTCTGCAGTAGTAGCAATAAAGTGTTTTCTTTCATGTGAAATAAGTGTTAATTTTTATTATAATAGCTGACTTAGATCCAACTGTGGAATCAAATTTAAAATGSATGAATGGACTTTGCTAAGAACTCTAAATCAAATCCTTTTCTGTGGAACTCAAGTTCTGTTCAATGTTGTAGCTGGATTTTTTGTCAGACACCTTTTTCTGCCAGAACTGGATCACGTTGTGCATGTGTTGAAAATGCCTGTTCAAGTCAGACCTGACTAAATTAGATTCTGCTTGTAATTACTGGCAAACTTTGTTTTGGGGGTTAATTATCAATTGGCTGTGTTTTCTTTGTTAAGCATCTACAGACAATGAAGAACAGCTACAATTCCCCTTGGAACTGAGCTCTGAYCCCCTTTCTTCTCAACCATTCTCTCCAGCTAAAGGTCAGTTAAGGGGAAGAATATTGAAGTGGTTTTTGTCATTGATTGTAAGTTCTGCTCTTTCATGGTTGCAGTGGCTTTAAAATATCTGTACTGTCACAGGCTTTAAATATGCTTTGCTTTAAATAAGCATAATGGGTGTATTTACTCCTGAAGTCAAATTTTTTGAGAGTCACAGAAGATGGCTTGGCTGATCATTCTTGTCAATACTTCCTGTAGTAGTTCTGTATTTTCATACAGAATATTGAAGATGCTCTAAACTACTGGGTGTTAGCTGTCATTTGACATAATTATAAATTACCTAATAATTAGGCTTGTCTCGTACTGTAAATGGCCTATATAAAATATCTCCATATTTTCTCAGCCTCACATAATTAATCTCATTATTTTCATGATGGGAAGTACTTTATCTACCAAATACTGGTTWCATGCAAATTTCTTATAAGTAAAAGGAACCTAAACTTGTATGGTAAATAATCTGTACAGTGCAGCACATTTTATGTGTTTAACAGCCGTTTTATTTTACCTGAAATAGAGCCACATTTCAAGAATGGTTGTCACAGTTCTTCTATGATTGCATTAAAAATTCARTTTATCAAAATCAGTTGTCTTTAATTCCTTCTCCCTTGTTGGATTATCTACTCACTAAAATGGCTACTGAGAGGAAATTAAATATCTGGGAATTATTGTAAATCTTTGATCTCCCTTTTTTACCTGTTACATCAGTTGTGTAAAGAAGGGTAACCACCACACTTGTATTTTCAGTGGCCAGGTTAATTTAAGCAATAAGATTTTTATTGCCTTCTTTTTTTTTCTAATGCTTAAGTTCTAATTGGCTACATCTTTTATTTTCAAGATGAGGAGCTATCCAACCATTTCTGCTGGTGTTGCTCTACCTGTTATTGGACTGTGCTCCCTGTGTGCTTGGCACTGACCAGTGGAGGGCAGACTGTTCCCACATATGCCTTTTCCTGATGTTCTCCGCATTCCATATCGTGCTTTACACACAGACTTTCAGCCAGAAAATTACTCCATCTGTGATTTCTTCACTACTTCATTGTAGTTACATTTACTTAGCAGGTTATTTAATATATTGTTACTTTTTTGTAGGATTGTTGTTTTAGAAATAGTTGTTTAGAATCTTACACGGTAGTGACCTTTAATAAATAAACATATTAAAATTGCAAGGTAGGATTAGTAAAGTGAATGATTTATACTAACTCTGTGTTATCAAAATACACAGTTATACTGTATAGAGGGTGGGGTTTTTTTCATATTTGACTCCAAAATCTTTTATAAGGGTCATAAAATTATGGAGTTGTTTGGGTTGGAAGGGACCTTGAAGATCATCTCATTCCAACTCCCTGGACATTCCAACGCCCTGGACATGGACACCTTCCACTATCCCAGGTTGTTCAGAGCCCCATACAGCCTGGCCTGGAACACTGCCAGGGATCCAGGGGCAGCCACAGCTTCTCTGGGCAACCTGTGCCAGGGCYTCAGCACCCTCACAGGGAAGAATTCCTTCCTAATATCCAATCTAAACCTGCTCTCTGACAGTGTGAAGCCATTCCCCTTTGTCCTGTCACTGCAAGCCCTTGTAAACAGTCTCTCCCATCTTTCTTGGCAGTTGTTGTTCTGAACTACCTGACTACTTAATAGATWATCTGAACGTAATTAATTTTTTTTTATTAGAAGTCCTGGAGGGTGCAAGTTCCCACACAGGTATTCCTGCTGCTCAGAGAGGTGAGTTTCCTTAATTTAGCCATCGGCCAGAACAGAATGAGCATTCTTGGRATATTGGTATACTCTTTTTGGATGTGTCTTAATCCAGGAAGTGTTTACTACTTAACTGAGAATGCATGCTCTGGTGTGGCTTATTGATATCCTAATATTTTGATGTGGTTTTTAATTATAAAAGTTAGATTTGTTAATAATAACAGCCTCTCTGTCAGATACATTGGTATTATTTTATCTGACAGAAAATTAGCCCCCTTGAAGAGAGCTGTTTTGCCTGTGTTGATTTGAAGTTAGCATGTGTTCCTCCCGTTTCTTCAGGATAATGAAGAAACGGTGTTTGCAACCCCCCCTTTTTTTTTAAAGATATGCAAACACTCCTGCAACTAATACCAAAAGTCATAGCAGAAACAACTCTTATTTCTTRTTGTAATGATAATGGGAGGGATGTTGGAGGGAGGATGTTGGGGCAAGGAAGACTGTTTTGTAAGGAAAATTCATGTGTTTAAAACAGAGGTGTTGTTTCAGCTTGTGACTCTTATCCTCATCACCGAAGCTTTTTTTTTTCAGTCTGTAGGTTAGTTATTGATAAAGACAATCAATGGGAAGTTTAAACCCTGATCAGCAGCTCTTTGTAAGGAAAAAAAAAGCAATGAAAATGAAAATTAAAAAAGGCTTAAATAAACTTTATAAAGTCAGAACTTACAACCTAAACTGAGATAAAAAAGACTAATCTAGCATAAGTCCTTAATGACTGTATTTGCATGTTTTTTCAGTGCTGAAGTCCCACTCAGGCAGTTGGTTCAGAGCTGGGACATCACCAGAAATCGGTACTTTGGTTTGGACAAGTCCAAACCTATCCTGTAACTTTTCCTTTTAAACAGACCTGCAAAGGGATGGTTGTTCTCTCTCAGACACGGATCATTGCTTCCTCAAAAAGGAGCATTGAGATGAGCAAGAGACATCATCCATATATTTTTTTTCTGTTTTTTTTTCTTTTGTTTTTCTGTCTGTGTTTCCAGCAACGTCAGTTGATTACAGTTCCTTTGCAGACAGATGCAACAGCTGGATAGAGCTCATTAAACTGAAAGCTCAGACCATAAGGCGCGGATCAATTAAGACAAGTAGGCGGCTGTTTCTACCACGTTCTGATAATCTGAGACATATCTCTGATTTCCCAGTGGTGACTTAGTGGAGTGCCCTGCCCAGCAGTAGCATTRCAGATCACGTGTAGAATGAATTCCTGAGTGTGAAAACTGCCGACATCGTTCTGTAAGCTCACGTAGGGTCGATGAACCGGTAGCATAAAAAGCAAACTAAAGTCTTGCTGTAATTAGTTCTCCATACATGTGTACGCCTACTAATTGTATAACATCCACTGCATGGATGTAGGTGTATGTATGATCTTGGAAAATTGGGGGTGAGAAACAGGAAGCAATCACCAAGGGGACAGACAAGGCAATGGTCACTAAATTAGCAAGTGGTGAGTTGGTTTTTAGTAGTTCTTTGGCCACAGGTCTGACTATCTTGCTTAAATTAGCAGAGATTAATACCTGTTTTAATGGAAAATGCCGCACTGGGGAAACACAACAACTTTCACACTTCCTATAATTTGTTCCTCCAGCAGAATATGTGTTTCAAAATGTTGGCACTTTTTCTTTATCTTCACATTATAACTGATCGTTGTATGTGCAGCTGCTCGCCTCAATGTTTTCCTTTTGCAGGAATGCCACTCTTCCAAATAAATGCCATTTCAGCTTCTTGTCTYCTTTTGCATGCTTTGCATGATGATTTCCTTTCTCACGTGATATGGCTGAGCATCACAGGCAGCTGAATGTTGTCACCAAGCTATTTGGAAAACCATAAAGAAGAGTTTTTGTGTTTTGAGGGACAACGATGCATCTTGATAGTTATTTTCTCCTGRTTTTTTCCCATTTTTCAGCTACTTCCCTTGAAAAAGCAAGTCCATTGGCTGAGGGATACTTACGGCACCGTTCTGTCCCATCGTGCACCAATTCCACTGTCTCAGTCGTTAAGATGACACCTCTTTCCTTTCTCCCTGGRGCCAAAATAACCAAATACCTCGGGATAATCAACATGTTTTTTATACGAGAAACAACTTCTTTGCGTGAGGTGAGCTGTGTGGCAGGGATTCATTTTTTGTTAATTGTAAAAATCAGAGGTTTGAGCTGAGGTGAGGCACAACCAGGGAGCAGAATTTGTGTCACTTGTGGGAAGGTGCTGAGTGCAGAGCAAATCTCACTGTGCTGCTCTTGGCATGRAGCACACAAAGCTGGTTTGTATTTGGCACCATTAGGAACAGGTTGCTTAACAATTACCATTGCTGTTGAATTGGATAGAACACTAAACCAGTGAGTWCTTAAACAAAACTGTATGGAAAAAATGGCTCTTTGACCAGCAGCAGTAGTTGTTGGGATCATTTCAACCCAAATTAAATGATAAAGAAAAAATAAATCATCTGTTCTTCTCCTGTTTAACAAGCTCAGTGATGAACTTTCACGGTGTATTTGAATTTTAGAACTCTTCAGTTAATATAACATTGCCCATGTCATAGATAATGTTGTGCTGATTTTTAACATTACATTCTGTGCATTCCCTGAAACAAAACTTTGTGTGGTGAACATCAAAAATTACACCGTGGAGTCCACACAACTAGCTTAGTGGTGATATTCAAACCATGATTTCCAGTCTGCATCTGGAAAACAAATAAACCTCTGAGCATGCCAAAATGCAAACCATGTTCCTTGTAATTTTCCTGGCCGTTTAGGCAGTAGCTGTACCTTTGCTTTTGGCCACAGAAATAGAATGTACCTCTTGCCTGATTTGTCAGTGCTGAAGAGTGTGCTGTTTCTTCCTAATTACATTGCTAAAATGACAGAGCAGATGTTAATAAAATGATCAGGCTTCATGAAAATGGGCTGTGAGCTCTCTAAAGAAACTTGAATCAGACAAACATTTTGTTTGTATCTTGCAAGTTACTTTTAACTTTCCCTTTTAACKTGAGAAATCCATGTGTGAAAAKGAGAGTATTCTTAAAAGKATGTCAGAGCAGGGAMATGRTTACAGGACATTTCTGTACTGAGTRCAGATTCTGTAGGTACAAATTCCATAGCTGATAAGCCTTGGTATCTGGGATAGCGGATCCCAACAAGGATAGGTCACTCAAGTGTTTGAATCTGCTCCTCCATGAAGCTGGAATGTTGTGCAGTCCTGGGATGCTGTCAGTGTGCTCTTTCCAGCACTCAGGGCAGCTAATTTAAATTATTTCAGTTGCCTAGGTTGAGTCACAAACTACTCCTGATACAAGATTGCCTTGGGTTATAAGGGAGTCAGACCAGACCAGTCATTATATCCCACTCCAGCAATGTGGTTCAGGTCCTACAAGAAWGTAATTACAACATTTATGTTTTGCTTGTGGTAATGCTGAAGTACCAGAATCAAAAACTAGTGATAATTTCAAGTCAGATGAAGCCATTGTTCTTAGGCTTTGCTGTTTATGGGYGGGTGTTTACAGTCGTTTTGTTACCTGTTGTCATCTAATGTTGTATTATTCCATGAGAATTAGGAACTTGCATTGGATTTTGATTTCTGGCTCCAGTTGACTTAATTCTTGCTTTATACTGGGTTTGATAAAATTATACCTGTCCTTTTTTGCTGGTAAATTTTCATTCAAGATAGGCTTTTTAATGACTTTATGATTCTGTTCGGGGTACATTATACTTTTAGGAATGAGTACAGCTCTTAAAAATTCAGTTTAGTTCAACCTCTTCTTCTACCTGCCTGTTCCATTTCTTCCAGTGGCACACACACACAGAGACATGTGGGAAGTCTGGTGGTCTTGCCTTTCACTTGAATTTTGCAATTTTATTGGTATTTTGAACCAAGAGTGAGCCCTGTCTTTTCTCAGCATTTTCTGTGGATTTTTATTTCTTTGATTGGTTACCTGGTTTGTGTGCGATAGGTTTTTCTCCACAGGGTGGTTGCTCACATTCTTTCATAAGGATTTTCTCGGAAAATCCATACTCGGTTGTTTTCCTTCTCCTTTCACATCAATTTAAATTCTTCCATTTTTCACCCCATCCAGCCTGGCATTGGATCCAGGGCATCCAGCCTGGCCAGGGATCCAGGGGCATCCACAGCCTCCCTGCACAGCCTGTGCCAGGGCCTCCCCACCCTCACAGGGAAGAATTTAGTCCCAATATCCAGTCTATACCTGTCAGTTTGAAGCTATTTCCCCTTGTCCCATCACTCCAGGACCCCATAAATGGTCTCTCTCCATCTGATTTGTAACTGTGACCCATTAAACAGTGAATGGCTTTTAAGTTCTCCACACCATTTAGGATTTACTGAATTATTCAGCTGATAAATATGTAAGATAAGTACTTAGCATCTTGTAGCTAGACCTAATRTAACATGTAGTGTATATTTTTTCCATTCTAGGAGGGTGGTGTCAGTGGTTTCCTCCATGCTTTTATTGCTGAAGTGTTTGCCATGGTGAGAGCTCACGTTGCAGCTCTGGGAGGGAATGCAGTTGTCTCATACATAATGAAGCAGTGTGTGTTCATGGAGAACCCAAACAAAAATCAGGTATGTTAAGATGTGAAATAACAAGTGCTGTTGTGGTTAGTATGATACAAATACACATTTAATGTCTTTAAAAGCCAGCAGTGCTGTAGAGCCATATCTGCACGACATTTCTGGATATCTYGGGATAATGTTTGAAAAATCCAAGAGTGTTCTTGTATTAACACAAAATTATGAGGATGCTTCATAAATACCCAGATGGGTGAAAGAACTGAGCTTTCTAGAATGAAGTTAATTGCAGGAAACAGTTGTACAGTAGTGCAGAACTTAATGTGATATTTCTGATGTTGCAGTGTAGGATTTCCATCCTCACTTCATGTAAAAACACATGGAGTTACTGATATAAAATGCTCCATTTGTACATAGAGGGACAAACTTTAATTAGTAATGACAATAAGAATATTTGGTAAATTAAATATGTTCGAAACCATAATGAAAGCATGCACAGATACCCAGAGATTTCATCTGTGGTGGTCTTCCAAGAATCCATCTGCATGTTTGGTAGCACGCAAGTGAGTGGATAGAAAAYGTGGCGCAGGTTGAAGAAATTCTAATAATTTGTCCTTCTCCCAATCTCTTTTGATCTTTCTGTGTASTTATATCTAGCAGATGTAAGTAAACATAAAATAGATGATTGTTTAATGTTTGGTAACTGGGTATTGTCTTTTCTTCAGGCTCAGTGTTTGATAAATGTCAGTGGTGATGCCGTCATCTTTGTCCGTGAATCCGAGTTGGAAATGCTGCCAGTGCAGCCKTCTACAGCTGCTCCTCAGCCCACGAGCTCTGCAGGAGATGTCACGACATGAAGGCAGAGCAAGTGAAGTAGTCTCTGCTATATGTAAAGATTATTTAAAACGTGGGAATGTTTAGGTTTGCATCTTCAAAGTCAGTATCTCTCCATGACATTCATAGCCAAAATCCAAGACAATCACTGGGTTTTTTTGTTACCATTTAACTTCTTTAAGTCAGACCAGTGAACTGGCAGGTGTGCTCTGGTTCTTCTATTACAATTCGTGGCCTCTGTGAAACCAGGCAGCAGTTGAAGTACTGACAGGGGAGAGCATGGATTAGAATTGCAGGCATCACATGAAACTGTGGAAGGAAGGAAGGAAGAAAGGAAGGAAAAATTCTGTTGCATTTTTGAGCTGTTCAGCGGGACCATGATACRTTGTGATTCAGAACCATTTCAGAGTTTGAGTGTTGTTGGTTCTGATGCTCAGCTCAGGTCAGGGTGGGCGGGAAGTGACTGAGAAGTTTGTGTTGGAAACCTTTGATGAAAAAGGGAGAGATTTTTGTGCAGGCCAAGAAAATCTGGGCTGGACTCTGAACTTCCCTTACATCGCAGAGTGTAAAGAGGAAAAAGCAGCACCAAAAAGTTAGTTTGAATTTCTGCACATTAGAAGTATTTTTCTTTTTTTTTTTGTTTTATATTTGGGGGGCTGGGGGATGTTGTTTAGTTTTTGAAATTATTTTTTAAAAACTGCCAGACCACAATGCTGTGATCCTGGGCATTGCTGTGGTGGGAAAAAAACCTCAAAATGCCACAAAAAGTTCCAGGGTGTGTCTGGTGCTATTACAAGATGTTCACTTCAGTATTGACAAAGCARATCTTTTTGTTACTGAAGACTTTGGGAAAGAATTGTCCTGAGGTTCATTTTCTTAAAACAGGATCTATTTCAAGGATGACATAAACAGTCCCTCAAAAATCAGTTGTGCAGACGTTATTTTGCAGCCTCCTTCCCGTTTAAATGCCTGGCTAATTGGAGATTGATGTATACATGTGACACTGGTTCCTGCAAGTTGCTTTTGTGCTCGAGGTTTTGTTTGGGATTTTTTTTTGTGGTTTTTTTTGTTTTGTTTTGTTTTGTTTTTTTGTTTTTTTGTTCATTTCCAGTGCTGTAGCTGGGACATAAAGGTACTGCAAAGATAGGAAATGTGTCATTTCCAGTAAAAGTCTGAAGGGTGGTGATATTCTACTGTAAAAAAAAAAAAGCCAACTTTGATTTAAAGATGCATTCTTACTTAATTCTGACAATGCCATACATGGAACTTGAACAAAGATGTAAACTTGAATGTAAATATTCTGTTTAGTGTTGAAATTAAGCAATGGCATGATTATTTGTTAAAACTAATTATTTCATTGTAAATGAGCATGAAAATCATTCTTGCACAATAAATMTCTTTGTAAAATTCACTGTCTTAATATATACGCATTAGGTAAATGTGTAAGCTGGGTGTACTGAAGATATCCCACCCCCATTCTCCTCAGAGGAATACTTTTTTTGTATAGAATGTTACAACCTCATCTGTATCCTGGGCTGAAAATTATATCCTGAGCTATACCCAGAGCCCTGTGGGCAGCAGGGGAAGGGGGGATTCTGCATCCAGCCCTGGGGCCAGCACAGCAAGGACAGGGAGCTGCTGGAGCCAGTCCAGAGCAGGGACACCGAGGGGATCAGAGGGATGGAGCAGCTCTGCTGGGAGGAAAGGCTGAGAGAGTTGGGATTGTTCACCTGGAGAAGAGAAGGCTTTGGGGTGACCTCACTGTGGCCTTGCAGTGCCTGAAGGGAGCCCACAGGAAAGATGGAGAGAGACTCTTGACAAGGGCCTGGAGTGACAGGACAAGGGGGAATGGCTGATAGAAAAGAGCTTTAGATTGGATCTGGGGAAGAAATTGTTCCCCATGAGGGTGCTGAGGCCCTGGCACAGGTTGCCCAGAGCAGCTGTGGCTGCCCCATCCCTGGCAGTGTCCAAGGCCAGGCTGGATGGGGCTCTGAGCAGCCTGGGATAGTGGAAGGTGTCCACTCCCAGTGTGCACCCAACAACCCCTGAACGCCTTCCTGAACACCTCTCCTCTCCTCCCAACAGATGAACTTTTAAAATCTATTCCAACCCAAACCATTCTATGATCCTGCAATTCAGATGTTTTGGGAGTTAATTTTCCTTTATATTTGAAGTGTTTGAATTTGRCCTTTACCAGAACATGTCACTAACTTAGTTAATCATCCTAAATTCTGTACCAATTGCAACCAAAGCTGYCATGAAGTAATTTGCCTGTAAATAGTTGCAGTTCTCTTGATTATTTTGCAAGGCAAATCTTGTTCCCTTTTGAAGCTAGTGACAGAATATGAATAACTTCAAAAGATCTTGGATCCGGCACAAAAAGTTGTTTCCAGCATAAGTATTCAGTGTGAAATATCTGAAGTAGCACATTAAAGTAGCTGGTTCTGATAATTTTTCCTTTTTGGGGGGTGGTACTTGCTTCTACAGAAGCATTAATGCCATCTTTTCATTTCTAKCTGTTTAAATGTCACAGCTTCCTCTAGTGCGTTTCTTTAGACATAGAGGAGCTTTCTTATTTAGCGTTTTTAATTCTCTGATTATTATTCCAGAAGTAACAAACATGGTTTTTAACTGTTATTAATTRGGATTTAGCTTATCTTCATTGTTCCAGCTGGATAAATGTAACCTGTGGAAAGGTATACCCTTGAGTTTCATTGATTGTAATTTTTTTCCTCTCCTRTATAAAATATGGCATAAGTATTTCTCATCTGCAGAACAAGGAAGTGGTTTTGCAGATGATGCTTGTGCTTCTTGGTGTTCTGTCCACATGTTACTCTAATCACCTCTGTTTTAGGAGCTGTGCAGTGCTTGCTAAACTTGGAGGTGGGCAGGAGTAAACTTGAAGGGAATTGTTGGCTTCCTGTTGTAGTCCAATGAGTTCTGTGTTTTAGGAATTAATCTTCTGGAGTAACCACTTTCTCATCTAAAAGTTTATTTTCACAGCTGGTTGGAAAGTCCTCCATTTGCTTTTTTTTTTTTTTTTTTTTTTTGTCTTTCTCCCTATGTTCATATTTGAGTTTGTGAAATCTGATGTACACATGTGACAGGTGCAAATTGAGAGCACATTTTCCCTAGTGAATGGTGTGGGATTGATTGTTTCCTTCTTCTCCAAGTGGCATCAAATTTTTTTTCTTGGTGTTCAGTTGAAATCAAAATATCCTTGGAAATGAATCCTGAGGGCCTGGTTCACTTTTGTCAGACTGGAAGGCAGCCCTGCACCTAAAGACTTGCTGTGAGGTGGATACAYGAAAAGAGGAGCAGGACAGATGCAGGAAATTACAAACAGTTGCAAAGAGTGAAATATCAGTGACTGTCAAATTTGTGGAGAGTTCTCAGTTTCCTTTAGGTATTCATAAAAGGATGGGTGGAAGTTCTGATGACTGATCTGAGTAACAGATCTCTTTTGGCAAGGAAAACCGTGCTGCTGTGGCATCTGCAAGATCTGAAGATTTCCAGTGGCAGGAAAGGACTCTCTGGGTTTTACCGGGACTCTTCTTCATGGACAAGCTGCTTTCTTCTAGATTTTTGAAGAGTCAGGTGCATAAACCCTGTGTGGTGTGAGAGCAAGCCGAGCTGCTTCTCCTCATCGTACAAACAACCCCACCAGGTAACACTTCCCATGAGTGACACCTCCAGTGTCCCACAGAATGGGTTGGGTGGCATTTCTCCACAGCTACAGATGCAGAGAGGAGAATCAATGTGCCAAGGACATATTGGGGGCTGTAGGAAAAGCTGGTCTTTCTCCAGGCATTGAAACAACGTCCTTATGAGTAGTGTGACAAATGWCAATCAGCCAAACACAGATCTCTGCAGTGCTGGGTCTGCTGTTTTTGCATCTATGTCAGAACAGATCTGRAAAACAGACCTTAGTGTGCACCAATATAGCTGGAGTTAATGATTTACTCCTAATTATAATCTACTGTATCAGTCAATGTGCAAATTCCTGAATGAAAGGTGAAGTCTGAATTGTTTTGATTTTTTGGGAATGGGACTGTTACTTCAATTGCTCTGCACATTTTTTAGCATAAACATCCACACTCATTAAATGACACATTTATTTTTGTTGCAAAAACATTTTCATTAATGTGTACAGATATTTCTCCTTAAATTGTAGGAAGGAGAGGAGCTGGGGTGATTCGAGTTTTTGGCTTCATTTTCTTCAAATCAGATGTTTGTAACACTTCAGTCAAGGTGAAGCCTGGAAGCCTTGTGATTTTTTGAAGTGTCGGAGTAATTACAACCTTGTGAGTGGAATATTGACCCCTAAAGAGCTTTTAAATTTTGAGGGAGTGCAAAAGAGAGCCTGAGAAGCTTTGCAGAGACAGAATTATCTCCTAATTCTCTCCTGAGAATTATCTCACAGCCATGTGCTGTGAAAGTCAAAGGAGCCAGTGAAAGCACTGAGGCACGGAAACCCTTCCTCTTCCTGCCTTCCCTCTCTGCCCAATCTGTCCATATCTGTCCTCTCCCTACCAGGCACCTTCTCTTCCTGGAATTATGCCCTGGGCTGCACTTTCCCTTCCTCCTGGGTTTGTTAACTACAATTAGGCAACAACACATGCACTTAACTTCTGGTTTTGCTCAGCACAGGGGAGAGGAATTTGCCATTGGGAAATGGTGGATTCTGTTCACACCTCTTGCAGTACAGCAGAGTTGTCTGCATTGCAGAGCTGTAATTGAATTCCCGAGCTTCTACCGAAATTGGTGATCTATTTATATTTTGGCCTCAATCCAAGTGGAGTTCTCTGTCCAGGTGCTGTTTGCATGAGTGGGAATGGCTGGGAGGAGGTGAAATGAAGAGTTGCTTGTTATTAAATTGTCCTTCCTCTGTGTCCCCAGTGTCCATCTCSTGCCCTGGTGCTGTGAGCCCTGAGCCTCAGCACTGATTCACTCTGTCCCTCGGAGCTCTGTGTGCTGAGTGATYGGAGCACGCTGCTCTGGAAGGWTCTCTTTTCTATCAGAAACCTGYAAGCARTCTTTTAAATTGTCACTTCCACTTYACATATGTCASCTGTGCAACTCACCTGGCAGGCCTGGGAAGAAACTGCAATCCAGCAATAATCATCCATGKCACTGTTTTGCATTGGCAGTGTTGGAGCACTGTTGGTTGAAGGTGAAATGCTCTTGTGTGTCTAGTACCACTCCTGGATTTGACTGGCTCTCACATCTGAGAGCCAGCTAACAGCCCCAAAGAGTTTGCTGCCTCCCAATTTCCTCTGCAGAAGATAAGGAAGGGAAAGGCAGGAGATGGGGTAGATAAAAGAAGGTGATGTGGCAGGAAAAACAAGGCGAGAGTGCAACATGAAGCTGAGTGGCTACCAACAGAAAATGACAGGAAGGAAAACAGGTAATTGGAGACACAGATGAATGATGGTTCCCCAACAACAAAAACAACAAAAAGCCCCAAACCAACAAGAAATACTGGAAATACAGTAGGATAACCCATTGTTTTCAGCAATCCCAAGATCTTTTTCGCTCCTAGGACTTCATGCTCTATCAATTTACATGGATTCGGTTTTACTGAGAAAAAAAATCTTTTTTCCCAAGTACTGGGATCTGGCCTGATCTGTTCCTCCTAACCCATGTTCTGGTGACTTCCTGGCAGGAAATAACAAACTTAGTTATATATGGGGAGACACAGACATTGCTTTTTACAGTTACCTGTCCTATAAATAAACTGACATTATTTGAATAATGTAATTAGAGTGGCATCAGATTCAATAAAGTTGTTGTTCACTTCCTTGTAAGAAAGGTTTATTATGATTTGTTTGAACTAATCATAGAATTGGCTTAAAAAAACCCAAGCAGGCCCTTCTGAAATAAAGGGGGTTTGTACCACAGCAATTAAATCAGTGTCCAAACTAAATGGGAAACTGAAAAGAGCYTGGACAGAAATTTGATCAGATTGCAGTGCTAGCAATAGTTCAAATACATGTACATGGATTTAACCTGAYATTCTGCAATAAACTTATTACATTGTCTTATTTAATTTAATGAACCACAAAGTCCTTAGTTTCTGCAGTTGAAAAGGTGTATGGGACAAGCTCTCTCTCAATCATGCTGGCTGTACTTWGGAGACAAATCTGACAGGAAATGATGTGAGACTTCTCAAAGCAGTTGCCCAAGCCATTAGGAAGTCTGACATTAGAGGCTGGGAATGATTAATGACTTTGGGGGTTAAGCACAGATTTGTTTGATATCAAACAGCTGCTCTGGGGAAGATACCAACAGTGTCATTAATTTTTTTGCAGCTCATTCTATTACAAACTTGCACGGCCAACTGGTTTCAGATACCTGCTGCAAAGTGAATTAGTGCACTCGAYCCCTTCAGTGTGATCTGTTTGCTTTCTTTGAAGCCCTCAGTAGAATTTCAGAGCACAGTTCATCCCAGTCAATGAAACATCAGTGTAGAAGCTACAGCACAATGTAGGCCTTCTAAGAAATATGGGATGCCTTCCTGTGGTGGTAGAACACAGGAATGTTAAGGTTTAGATGAAATGGATATTGCAACTGGGCAAATACAAAAGAAGGTGCGTGGGTTTGGTGCCTTGTCTGATTAGAAGTTTGTTYAAAATGAACCGTGTCACATCTTCTGTAAGAGCTTTAAGAAAATCAGAATAAATATTTTGTGAGAAAATTAAAAGATGACCCTTAAAAAGGAAAYGAGTTTGAGTGTTGCTCTTCCTTTGTGGAGTACTTGTCCATGGAATAACAGAGGAGCAGTTTTTCCACTGTTGGCCAGGTTTGAGCTGGGATGGAGTTGCCAGTGGCATGGCACAGTGAGTGGCTGTGTGGTAGTCAGTTGCTGGCTGGGGTTAAACCACGACACTGTCTTGTGATGCTACTGGAGAAGGAAAAAAAAATAYACACTCCAATGACACAGATATTTTCGGCCAGCTAGACACAGATTTAATTCATGTGATTTGCTTGAATGGTGTAATTATGATATTAATTTTCATCATGTTGCCTAAATACAAATGCAAGTGCAGAAACAGAYGACTGAATTGGCAGCCAATGAAATGCAGTTAACGCACAGGAAATATCTCAGACTAAAGTGATTTGCAGATTATGAGAAYGGGTGGGAGTGAAGCAGCAAGTGAAAAGGAAAATATGATATAAGGAGATGACAAGAAATCAAATTAAATACAAATTTTGCTTCTATGCATTTTACCAGCTATGCTTACTTTCCCCCAATAAAATCTCAAATTAACCCTCACTACCTTAATGACAGGGAATTCAAATATTTTTGACTGTTCTCTGGCATCATGTCCAAAAGAATTCCTTAGTTGCTAAGATGAGGGGTCTGAAGGCATCTGAAGTCTCAGAACAGCCATAATTAGTGAAAAAGATGTAGTCATGCAAAGGATGTGTGTATGGCTGGAATGAAGAGAGGAAATATGCAAGTGCTGACACAGCTTCTGAGTAGTGACATCTGATCTTCAAACATCTAGACAAGACTGGAAAATTATGATTTGTGGAATAAAAGAAAACTCTGAAAATTAACTTAGTCTTGGATGGATGAGGCAGTAAAATGCTCAYAAAATCTCTTTTCTTCCTTAGCTTTCCAATTTATCAAGGAACGGGATTCTCCCCCACTCTGCTGAGCCCCCCTGCAGAGCTGCATCCAGCCCTGGGCCCAGCACAGCAAGGACAGGGAGCTGCTGGAGCCAGTCCAGAGCAGGGACACCGAGGGGATCAGAGGGATGGAGCAGCTCTGCTGGGAGGAAAGGCTGAGAGAGTTGGGATTGTTCACCTGGAGAAGAGAAGGCTTTGGGGTGACCTCACTGTGGCCTTGCAGTGCCTGAAGGGAGCCCACAGGAAAGATGGAGAGAGACTCTTGACAAGGGCCTGGAGTGACAGGACAAGGGCTTCATACTGACAGAGAGCAGGTTTGGATTGGATAAGGGAAAAAAAATGTTCCCTGTGAGGGTGGTGAGGCCCTGGCACAGGTTGCCCAGAGAAGCTGTGGCTGCCCCATCCCTGGCAGTGTCCAAGGCCAGGCTGGATGGGGCTCTGAGCAACCTGGGATAGTGGAAGGTGTCCCTGCCCAGGGGRTTGGAATGAATGGTGCTGGAGGTCTCTTCCAGCCGAAGCCATTCTGTGATTCTGTCAAATATATTTGTGCTATTTCTGGATTTACAGAATCATGAACATAACTGAGGAGGAYAAACATATTTGTGCTGTGGGAATTCCTACCTAAAGGTGCAAACACACCCATCCAATTTCATGGATTTTAACTGTCAAAAAATTCTGGTTAATGCTTGGAGGTGACCCAGCAGCAACTGGATGGCTTGCAGAGAAACAGGGACAAAACCTGCTGCTGCTGAAAACCAAGTTAGAGAATTGAAGCAAGACTTTGGACATCCAGCTCTGGTCTGATGCAGAGATAACACAGAAGCCAATAAAGCAGTGAGTCACTGATATCACAGTAATTATGTTATTTTTGAAATATTTAAACTTATGCTTTTGCTAATTCCTATTGTATGAGAAAATTAGGTGAATTGATTGAGACACTGCTACACAGCGCTCAAGTGCTCCTAAGTTAACAATCAGGGGAAAGAAAACCTTAGCAGACACACTGAAAATCAATTTAAACTCTAAAAGCTCCCCATTCTTTTTCCCCCACTGTGACAAACATTTCAGTCCCCTGTGAAATTAGGTAATACGTTTGGTAGAAGTTGTTCTACAAGATCCTTTTTTATTAGAAGGGATGATGGTAGTCAGCTCAKAAGTGTCTTGCTGAGTTTCTCTAGGTTTAATATGATCTTCCTATGGTTTTATAACAGTATTTTAGAGCTACTGTGAACAGTTTGAGTTATGAGTCATTAACCCCTCTGGAAATCTGACTCCTGAGGGCATCTCATGTTGAATAATCATAAAATTAATTGTTGGAATTAGGCATGGGTATAATTCAAGATTCCAAAACTTTGGAGTCACTATTTGAGCATACACTGAAAACCCAAGTGAATCTACTCCTGTGATCTGTGTCAAGCAGGAAAAAAAACAGTATTTGAATTAATTCAGATGGCAACCAAGGCAGAATAGCAAAGGCTATGGTTAAATCCTAGGGCTGAAATTTTGCCAGACTGTAGCACTTATCCATGCTCCAAACCTAGCAMTCATAAAGCCTCTGACCCCAATGACAGAACATCCTTTGTTACATCAGCTCTGTGCTGATGAGAAGCATCACTTGCAGATTTACCCAGCTGTCCTTCCAAATTCATTTCCTCTTCAGCCTCCATTAACAAACTTATCCTCGTAAAACTATGAACAGATGCAAACAAAGCTTCCAACTTTCCATCTGAGGGGTTATCTGCTTGTTCAGCGTTTACAGATTTGGAAAATCTGCTGAAGGAAAAAAAAAAAAACCCCGAAGATGTTTGCAAGATGTTTGGTGTCTGTAATTACTGTAACTGCCAAACAAAGCACATTATTTGTTCCAGTAACAGGTCTCAGCAGCCACAGAGTGTTTGCCTGTCCTCCAGGTCTCAGCTGTGGGAGGTATTTTGACAGCTCGATCCACAGTGTGGAACTACATGTGGGCAGAGTTGTGTTTTCTTTTTGCTGCTGAAGAGAGACTGTTAAGTTTGCCACAAATCTCAGGCATGTGAGCACATTTTCYTACTAAAATACCTCCTCACCCTCTCCCTCCCTTCCAAAGGAGGGAAGTTGTTGATATCCACATTGGTGCTCAGTAGTATCACCCTCTGGAAATGCTTCCTCTGCTCCTGGTGGGACACCACAGTATCAAATACGGCTTCCTGTCCCAGAGCTGTGACTGTAAGATAAAATTCCATTCTGAGCCTGGAGCCAGGGAGCCTCCCCCATACCCTTCCATTGCTCAGGCCCCTTTGGATGCAGGCACTGAGCTTTCAGGCACTGAGCTTGCCTTAGGCTTTTCCAGGGGCACGTTCCACCCACTTCGGCACCAGCTGCCCCTTGGAAGGGGAAGAGCACCCTGGCAGCCCATCATGTTGCACTAAAACCTCCCTGACAGACTTTCCCCCTCTCGTTTGGGAAGAGAAAGTAGGTGATGATGAGGGCTGACATCCCACACAGCATCACCCAACCTTCACTGCAGGAAGTGTCAGACATCCTGTTTACACTCATGACCTAGARACGGAAACCAAATCTGAACCCATTTCTAACCTAGAAGTTGAAAATAAGCATCTGGTGAATCCAGGGTCAGCTTGGAGAAATCCACCCTCCATCTTTCAAATCATGGGCTCTCTGTTCACTGGCAGTCACAGGCACCTTCTCTTTTATGTTCTGCAGAGCTTCAGGCAGCTTCAGTTTAAGGATTCACAGATAACGTTTTAATTTCCATTTCCTTCTCTAGAGAGTTGTCTTTTTTTTTTCTCTCAATTTGTGACTACAGTGACTAAAATAATAGCTTTCACCATAGTTTGCAGCTTCCTCATGTCCTGACATGAAGAATCTTGGTGATTTCATGTAGTTTGTTTAAGTGGCCTACATTTCAAAGCTGTTTCATAGCACTACATGGCACTTCACTATGCATTTTGTCCCAACATTTTTTCAGGAATMTCAAATCTGTTTGAATCTTTGAGTCCACAAAAGACATCATACTATGCAGACAAGGGCTTTATTTTAATGATTGATTTTTGAATAGCACTTGATAATGTGTTATCTCAATTCAGACTGTATGTTTTACACAGCAACATATATTTTGACTCTTCCACTTTGGCAGAAATCATGTTAACAATGGTAGAATTGCACCTACTACCAGGTRATTATTTGCATATCAAAGATTTTGKTCTTTGCTCCATTTCTGATGCAGTGGTGATTTTCTGTTAACCTCGTAAAAAAAATATTCTTTGTGCAACAGTGTTAAAATACAATACACTTATGATCTCGTATTTCCCACAAAGCAAATAGGCAGGTTGAAAAGTATGTTTCAGTCTCCAAAAAAAAAGACCTTTGTTGATATATATCTTCCCAACTAGTTTATGTTGTCTATTAGACTCTGTCCCACCAGCTGGCTGAATTAATGACTTGTGAAACTTCCCTTCTACATGACAGACATCACAGTGTGACATTCTGTAASACAAAGCCATCCATCTCCTGGGTCTCTTCTCGAGAGAGGAAATGTTTATTTCCCTGCCTTTCTAACAGTTTACAAAACTGATCTCAAAACAGAGTGAAAAGCACAGCCTYTCATTTGTTTTCAAAGGGATTCACATTTGAATAAATAAGCTGAGAAAAATAAGAAYGATGGAGCACCAGAACTAAAGATGTCTGTGTGTCTAGAGTCCATGGTGGGCTCACATTATTTGTCAACTGTTAAAGGGCTGTTGTGGTCTGGGAATGCAAAGTATGGCTGATGTTCAGCAGAAGAATTGGTCCCTGCTCCTGGATTTCTTGAGTTTTCAGTCCTGGTGTTGATGTCTGGATTTGAAATCTTTGAGCAATAACTGCAAATCCCTGTGAGAGGCTGCTTCCCTTCAGATACCACACTCAGCCACAGGATATTTCCCTCTTCCTTCACCAGCAATTTGTATTGTCACCCAGCATGAAAAATAATACTCCAGCTGTTTTCAGTTTCATCTCTGCCCTTTGGTGGACAATTTCTGTGCTGAGYCTTGTTTTTATCTTGATTATATTTGTGAAGAGACAGAGTAAATTTTCATTATTGTTTGCCCATTAACCAAAATTTAAATTGCCTGGGTCCCAATGAAGTGATGCTGCTTAACTTTGGAGGCCATAAAAAAAATCATGATAATCTTGAAGCACTTCACTAATATTAACTGTTGGTACATCCAAGAGTTTGAATCATAGCTGAATTTCTCTGGRATGTGTGTCCCAGGGCTCTGCACCAGGGTTGAAGGAGTCTCTGTTACAAATCTAGCTCAATCATCAGTCAAATCTTTTCAAGTCTCTGTCTGTTTTCCCTGTTAAATGGAGGTAATGACAACTTTCTTCCAGAAAAAAWTTAAATCACTTTTGAGACTTACTTAAAAATGCAAGGGGTCCTGTCTGGTTCCAGTATACCGATGTTACCGTATGCATGTTGCTGCTGCACACGACTGACTGTATATCAATAAATATATTTGGAAATGCTCTTATGAGGCCAATATGTAAATTTTGCCTTCAATGTATGGGTTAATGGAAAATCTGGCGAATGCAAACCTGATGCTCTGCACTGGTTCTGTGCCTGAAGTCTCCWTCTGGTCGAGCCCTTTCCTTTCCCATCACTGAAGCCGTGGCCTTTTGCTCAATTTTAGGTGAGATTTCCATTTTTGCTGTGGATGCTGGGTCTGATCTTGCCCACGATTCTGCACCCTTCAGAGCAATAGTTTATGCTCAGGGTCTGAGTGTTTGCCAGAGGAGGCCACCAACAGCCAGAGTKTTTGTGAGGCTTCCTCTCAGATGTCCTCTTAGCTTGTCTGTTCAGGCTTTGAGGGCTACAGACACACTTGCTGAAAGTTGTCTTTAAAAACATTTCTGTATTTTTGCTTTATCCTTTTCTCCATCCCCTTTTCTAGGATGGACAGCTGAACAAATCACATAATCTAGAGCTGCTGTTAATTCTCAGCAGCAGAAAAGTCTCCTGATGCCTCACACAAATTCAAGTTTCTCCCAAGTAAGAACCAAGGATCATTTGTTCTAAGAAGAAAAGATGCAGCAACAACATTAACAAGTTTCCCCCTCTTCTGCTTTTCTTCTATCCACTTCATCCTGGTCTAGAGGGATTACTTATTGAGAGAGGAAATTTATTATGTCCCCCTCTGTATCAGACACGACCTTCTCATGAACAGGATTCTTAACCAACAGTAAATTATGAATGATRGCTTCCTGACAGCAACTGCTCAAATTGAAACTTCAGCAAATGTGAGACATGAGGTCAGAATCTGTTTGAGTCCCCAAGGAAAAGGAACTGCACTTACAAGGGAAGAGCCTGTTTGGTTCAGAGATGTGCTTGTAGACTCTCTGCACATGGGCGTGCACGTTCTATTGTGCCTTTTATACACATTTTATTTCCTTCCGAAATGGTGCATTATACAATAGGGCCTTCCAGCCACAATATCTTTGGCATGACTGTTCTAATACATAAAGGCATAGTATAGGTTAGAATAGGTTGGAAGGGACTAAAATATTTCCCATTTCCTCCCCCTGCCATGGGCAGRGACACCTTCCACTKYCMCAGGTTGCTCAGAGCCCCATCCASCCTGGCCTTCAGCATTGCCAAGGGATGGGGCAGTCACAGCTCTGCTGGGCAACCTGTGCCAGGSCCTCACCACCCTCTCAGTAAAGAATTTGTTCTATAAACCTAACCTAATTTTTCCCCTCTTTCAGTTTATTTCCATTCCCTCTTGTCCTACCACTACAGTTCCTGATGAAAGGTTCTTCTTCACCTTCCTTTTAGGCTTTTTCAGATACTGSAAGGCTGCCATGAGGTCTCCATGCAACTTCTCCAGGCTGARCAGAASTYAATTGATACTAATCCAGCAAGTCCYTTMCCCTTCTGAGTAGCTATTTTTGTGAGTAACCCCCTTAACTTCAGCACAGCTTGCTCCTGTTAACAAGAACAAACTCACAGAGCTGCACAGGTAGGAATTTCACCCACACTTTCACTTCACTTACTTATCTTCACCTTACTGGTGCTCCTGCTTATCTATCCTGCCCATCCATGTCTTTMATGGGCATTTTCACATGCATTAAAACACACTAAAGGTGCATCTTGAAACCAGCACTGTAGAACAGAAGCCTGATCTTTATGGTTTCCCTAGAGATACCATAATAATGGTATCAGTGATGGTACAGTTGTCAAAAATTATCTGTGCTCCTCCATTTTATGAGAAAACCTTCCTTCCATGCAAAACCAAAAAGCAAAGTGCCTGTGGCTAATGGCTTGATATRTTCCTTGTCACTTGCTTCTGCATGTTTTCACTCATTATTGCTTCACCTTTTTACCAGCCAACATCACTGTTTGCATAGAAAGATGTTTTGAAAGTCTTTCCAACATTGCTCATGAAAAAAGCCCTCTGTTTTAGAGAATGAGCTCTGTCTTTCTCTTTCTTTCTTTTTCCCCATTTTGTGCTTCGTTCTTGTGCATTCTGACTCTTCTCTGCAGCTGGAAGGATGACTGTAGATGTTGTCACAGTAATGATACTATTACAGCATGACAGCTGAGRGGAAAAACATGTGGCAAAACTGGGAATATTTTTCAGAGGATAACTGGTACAGCCAGGTAAAAACTGATTAGCTTTTGGACACCATGACTTTGCAGGAATTAATTTGATATTGTGGTTACATTTCTCCCCTCTAATAGGATTATATAAGACTGTCTGTCAAATTAGGGGCTTAAAATGCTTTATCAGTGAGAATACACATTTGTGGGTGGTTTCATCAGAGCTATAGAGCAAATTCTGATAGGGAGAGATATAATGGGAATTTGCCAACAGGGCAACTGTGCATCCATTCATGGAGTGTTTTTACAGTGTTAATGCTGTTCTTACAGGGGGAGATTCAGATGCCAGTTTTCAGAACAGTGTCAACAGAAGGAATTCAGAGAAATCAGMCTGCTCACAGGTGACACCACACAACTGTCCTACAGGAACAGTTCAAACAGGTGATGATTTCTGAATATTTTTGTGTTGTACATTGGGTCAAAAAAAGTACCAAAGGAGCACTGGTTATTTATGGYGGTGGGGAATAAGGGCTGTGGTGTCACATGGAATGCCTACTTTTCTTTCAGCTTCGTTTTCCCTTGGAAAACAAATCAAATTTTCACATRGACTCTACCAATGTAGCATGAAATACTTGCAGAACTGAGGGCACAGCATAGAGCAAGGAATTTTAGTCAGGGGGTAACTAAGTGCATTGGGAAGATAATGGATTTGCCAGGTGTATGGCATGGTAACATTTTCATAAAATAAAAGAATGCCATACCCTGAAAACTGATTCCAATGCAACTCCTCTGCTAAATTCTGCAGAACAGAAAGTGTGTGGGATGCTGAAGTGGAGAGGAATTCCCTGTTATTTTGGAAGTGAGAGAGCTGAAACAGTGCAAAGACGAGGTACAAGGGGATGCCTGTAGGAGTACAAGATACTCCAAACGAAAGCAGGCAAAACCTGGATATTTTGAAGGATGTAGTTCTAATCTTCATGTGTGTTTTGGCCTGGGAGCAAAGGAAAGAAGAAAAACGGGATTCTATCACTTGGGAAAGGTGTTGGCTGAGCAGAGTGTCAGCTCCACCCGCAGGGGCAGCGGGGGAATGCAACAGGGACCGGAGGGAATGCTGCTGCTGCATTTTGGAGGGAAACCGGGAAAATCACAGCCCAGCGTTTCCCTTCTAATCTGTAAATAATCACGCTGTTTCTCCTGAGAGTTTGAAAGGCATCTAATTCCATGCATTCATTCGTTACTTTTCTCTGYGCTGCTTTTTAAAGGCGCTTCTCAGGAACAACTCTATTTTTTTTTTTTTCTGTAGTAGACAGACCTTGCCCCAGGATACCTGGCCCTTCTGGCTGGGATCCTACTTGGAACCAAAGTAATGGAGGTGAGGTTAAACTCATCAATCAATTCTCACCAAAATTGAGTTCAACAGAGTAGAATCATGCCTGAATATCAATTTTCTRCTTTGATTTAAAGGCATGGGTCGTTGATCACGACATCTCTACATCTTCTCAACGACTGCAAAGTGCCACTGAAGTACTTGAGGCTATTTGCTTGTAAGCAAGATTGATTTTTGGCAGTTTATTCTTACCTCCTGTTTATGCTCCACCTGCAGCTGTTATTGCCGGCAGAAAGCAGTGGTGTGCTGCTCTTCAGGGCTCACTGGCAAAGGCAAAGGACAGCAACTGATAATGCTGCTTGGAAACAGATTTGACTCCAGAGTAATAGACCTGGCTTTGAGCTCGTCCTGGTGTGTCTGTAATTCCCACCTGCACAAGGGCAGAGCAAGGCCAGRCATTTTCAGTTCCCCACGGTGAGTCAGTGGCAGCATAACAAGCTCCTGCTCAGGTCTGTCCTGATCCATGTGGCTCCTCGAGGGCRGCAGGCAGGACACAGTGGCGGTGTTATTGCTGTGGCACCACACAGACCATGGACTGCTAGGAATTCAGTGAACAGCCCAAGGGCTTCATGCTGAAATAGATTTAGAAAACAAGGGAGGAAAGGCTTAGGAATATCTCACAGCAGCACAAATAAAATATACCCCAAAACCTTGCGTGTACTGGGTGTATTTTAACTTAGTTCATTGCAAGCAGTTTGGATATTGAAAGAATAAGTCATTTCTATTTTCTCTTTTTTTTTTTTTTTTTTNTTTTTTTTTTTTTTTCCCCCCCACTTTCTCATTTCCAAAGAGATACAGAGCCTTTAGTTTGTCTCTCTTCTCAACCAGGCAAATAAAGAGTCAGGATTTAATTTGGAATACAGTTCTGTACAATTCAATAACTTTTTTTCTTTTGTCTTTGGCTAACTATGTTTTGAATTAGTCTCCAGACACTGAATGGTTCTGGTTTTTTTAAATGGAGGTGACTGAACAGATTTTGGTTTATTCTGCTGTTGGCAAATACTTTCCTCACCAAAATGAAAATATTTACTTGGCTCTAAATATTTTTTTTCTAGAGGTTAACCAAAATGCCTTGGTCAGTTTATTTTCCCATTTTTGTCCAGAGGAAACAGCAAACTTTAACACTCCAGACAGCTCTAGCATACAAAATATGAATTAAAAGAACATTTCTTATGCAATTACATGTTTCTGGTATTCTTGTGTTCATTAGACATCATGAAGTCGATGTTCTGTTAGTCAGGGTATATTTCTCCACAGCAATAGGCTGTGAAAGAGAATGCTTTTCCTTCCCTCAAGCACTGAAAGTCTACTAAGATTTCCAAGTTTATATTGTTACTGAGAGCTAAGTATCTGTTGGGATCCCTAGATGAAAACACTGTTGAAACACACAGCTACTATTTGTGATTATTTCACTGCTGCCTTATSGCCAGGACATACTAAATTAACTGTGTCAAACTTTCTTCTTGATTTCTTCCCTTAATTACCACTCAACCCTGAAAGTTGCCCCAAAGTAGCCAAGTCTTCATGTGCTGAAAGTCTGGAAAGAAGCTGGCTACTAACTCACATTAAACTATTCTGAAGGTTATGTGGCAGTCTGCAATTTCTCAGTAGGTCTGAAAGGTGTGCCTGGAGATGCTGAACACAAACGGATGGTACCAGCCTGGGCTGAATCCGCCTTTTATGCCAAAGTCTAGAGACAGGGCTCTGAAACTGGGATCTGCCTCTGAGATACTGAGAGGAGCTGAACGTGTCTCCCATGCTTCAGCCTACCTGCTTATCACAGACAGGTGCTTTCCGCTGCTGCRGTCACTCTGTTGGCATGAAATGATGACACTGCTGATTTAGGAGGGCTGAGGGCTGTGCATGTGGCACCCTCATCCTGGTGTGCAGGAGATAGATTCCCAATGGGAAGCCTGAGCTGAGCATTGCAATAGGTGTGTGAGGTTCATGCTGCTGCCCCTTGTTCTGTGGATGGCTCCCTCATACTGAGCACTGCAGCAACAAACCCAGAAGGCTGGAGCACCCATCAACCAGCCCCATTCCACCCAGGGGTAAAACYCTCAGTGTTCTCTTCAAAAACCCAACAGAAAATCATAGAATATCCTGAATTGGAAGGAAGCCATAAGGATCATCAAAATCCAGCTCCTGCCACTGCATAGGACAATCCCAAGAATCCCACCGTGTGCCTGAGAGTGTTGTCCAAATGCTTTCGAAACTTTGTCAGGGCTGGAACCATAAGCACTTCCCCGGGGAGTCTTACAGTGCCCACCACCATCGGGGTGAAGAACCTTTTCCTAATATCCAACTTAAATCTCCTCTGACACAGCTTCATGTCATTCCCTCAGGTCCTTACACTGGTCACCACAGAGCAGAAAYCKGTGTCAGCTCCTCTTCTTCCCCTCACAAGGAAGCTGCAGAACTGCTGTGAGGTCACCCCTCAATCTCCTCCAGGCTGAACAGAACAAATGTCCTCGGCTGCTCCTCTRAGAGCTGCTGCTTTGCAATCGGTGCTGCTGGCAGGGGCACGCTCTGCTTTTGGGTTTGCATTGTCCCCGTTTTTCTACATTCTCCCGAAAGTATCTTAACCCACCGATTGTTCTGTGTGCTTTGTGCAGGATGTACTTTRTGCCGGATGCACTTTGACTGGGCGGGCTCGGCGATCCCGGCCTCGGGGCTCCTGGCTTGAACCCGGGGCAGACACGGAGCGCTCGGGGAGGCCCGCGGGGAGTCGCGGCGAGGGGAGGGAGCCCGGGATGGAGCGGGTCGGTGTCGCCGACACCGGCGGGCTGGGGTCGATGCCCGCCAGGGCGCGCTGGAGACCGGTGCGGCYGCTGCCGGGGAAGAGAGCCAGGCGCCGGGAGGGAAGGAAGAAGAGAGGGAGGGTGGGTCGGTGGGTGCCGGCGGCGCCGCCCGGAGCGGGATCTCCCTCCGTCCCTCCCTCTTTTCCTCCCTGAGCTCCTCTGGGCGCGGTGCCCGCGCTGAGGCGGGAGCGCGCGGGGCGCGGGAACGCAGCCCCTCAGCAGCAGCGGTGTCTGCGCTGCCTCCCTCCCTCAGTGGCGGCGGGGCAGGGGCACCCCGCGGCCGGGGCGGGGTGGAAATTTACCGGCTCCTCAGCGAGGCGGCGAGCGAGGGGCTCGGCAGGAGGCGGAGGGAGGGCGGGGAGCGGCGGAGCATCATCTGGCGGGGAACGCGAGGGACCAAATGACTGTGAGGAAGGGCGGTAGCCGCCACTGTCGCCGAGAGGAGCGAGACGCGGCGCAGCGGCAGCAGCAGCCCCGCTCCCCGCGGCCGGCTGGGCGGCGATGGCGGCGGGCGGCGGCGGGGCTGAGCTGAGCTGAGCTGAGGCGGGCCCCCCGCCCGCGGGCGCCGCATGGCGCGGGCCTGATGCCGGAGCGCGGCCCGGCGCCGCGGCGGCGCTGCGGGAGCAGGAGGACGATGGCGGGGCTGGCGTGGAAGTGGCCGCGCACCCGCCTGCCCGTGGGCGCCAGCGCTCTGGGCGTCTTCGTCCTSTGCTGGCTCTACGTGTTCCCCGTGTACCGGCTGCCCGACGAGAAGGAGATCGTGCAGGGGGTGCTGCTGCAGCAGGGCAAGGCGTGGAGGAGGAACCAGACTGCGGTCGCCCTGTTCAGGTATTGCCGTGCGCGGCCCAAGGGCAGCGGGGACGGACAGCCGGGCATGGGCAGCCGGGCGAAACCGCGGCTCGGAGCCCACCCGGGCGCYCTCTCCACACCCCGAGCCCCAAACTTTATTCTTTCTTCCCCGACCCTTTGTTTTTTCCCAGCGGGCGGCGGGCAGGCAGGGCCCCTTCTGCCCAGCAAAACTTTTTTTTGGGGTGGCTCCGTTCGTTGCGGCGAGGAGAAGGGGCTCGGCGCGGGAGATGAAGGCTTATCCCCGCTGGGATACCTTTCTAGGGGGAATGAGGTTTCCGGGGATTGCGGCGTTGCCCGCACAATGGGATGCTTCTCGCTTCCCGGATAGCAGCGGCGCGGGCAGTCCCTGAGGCTGCTAACAAAGCCTGGGGCTGCCAGCCCGGCTTCCCTCCGTTCTGGGGAATGCCAGCTTGCTGCCAGGAGAAAGCCCAGCTTGTGGATCTCCCGGGGTGCTCAAGGGAAGGTTTGCGTGGATGTGCATTYGTGTCAGCATCTCCGCTCTGAGCAGCACTTGGGAAGCTCCGTGCTGGACCTTGACTCTCTGCGGTTTATTATAGAAGCCACGTGAAAAGGCACCTTTTTTTCTCCTCTTTGCTTTTGAYGTGTCTGGGAAATGGCGATAATCCYTGGGGCCCGTTTCACCTTGCCCAGCTGCACAGGAGAGGAGGAATGTTGCAGCCAGGCTGCCACAACTGAGGACGATGGAGAACTGAACGGGTCCCTGCGGTGGGGAGGWTTTTTTTTAATGACCCTGCTTTAAAGCGTGTGCAGAGGAGATTTGCGTCCCCTGAAAAATTTCACACATGTTAGGAAAAAATACAGGCAATTGGAAGAGAGGCAGATTTCCCTCCCTTTCCTGGAGGGAAGCTGGGTTTTTTCTCCCTGTCCTCCAAGTAGCAAATTAAAGATCACAGTGAGTGGTAATCAAGCTGCCTCCAAAAAAACCCTCTTTAATAAAATGAATCAGATGCAAAAGTCGAAGGACTTGTTTTGCCTTCTAAAATTATTTTTTTTAAGTGGCATACAGTTTCATTTGAAGTTCTTCAGTATTTCCTGAATGTCATGAACTGAAACTGATTGTTTCGTTGTGGTTGTTTCGTTGTGGTTGTTTCGTTTCTTGTCTGCTGGGATAACAGAAACTGTACAGATCTTGTAAGGCACGTTCTGCCATTAGCCCCCAAAGCCTGCAGGAAATGTTAGCGATGATAAGTGGTAAGCAGATATGTTTTAATATTATCTCATTAGGCAGGCCTGCAAGAAGTCCCCCCTTTAGTACAGAAGTAGCAGTAAGGTACAGATGTGGGATGCCTCCCCTAAAGCACTGAACTAACACTAGAAACTATGTTGGTCTTCTTGAATATTAATTAATCTTGATCCTGTGCACCACAGAACCCCGTTTTTGGGGGTAGAGGAATACAGCTCTTTAAAAAATTGCCCCATAGGTTATATGTAGGAAAGCATTTAGTCTATTATTTACCATGTTTGTAAACCAAATGTTGTTTGAAGATTGGTAGTGCTGCTGCAGTTTCAGTTTACAAAACAGTTTCAGACCGTTTCCATCACATGGTTTAGTAACAAAAACTGTGTGGTTTATCAGCTATTCCACTTGCCCATATGTTTTTCTACTCTCTAAGCATAGTGATTTTCTCAGAGATGTTATTGCAGAGAGTCTCATGCAATAAAGGGAGCTGTTGTTTCTTGTCTGTTTCTTACCTCTTGATGAGTTGGTGCAGCACTAAATACAATGAGCTTTAAATCAATCTGCTTCCAAAAAGTTTTTAAGTTGTATGCTGTAGATATGTAGTGAGTATAGTAAACTATATTATTCCAACAGTTGTGCTGTAGAATTCTATTTTTGCTGCGTAAATTTGCTTCTCTTCATGATGGACTATTTTGAAGTTGAAGCCCATGTCAGGCAACCTGCTGTATATTTGAAGTTAACAGAAACTTTTTGCTCTGGTCATGCTGTCCCTAAGCAAGCTCGCTGTAAAAACCTCTAAATTTCACTTTTTGCTGGAAAATACCAGTGAATGTCAGTCTCTGTTTGAATGGTAAAGGAGGGACAGAGCTTCACAGAAAATCTTCATGTGGACTTTCAAGCAATATAGCTTTCTGTAATAGTCTAATCAAGTGTGCTTTAATGTATTATTAATAAAATTTTATTTAAGAATGGTGTTAACTGCTGTTCTCCCTGGCCCTCCTGCCACATTCTGGTTGCCAAACAATTTTGGTTTCACTCAGTTTTGAAGCATAAATTGGAATTAATGGGTGCTAAAAATCCATATGCAAATATTCATAGTAGTGCTTTGTGTAATACAGTGGCATTTGTGGTATTGTATAGCCAGGTTCTTGCTACACAGAGCAAACATTTGGAACTTTCTCCTCCTATAAACTCACTGGACTCCTATTGCTGAAGTAGATGTTGGGTAATTAACTTGATGAAATCATACTTTTTAAACCTTGGAAGGGCTATCCTCCCTTTGCCTTCTGCACCTGGATCAAGGACAGCTTCACTAAGTGCCTTAAGCAAGGTCAACAAAACCATCTGGGTAATTTGGGGTAGATTGGGTTGAACACTGGCAAACAARTGCTGGTAACTCCTCAATCTCCACTACCACCTCCTTCTCCTCTCTGTGCAGCCAGAAACCTTATGGAAAGATCTGACCCCAGTAAACCCTTGCTTATGCAAGAACTCAGACTGGCCTGGTTCTTGTAGAATGATTTGATGGGAACTTTGTGTTTGAATAAGGATTCCCAGAACTGGTTTTAAAATACAAATACCTGTATAAATAGCCATGGATTTCTTTAAGTTTCAAGACTCTAGTGGTTCAGGGTAGTGAAACTCCACTGTGGAAGCATCTCCTGTCTGACAAATGCTGAATATTCTGTCAATCAGATGGTAAAACTGCTCAATTTTGAACTGCAGAGTGTTCAAAATAGGAGTAAGATTGTCATTAGAGCCACTAATGGCTAATGTGTCCAATCTGCCTACAGTATAATGGTTTGTCATCCTCTGAGGTGGTTAATGTTATTGAGCCCTAATAGTTTTTACAGATTGCTTAGAGTTTTGTTTTTGTTGTTTTTTTTTTTTTAGAGCCTAGTGCTGCAGAGATTATTTAGGCAAACATGTTAATTGCTTTCTGTTATTTGCTAAAGCAAATTACATACAGTAATACCTGTAGGATGGTTTTATTTAAAATACTGCAATTCATTGAAGGCAGAACTGTATCTTTTTATCTACCTTACAAGCTCCATACAAGCAYTGTGTGTTTATATTCTTTAATTCGGTTGTAGACGGCAAACCTCCTCTAGGGAATGAATATGCTTGTGTGGGGCAGTGGGTTTTGGACTGCCAGGAGTCCCATTGAAGGGATTGGATGATGGTTAGTATCTTAAAGGTTCTTCAGGAAGAGATGGGACAATCCCTGCAAGGCAACAGAAAGGCTTTCCTTGAGATTCAGCTTGTGTTCTTGCTTCTGCTGCTTCAGTTTTGTGTGTTGCTGAAAGGTCACCAGGGATTATTGTTTGATCAAGGGTGACTTGATCAAACTGGTGGCAAATGTCCCCTGTGAACTCACTKTTCATGACCTGACTCCAGTCCAGAGCATCTGCTACAACTTGTCTTTGCTCTCCACTGAGGTCCCCTCTGACACAGCCAAACTGGCCATGCTCACATTGGCTGGTGGCTTCTCCACTCCTTTCCATCATATTTGTCCTCTTTTTGTCCATTTRCCATGGACAGAGCAGAGAAGCTACTGCCCTGCAGTCACACGTTGGGGTCAGTGGCTGAGCTGGACAGAATATCCAGGCTGTGGTGTTTGCAGTGTGAATGTGGACAGGCTGTGAAGCCTCTCCTATTGTTGGCTTTGCGTGCCTTGCGAAAATCCTGCTCTGTTCCCRTTGCGCCAGAGGGGCTTTCCCCACTGTAACCTCCTGTGCCAGCTGCTCTCTGCCAGCTGCTCCTGTGTGTACCTGGAGTGCAGTCACACGAGGAGCATCCCCYTGTGCACATCACAGTTCATTTTGGATTGCATTAACACAGAACTAGAATTCCAGGTCACTTCCCCGGCTGGGTAAGACAGAYGCTATTGCCAAGTCAGCAGGGTTTTCCTTAGCTCAGATGGCTTTTTTGGCCTTCTCTTTTTATGTCAGCACTGCAAATTACATGAGTGTTGAGATCCTCACTGGGCTATTTCAAGGCAAATCTCAGATTAAACTTTGTATTGCGCAGGTTGAGTTTAGATAAGAGTTTGGCCCTGCTTAAACAGCTTAATCAGATACATAATTATTCCTGCTTTCACTAGACACATGTGAAACACAGAGTGAGTTTGGAGGAGACCTGGGAGATGCTGGATTACAGCCAGTTTTGCCTTTGTGGCCTGAGAAGCCCTGCCCTGAAACTAATGGATATGTGCCCATGTTGAGCCAAACCCAGCTCATTTTTCTCTCCTGAGTAGGTCTTGCTACTGCCTGGCTGTGATTTCATCAACATTTTACTTGATTTTGTTGTTGTTGTTGTTGTTGTTGTTGTATTTGCTTCACTGGTGATAAATGAAGTATTTGTAATTTGTGGTTTCCAGCTGAGAAGTTGTTTTGGTGACAAGGTACAATTTTGAAGAGCAGGTTAAAGGTGAGAGGAAACAAACGTTCTTATTCCRTGTTATTATTTGGAGGCTGTGATGAAGAAAGCAAGCTGTAGAGAGGTTTGGCTCCATATCTTCAAGACGGATACCTAAATGACATGAAAACAATGACAATTAGTTATCTGAGTTAGCTCACAGTGTTTTTGCAGATGAGAGCTGTGCTGGCAAGACAGGAATTGATTTTAATTCCTGAGTTCCAGCTCTGCTCTCCTCCTTAGGTCCTTGACCCTAAGTAGCATCTTCTTACAGACTTTGATTCATTGTCCTAATGAAACAGACTGTTTGGATCCCTGTTTCTAGTATCTTGCAAAGTTTTGGAGTGCTGCTTTCCTCTGGATTTGKAAAAACCCCAGCCTGCCAGTATTTACAGGAGGATGTAGCCAGCTCCCTGAGGCTCTTTTTCTGTTAACTGGGAGCATCCAAAGGCCCAGAGCCAGGCATGGGGAAACGGGAGGAACAGAGACTTTTCTGGAATTTAGGTTACCCAGCTGGGGCCCCAGAAGTCTGGTAACTGCTTACCCAGACACTGCTGGATGTATGTATTTTCCCATCTATGTTTTCTTTGCTATGTAGTGGATGGAATGGGCACTGAATCACCCATACAATGTAGTAACAAGTTATTTATTGCTGTAATTTTCATCTTCAGAGGCATCCAAGAGTGTTGCTCCCATTTCATGCGTATTCAATGACATATATGAAAATTCCTATTTTTGAGGTTGGCTCCTAGTAGGTAAATGCATGCGAAATGAATTGTTTCTCCCTTTAGAATTTGTCTTTCCCCAGTGTGGATGAACCTCACTGAAATGGGGAGGCTGTTTGGCCTGCAGTCTTCTGTTGTTCCAGTTTCCTAAGCACAAAGAAAAAAAAAATTAAATCCCTGGATATACATTAATCTTTTTTTGTATGCTGCATGGGGTTCTCAAAATGCAAGGAAATTGCTCCTAATGCTAAATCATTTTAACATAGCTGCATGCAGTTAAATTCAGACTGGAGCACATTAATCCMAAACTAAGTAGTGTTTGTAAACCTCAGTGTAGATTCAGGTTTTGTCATGTCACAATTTTTACATACAGGTGGACAGAGATTCTCCCAGGTCTTGGAATTCAACTTGATTAGATATACAGAGGGTGGGGTGGGAGCAGGCACTGATAAGTCCCTGGACCCTGGCAAAGTGKTTTTTTTTCTGTAAAGAAGTTGATACAAAAGCTCTGAACTTCATGAAGAAGCCTGTTATCTTGACCTTAGTGGTATTTAAAATTTTTAACAAGGTGAATTATACYGTAAAGAACTAAATTCATGCTTTCACCAGGATTCTGGAGGTCACTTTCCCATTGCTCCATTCAAGATAAAGGTGAAAGCTGTGAAATTAAATTGTTATACAAAATTTTATGGGTAGCAGAGTGGTGTGGGCTYTTGTTGTTACTGTATAAAATCAACAGACTGATAACTTTGACTTCTCCTGTTCCATTTGCTGGAAAATATCCTCCTGCATTTATTGGTTTAGAGGTTCTGTTTTCAAATGGAGATGTGATTACAGTGAGGCTTTTAAAACTGCCAGAAACAGCTGAATAGAAATGGTTAACTTTTTTTTTGTCTTCCATGTTTGCTGAGAGCATCCTGAACGTTTCCTGAACAACAATTGTGTTTATATTTTTTCCTCCCACCCCTTCTTCAGCCTATTCCCATTTTTAATCTGCTTGAGGCCCTCCTCAGTTTTGAGGGGAGCCCCAGACTCTTTGAGTGGCTCCTTTTATAATTRTGTAATTAACATTCATAGCAGTGATACAAAGAACTTGTGTGAAATTATTTACTCCTTTATCTCCTTTCCCATCTGAATTAGCAATCACCTTCTCCAGGGTGTTGCAGCTCCTGCTGGTGCTCAGGGCATCTGTCATTTTGCATCCTTGATGTTCCAGTCGCTGGCTATCAGGCTTTCCCAGTAAACTGCAGACTTTGCCTTCATGTATTAGCAAGATAAAGGCTTTACTTATCACATTGCCACTGSTCTGAGGAAGCTTTAAGTTAAAAGCTATCCTATATTTTAAGGAGCACTGGARAAACAGATCATCAGCTATTTTCCTTGCTTTCTTGTGGGAAAAACTTGCTCTGCCTATTCCTGGAATGCAACGAGTGGCCATTGCTGTAATAGGGAAATAACAGCTTTGCATTTCCTGTAWGAGATGGAAGACAAACAAACAAAGCATATTTTTTCCACAGTGAAAAGATTTTAATGTTTTCCTATGTGGTCTGTCTTGGCCAAATATCAGTTCTGGGAATTCGGTTTCATCTGGCTCAGTGTTTGGAGGTTCCCTCATTCTACTGATGCAGTTGATCCTGCAGTGTGGTGTGTCCCAGAGCAGGATGATGAGGGATCTGCTGCTGTAGGTAGTCTGCAGAAGTGCCACAACCCAAAAAGCTGGAAATTTGCAGTGAGGGGGTGATGCTGAACTCTGTACTCTCTGATTGATGCCTGCCTTTCTCAGTGTGTCAGGAAGACATAAGCCAAATGGCAAATGGGATGAAGACTATGAGGTTACTCATATGGGCTTCAATCTTCCTGATTTTTACTGCCAGGGGAGACTGGATTTTGGTTCCCATGTACTTCTGTGCAGCAAAGGAAGCAGAGGTATAAAGGGAATTAAGGAAACTATGTCCATGACATGGTTATCTCTTGTAACTGAACTTCAGGTCTAGGTCACCACTGGAGCCGGTGGGGAATTCTGTGAATAATTATCACTGTCCAGAAATTATTATTTTTACAGTGCCAAGCTTGCAGAGAGACATTCTGTGCTCTGAAGGATTTTCCTTCCAAGAATGTGTGTAGTGAGATCCCAGCCATGCAGATTAGGAATTTTGATTAATGGGGTGGGGTTTCCATCTGTTAGTGCAGTTTTTAATGTGAAGGAGCACCTGGGCTAGTGACAGGCTGTGTGAATGTTCCCTGGAGGAGAGATCCAATACTTGTGCTGAAGTACATTGAATACTTGTGCTGGTGGGTACTGGCTCTTCCTGCTGCTAGAACCTGGGGGTACCAGCTTACTACTTGTGAAGTGTGCAATGCTTTTGTTTTAATTTTTGTCTTCTTTCMGTGGCTTCCATTGAAGCATTTGTCTATTTCAAAGAGAATAGAAGAACTCTTTATTCTATATGGAGTATTCACTGTTCCACGACAGTAATTTACAGTTCCTTACAGTGTAAAGAATGAATCGTCAGCTACTGGTGAATTTCAGATTCTCTGCTTCTGCTCCATCTGCAAGTTCTGTCACTAGACAGCAGTAGCGAGTGCTGCAGCAGACATTCCTAATTGGAATGTAGTCTTTAGATTATCCTTGCTCATTGTGGGTGATTTACTGCCATCCACTCAGGCAACATTACCTTCTTATTTGTCTGAGCGAGGTTCAGACTCTTTGCAGTCTCCTGTGTGGGTCATTTATTGCTTAATGGCAATGTAAAACACAGGAGAATAAATCCATATAGGGTGTGTCTGCAACATGGGATAGAAAGCAGATGCAATATTCATGAAGCAGGAGCAGAGGAATGCTGTTGATCAGATGAGAATGGGAATGATGAGGTGAAGTCTCTGTCTATAGCTTGCTTAAAGATTGATTTGAAAAATAACTTTGAGAGAAATACATGCTGTATTTGATTTTTATTTGCCTTTAGACCTCTGTAATTTTTGTGATAATTAAGAAATGGGTTGAWAGACAATGGGTTGCCATTCATAAAAAATGACAGAAACTTCAGTCTGTCTCATATGTCTGTAAAGCAGATAGCTCACCTGTAAGTTCTCAGAAAGTTTATATATCTCCCATTATTCCTCAGTTATGTGGAGAAGAGTTTAAGATTTATCACTGTGATGGTCTTAACCCAYGAGTATGAGGAGACCTTTTGCCAAGGATCAGGATTCCAACTGTTTTCAGGCTCTGGAGCTCTAAGGCTCAGCAGGAAATTTTGCAAGGGGATGTCCACTTGCAAAATTTCACCTGGCTTGATGACACTTACTTCCCTCCCAGAGCAAAGCAGGAAAGGATGCTGAGCTACTTATTTTTCAGGCTAGGGGCACTTAATATGAAGAATTGGAAAATGCCCACCTTGTAATAGCTGTGCCAGCTCCTGCAATCAAGTGAACTTGCGTTAGTCTTGCTTTCGTGGGATAGAAATGAAAAGGAATTTTTAGTCCTCATAGCTAGAAGAAAGTGCTTTTGAATGTGAATGGTGGCTTGGTCCTCAAAAGGCAAGTAAAAATCCAGTGTGGGTTGTTGTYATTCAGATGCCTAATTTCTGTGCTTAATCATAATTTTGGGGGCCTGACTCATGGTTTTTAAGTGCTAGGGATTGCTATAGCGAGAATTACATATCAGCCTATAATTAGATGCATTTTTAACTACGGGAACTGCAACAGTGAAGGGAATAGGAGAAACAAAACCAATCTGGGCATTCCTTCATAGGTCACATTMTTGAACATTTTGTCTTGGCAGGCAGCAGGCATCTAGCACCAACACACTTGCTGAGCCTTATGGACAAATGCTGAACATCTTCAGGTTTATGTGTGCCCAGTTGGATGAAGCAGTAAAAATSCACATGAGATATTTATTTCTTGTATCCTGTTCCAGACATTGCCTTTAAGTGTGTCCAGAAGGGAATGGCAGAGTGTGCAATTTGAGCTTGCTGATCCAAAAATGGTAACAGCAACAAAAAAAGTTAACCTATCATTAGAGAAATCATGTGTTTTGATAGTTCTGTTTAGACAACAGAACAAGTGAAAACACTTATTTAGCGTATTTCAGTAAATGCTAATGGGTCCAGCTTGTGAGAACATGTTTATTTTTGCCTTGGGTCTTTGATGCTTTTCCTCTCATATAAAAAAACCAAACAAACTGTTTTGTGCTTCACTTGTCTAACAGGCCATTGCTACTGAAAGTCTTGTACTAAGAGGGTCGAGTTTGTTGTTTTTCCCCACCTAATCTGTGGAAGAATGTCGAGTTGGTTTTACAAGTTTAATACAAATTCTGTTTTCTCATCTGCTGCAGCACAGCAGATCTGCATCACGKAGAAGAGCAAAGTTTCCTCTGCTGGTGCGGAGGAAAATGAGTTTCTGGGGTTTCAGTGGGGTGTGAGCTCTTTTCTCTGTGGCATAATCAGGAGAACGTGTGCAGTGTTCTGTCACTTGAAATGAGGGGTCAGCCTAGATGAGTATGAGCTTGCTCAGCACTTTAGAGCCTAATCAGTTCTTTCCCAAAGAACTTTTGGCTTAATCATTTGGTTTTAGATGGTGTCTTTTGTGGCTCTGCCRTCTGTCTGGTGAGAATCTTACTCCTTTCCATTTAAGATCAGTAACTTGTTTGGCCTTAAAGAAGTTAAAAAGAAACCCCAAAGTCCTGAGAAGTGAGTTGCTTCCACTCATTAATTTCTGCCACTCTACAGCCATTTCTCAAACACCTGGGTAACTGATGAGAACAGATTAGCTTTAAACAAGGTTAAGRAAAAAATAGCCAGGCATTATCATTTCGTTATCACCATTTTGGGTCTAAACTGAATGGGCTGAATGTACTGCAGAGAAAGATCTCCCAAAACACACTGGACGAGTCATTGGGCACATAAACATGATTTTAAAAATATTTTTAAACCAACTATCAATATTCTTATCTTAAGATGCCTTGTTACAGGACTAAGTAGGTTGAATGATTTATTTATTAATTTTACCTTTATCGTCATACTGAGTAGATATCTTGGATTAATTTCTTGAAGGATGTTTGGTATTTTTCTTGCTCTTTTTAGCAGCAGCTTTTAAATTTTGATACTGTTAAGGACCATAAACCTTCAGAAAGCTGATTCCCAATGAAGAGCACTTTGAGTCCTCTGGGCTTTTGCTTCCCCTGAGTGAGCTGATACACCTCCTCTGAAAAGAAGAGTGGGAAGGCACCCTTGGGATTTCTTACCTTCTTTCCCTGGTCCTGGCTTGCATCCTGCCCTGCCTGGAGGTGGTGGCTGTGCCTGCTGTCCCTTGGGAGTTCGCCGGTGACATGATAGGCACGTCAATTCCAGAATAACTTGTGCCCTGGTGTTTTGGAAGCGGATTGCCTTAATGCTTTGGATCATCTCCAGAACCAGCTCAGCTGTCACCAGCAACTCTTCCCACTTCAAAGAGTAATATGTTCTATAAATAGTGGTGCTAATTAGGCTCTGGTTGTGTCCCAGATCTCTCAGCTTCTTTCGTTGCTGGTGRCAGGACTGAGGAGTGAGAGGCAGCAGGTGCTGCTCCAGTGTCCAGCTTGGGCAGGGAAGGGGGCACAGCTCTGCCAGCATTTAGTCTTGTCCTGGTTGCTGGCTGCTCTCAGGAGCAGGGTGCCTTCCTTCCTTCATATATCCTTACTTAAAAACTGAGTTTTGTCTTGGCAAAAGTGTCAGAACCCTCTTGTCAGCTGAAAGGAGGGGATTGCGGAACAGACTACTCCAAAAGGAAAGAAAATGCTCTTGGAGGGCAGGAGGGAAGGTGGTGAGATGGAGAAACCTTGGGAGGTTAGAAGAGAGGTCRAAGATTACTAGGGCTTAACACAATAGAGACAAGGAGTTTGTAGCAGCAGGAGCACCGAAGAAAAAGAAATATTAAAAACAGTGAATAAAATTTAAAAAAATGAAGCAGAATAGCAGAGAGAGACAGACCATAGTTAGGAAATTTGAGAACAAGTATGTGGCTAAATCAGAAGTGCAATCAATTAAGAGCAAAACAGTCAGTGAAGTGAACAATTTAAGGTCAACTTAGTTGGTTAAGCAAGATGACCCAGGGAAGTAACAATTAATTAAAACAGCGTGAGGTAAATTATAATCTCAGTGAAGAAGCTCAAGTATCAGATGGAAGCAAATCACTTGAGTAAATTGAGGGTCCAGTTTCAAGGCCAGAGGTATAAGAGAGACTATGAAACCATAATAGGAGAGGGCATTTTTGTGCCACAAAATAGGAGAATCATTTTGCTCTAGAGATGACTGTTCAAGTGGTGAGATTTGGAAGTGGAGTGATGAAATATGTGGAGTACAGCCCACTCACTGCAGCTATCTCTGGTACCTGTCCTACTTAAGAGCTGTGGTAGGGAAAATGTCCATATGGTTAGCAAAAAAGACAGGAAAACAACATTTGTTGCTCTGTTTTTTTCATTTTCTGATTGCATTTTGCCAACTAGACAGAGCACAGGCTTGACATCTAGTGAACTTTATGTTTGCTGAGAGTTAGACTGTCCTTTGGGGCACCAGCAGCTGAGGCTGAGGGATGTTGAGTTATGGCAGACAATTCTTTGACTTCTCATATCTCAGACCGGGGTTGGTTACTATGGTTTTGGGGTGAGACTTTAAAACAAAGGCAGGCTTTGTTCTGTCTGGATGCCATCCATAGCATTTCTGATGAGATGACTTCTCACTGTATGTTCTAGTAGGATCATACATATTGCTGACATTAAATGTGTGCATACATAATGTGTATTTAGAAAGAAATCAAAGCTGCACTGTTCTGGAGTCATTCAGCTGCTCCAGAACTCCTTGGCCACATGCACTTGGCTAGTTTTGGTTTCAAGCTTTGGAAGAGCTCTGGGAAGGTGAGGGATTTGTGGGGGCAGATATGGAGCTTCTGCATTTCTGGTTGTCAAATGTTATCACCTTTTCCAGAGTGATCTTGCTGTGCAGCAGGCAGAGTGCAAAGCAGTGAAATTSTGCATCTTGGGTGCTCTCTTTCCCTCTCTTCTGCAGCATTTCCTTCATGTAGCTTCTGCCCCAAATACACCTGCTGTCCAATGGCTGTAGGAATACACTTGTGGGGACCTGCARGAGATTTGTGAGAGGTGTTCAGCATAAATCTGATAATGGATTTTTATTGCMGTGCGTAAGAACACAGAAATGTCTTTGGCAGGATAAATAACTACATCAGGTCCTTTTAGTTTAGTTTCCTATCTGTGTCAAGGCCTGGCACCAAATGTTGCAGAGAGAGTCATGCARTAGATCTCAGTAGTATGATCTCCCAAATAAATCAATGTCTCAGGTTCTTAGCCTTTTGAGACTTCATTTAGCCTTTATGAACTTAGTAACACCTCGTTCCAAACTACTGTTGTTAATTATAACAACCTTTCATGTTCTTGGTGCTTACATAAAGAATCAATCCCTTCTTAACCTTCGTTATGCTTAATTTAGGAAGTGCAGGTGTTCTCAAAATGGTTAATGCTTAAATATATATTTCTTATTCTTAGATTGCTGCTTAATCACTTTAAAAAATGTGTTTCCTCTTTGGCTCATACACTCTCTTTGTACTAATATGCTTTTTTATCTGGTTTATTTTTAGCTTATGACATTATACCAGAAAACAAAATGTCACCATGATGTTGAAGACTAAATAGCTCCTCTTCAACCGTTTAGTAAACAGTTTAATTACTGTGGAAACTGAGTTATTTCTCTCTGAAAATGTTCGGTTGTTCTCTTTTTTTCCCTACATAATTCACTGCTTAAGTTTCTTGAAATTAGTAGCATAGACCAACTGGCCATGATTCAGTAGAACTCTGTTTATATGTCATTCTTGAGCTGGAAGGCGAATATTCAAGATGAATTTGARACCTAAAAAGGTGGCAGTTGGACTGCCCAGTTGATTTGGATGCTCTCAAATCAACTGTATCGGGTTTGGGAGCTCTAAGTGTAATGAAAGGCTTGGTCAAAGAAGAGAATATGTTGGGTTAACTTTTGTGTAGTACATATCCTGTAGGTGTGAACATGGAAGTTTTCTCATGCAGGTCAYGAAACTGACATCTGCCTGATAGGGCATATTTTTTATTTTTACTCAGTGGCAGGAAGGAAAACCAGAGACTCAGTCAGTTTGTTCTGGAATCAGTTAAGTGCTGCTCCAAGAAGCTGGGGATGAAGGGGTCAGAAAGAGAATGGCCTCAGTGGTCATCTCTTGGGGCCAGGGACTGCAGGAATCTTGTTCCCAACACGKAGTTTCTGCAATGTTCCTAAACTATTATGACCTATTTCCAGTCCAAACTGATGAGTTCAAGATCAATAAATCAGAGGATCTGCTGCCTTCCTTCCTCAGTCCCCTCAGGATCCTGAATGCAGTGTTTCATGGGCCAATGGTTTTATTGATTATATATCCCAAATCAGTGCTACCTTGTTAGTGAAAGCTGTAAGCTGACCCATCAATACTGGTACCAAAAATTATCCCTGACACACTCCAGAAATCTCCCAGGTTGCTTGCATCACTCTGTGTTGTCCTTCCTATGGGTGTCAGGGAGATAGATATGTCTCTTAATGGAGCCAGAGTTTGTGATCTGGGGATTTCCCTGAGTCTTATAAAGGAGATTTCTGTTCCTAGCACTATGYCTCACTCTTCTGGCATTGAGGATGTGGATTCCTGAGAAAAAAACATACTCAAATTGGACACACTAGCCTGAGAGACTGCATGGCTATGAGTTTTATGTCTTGTTTGAAACTGCTGGTTTATAAATTCCTCCTTCAGATCTTTTCAGAACCTAGTTCAAGTATTTTTAATATTTAGATTTCTTTGGATCATGGGTAGTCTGTGAAAACTGGAGCGTGRCAGCTAATTAAACTTAGGAAATTCAACAGTACTTCAACCCAAAATAGTTTCCTGTGATATGTGTGGCTGTATATGTCAAACTCTTCAGGCTTGGCTTTTATTTAGAATTTCATAGTGCTGCACTATATATAACTTTTGCAGACATTTCAAGGTGGCATGTTTTGCTTTACTGTAGTATGCCAGGCAGCTCCCTAAACAGCAACAGGTCTCCTGTTTACTACCATTACTCTAATGAATCCTGTAACKGGGTGCTCTGGGAATAAAGAATTCTATGAAGGATGAGAAACTCAATCAGAAAGAGGAGGGGAAAGTAAAACTGCATACCTGAACTCTGCTAGGAACATTTCCTGTAGCTGTTCTGCAGCACTTGGAAACCTAGGGTTTCCCAGACCCACCCACTCACGCCTATGCAGGAAGGTGTGATTGTATGGCTGGGGACAGCTCTGACACATAGCAGAGGCAGGAGAAGTGGATGGAAAAGAAAACATCTTGGCAAAGCTGGGTAGGAGTCATAGCATGTAGTAATCTCTGTGGTTTTGTGTTTGACAGGCTTTTAGAAATTCTAATCTCACATGGACTGTTAGCTTGTTAAAGGCCACCAGATTGGGCAGAGGGGGAAGTTGGATAAATTGCATTTTCTGCCAGGACTTGAGGCCTATAAGAGCTTAGTACATAAATCACGTTTATCTCCTAGGAAGCTGTTTGATTGCTCTGGGTAATGGGGTTTGTGCATTCCTGATTTATTCCCAGCCACACGGAGCATAGCACAGCAAACTGCACAGATGAGGATAGACTCAAACATGTGCCCTGTCTCCTGCTCACCTCTTTTTTTCCACTACCAGCTCTCTGGTTTCTACTCCTCCTTCCTCTGTGTCTGTGCAGGAAACATCCCCACCCCAGAACCACTAAACATTGTGGTGTGTTGTGAAGCTCCCTCTTTGTAGTGAGTGCTGCCAAAGATAATTTGCTTAATGGTAATGCCAGAACAGCATGCAATGGGTTGTAAGYTGTAAATATGTGATAACCTTGATGTCTGGAGCTGTTTGGATTATGTAATATAAAATGTATAATATGTAAGGACTGTTTCAGAGCCCTGACAAGCTTTAGTAGTGGTGCCTGTGAAGATCTGGGAGATTTGGAAGTGTGAGTTTTGGAAAGTCTGCTTCCAGTGCCATGTGGATATTTGTACTGAAGGGCTGGGTTTATGTTCCTTGATTGCACTGGAAAATTCTTTCTAGGGGGTTGGGAGAAGTCCTGCCAGCTGTTTTTAGGGTCTGGAATAGCTCAGATGATAAGCCTCTGTGTGTCCTTTGGAAGCAGCTGTTGAGTAATTGAAATGCGRATTACATGTTTAGATGAAACAAGGAGTGCTTAGATCCCCACTGCTGAAATGTGGCCTGGGAAATTCCCAGGGTTWTATACACTCTGGAATCCAAGTGGACAGTTGTGGTGAGCAGTGGATTGGTGCTGTGACTCTCTCCGGAGGTACTTGGCTCAGTTTAAGGTGCCCACAAAGGAGCAGAGTGACTCAGACATGAGATGATGTGGGAGGAAAGTCAGAAAATATCTCCTGGATTCTTCCACACCTCCTGTGAGAGACTCCTGAGGTTTCTTTGCCATTAGTGAGCATTGCACAGAGAGGAGGTTTGAGAATGCTTTAAGTAATCACAAGGGACATTTTGCAGAGGGTTGTTAGTAAGTTGGCAGCACTATTGAGACCAAACAGCAAAAGTTTACTTCTGCGTCAGCATTTTGTGCTTTCTGATGCGGTGCTAGTGGGAGTAAGGCAATGTTTGTTACTGAGATATGTTCAGAAAGAAAAAAAAAATCACTTTCCTGTGTGCAAAATGGAGCTTTGACCATCTCTAATCAATTAATACAACACACAGCTGTCACTCAGCCACTGGGAATGGAAGTAGGAGAGTAGCAAAAAGAAATCCAGCATTGGCTTTTGCTTTTGTTTTATCATAACAGAGTTCCTGATGATCATCAATAAACTTGATTTTTGGGTTTCGCTGTGTGTAGAGGAGAGCAAGGTGTGAAGAATAACAGGGTATATATGGCCTCYTGTTCCTGGAACAGGTGTCTGGAAGTGACTTGTGAAAGCATCTCAGCTGATGTTCCCTKTAACAACAGTCTCATTTCAACCCAGAGCTGGTCAGATCTTCTCTCATTTCAGTAAGACTGTAAAGAGGCAAAAGAATTCAACTATGATGGAGTTCCATATGAGTGCAAGATAATTAGCATTTGACTTCTTTTTGTGGCTTCACCAAGAGACTTTAAAAGACCTGGAATTGAAGTTCCTAATAAAAAGAGGTTCCARTTTGGATATGTCTTTATTTTAATCCACTTAGTGCCTTTAGCAAAGTGTTTGCATTGATAAGGCTGCTTTTATAGCACCTAGCATTTGGGCAAGGCTTAAAACACATTATCAMAATTTCAAAAATGAAGCTTTTACATGCAAACAGGGGAATTGCAAGTTCAAGGTGTTCCTCAGATAAATGGCTCTGTTTTAATCTGTGATACTTTTACCATTTTATTCATCTGTTAGAAGCCATCTGTCAGCACACAGAATGACCACTGAACTGAGTTCAGAAATATTTCTGGATCCTTGGCTAACTGATGGTCAGCTGTTTACAGAAGTGATGGTGGCTGCAGCAGCTCGGGCTGTAAGTGAAGTCCAGTGTCAGTGCTTGGTGATGCATTAAATCCTGGCTTTCATCCAAAACCAGACTATTACAGCTTAACTGGTGTATAATTCTGGGTGTACCGAAGCAACAAAGAGCAYGCTGTTTTGTCAGTGTCCATTTCAAGGAAGCTAAAGCAAGGCATTATTTGTCATTTATTGGATTATTTTCCCCTTTCCAGTCTGTAGGAAATATGATATAACCGGAATTTCAATCATAATCCACTCACTTTAAGAAATTTTTCTCACTGGCAAATTTCATCCAAATTAAACAGAATAATAGAAGTCTTGAAGGTTGTGAGTTCCCACTAGTTTAATGAAAAGCTGAATGAAAGAGAGAGATCAAACACAAGGTTTCCTATTTTGTTTGGCCTCCTGTTTGGCYGATCAGCTCGTCCTGCTGGCTGCCAGGCAGCAGATGGGTGCTTCCCAACCGGGCAAAACTCGGTACACCTCCTAAACAATTGATAGTTATGAGATGTGGGAAGCAGTTTCTGAGAAATGAGAGAAGGTTTCTCTTCAAAACAGGGCTTCCTTCAGGTCTATGCTTTCAAATTCATTCATCCATCTTTGCTAGGTTAAAACTTTTCTCCAGATGTGCAACTTCATATGCCTTTGAAAATACATTGGTTTTTCATACCTTTTCCTGTGATACTTTTACATATTCTWGTCTCTGCCATGTGTATAGGCAATGGCTGCCTGGTCACCTACAGTTTTTTGCATCAAAAAACACTCAGAGTGACCAGTGCAGGAGTATTCTTTTCCTCTTAATTTCTGATGTCTCAGCTTTCAGGCAATCTCTGTAATGAAAAGGTTTTTTTTTTTTTCCTTTCTGTCTAGTTCAGCTTCTGTCAAAGGGCATGACTGAATTGATCAAATTAGTGAAAAGCACTCTGTGGACTTTGTTGGATTAGAGAGTAGGGGCACTTTAGTAAGCAGCATTACTTACAAGGCTTTTATCTGTGTTGCAGAAGCAGGTGGAGAAGTCACTGTGGTGTGATAATTGACTGCTTAGATCCAGGTGGGACCTATCAACACTCTAGACGGTGCAAGCTCAAAARGAAGATTAGAGCTGCTCAATTAATTTTAAGTTAATCTCCTTCTCCTGAAAGAAAGCAGCYGCCCTGTGCCCCTGTTGAAGCCCAATATTTCTCTGTGCTCGTGGTGGCACAAAACAAGCAGTAATTTCACTAGAAGGAAGGAGGCAAGTGATGAGAACGATTAATTTTTCCCTCTTGCAGCAACACCTCATGTAGTATAACTTTGTGTCTCAGTTGAGGGTTCTGCTGTTTTGCAAGACAGCCATTCATTAATTTTGCCTCGTATCTGTGAAAGCTCCTCTCTTCCTGCCAGGTTGATAAGATTTAAAAAAAAAGGGATAGCACATGAAGCAATTAATCTCCTCCACTGCCCCTCTCTCCTTTGCCTCTCAATCCTCTGTTAMAAAACCACCCATCAGTGCAGCTGTGCCAGTTTATCTTTTTGGCACTGTGAGGGGCATGTGAGCAGAGATGAAAGACCATCAGATGGGGCTGCTGGCAAACAGGATCCTTCCATGGGATGGTGTAGACAGGCAGAAGAGCTAAAGTCCCTTTAAGGTCTCACATGGATTGGAATACAGCTATCAAATATAGATGTCTTTTTCTAAGGTAGTTGTTCCTTTATTTCCTCCTAAGAGAGGAAATTGGTGTTTAGTCTGAGATGAAGCCCACCCTAAAAGATGCTGTCTCTAAGGGGAAGCCTTGGARTGGCCTCAATTTGCATCTCAAATACTGCAAAGGAGATGAACCCGGTGTCWTCTCTGACACAGTTGTATTTGGTACTGGTGTTAGTGGCATTAGCAAAGCAAAGGAGCGGTGCCGGTGGRTTCCAGCATTGTGTGAGGTTTCTGGCTGCCCACCAAAAACCATCATTTGAGCTTGTGCTCAGATTCCTCACTTCTCCAGGGAATGTGGCTGTTCATTGCAATTCACAGGTGAGATGTCAGATCACTGGTGCTGTCTATCCTGGATGYGATTGGGAACAACACAGACAGCTCAGAGACATCCTGCATTCCAGCAGATTTACTGCATGAAGAATTTGGATATCTTTTGTATTGCTAGTCAYAATTTGTGGTGGTTTCCTTATAATATAGCTATTTATACATCTGATATGAGAGTCTTCTTAGAAAAACTTCATCTGACCGAATCCTGGAATTCATACTCTATAATTCATACCTTATAATTTGTGTTTCAAAGCTTGCAAGCAGGCTTTGTGCATAGGAATTTGAAGCAAGTTTGCATGAATCAAAAYGTGTTTCCTCTGAAAGGAAGTGAACAATTCTGTGTTTCAGTAGCTTTTCAGATCAAAGCTGCTCCATATTTAAGTAAAAGAATTGGCAGGAGGAAAGGTGAATGAAAAGTTTGTCAGGTGATCTGGTAGACTTTTATTCACTCGGCTAAAGAATCATAGAATRGCCTGGGTTGGGCAGGACCTTAAAGATGATTTCATTCCAYCCCTCTGCCCTGGGCAGGGACACCTTCCACTATCYCAGGCTGCTCAGAGCCCCATCCAGCCTGGCCTTGGACAGTGCCAGGGATTGAGRGGCAGCCACAGCTTCTCTGGACAGCCTGTGCCAGGGTTTCCCCACCCTCACAGGGAAGAATTTCTTCCCAATACCCAATCTAAACCTCTTCTCTGTCAATGTGACAATCCCAATTCTGTCAGTTTTATGTCCTGGTTTCTTCTAGTTCAAAAATATTGTTCAATAAGRAAGGTAGTGCCTGGCAAATTTTGGCCTCATCTGTCTTTCTCCAATCTAAATGTGCTCAAATGTATAATCAAAATCAAAACTCCCATTTTCTATGACACTTTGAATGTGTCTGGAAGCAAAATATATCACTTGTATATTTAAAAGAAATAGAGTTAAACAAAATCAGTCAGGGATTAGGATGAGGTGCTGTGATGACTGACAGCTCAGATTTTACCTTCTAGAAGGCAGCAGAGTTTGTGCAAGGCCAGGACAGCAAGGATAGGGTAACCCTATCATCCCACAGGATGAAAAAAAAAAMCAGTTTTGTATTTCTTTTGCAGTCTGGGAAGCAGAACTGTGAACTCTACTGCATGGGTGGCACCAGGTCGGTGATTTTAAAATAAGTGATGAAAACCCAAATATTCTCTAGTTAAGTAAAAGTAGGTGGTGAAAACAATATTTGCAATTTAAATAAAATTTGTTTGCCTTTTGGGCACCTCCAAAAATCCTGGAAACTAGTTCTGAAAAGATGTTGATGATACAGAAAAGATGCAAGTGMTTGATTTCATAGTTTTTTCCCCATATATTAATTTGGCAATTTGTAGCAATTTATCTTTAATTTATAGTTAAATTTTTACTTTTAAAAGTCACATGCAGCTTTATTGCTAAGCTTATGGAGATGGTTTTCATGAATTGTCCTTATTCTGTGSTGTCTGTAACCTCTCTCACTTCATGCAGATTGCATTGCCAGGCATGATTTGTTGTCTGTGACCTTTTTATTGTCCTGATAATTTTCCTCTCTTGAGGAAGATGGGGGAAATATTAGATGATCCTTTTAAAGTCCAGACACCAGAAATTGCTGCAGGGGKCATTGACATAGGCTGAAAGTTTCATATCAAGAAACAATATAGTTATAAATGTGAGGAGGAAAACAGTAATGACTTTAGTCTTCGTAAAATCTTATCATATTGCAGAGACCTTGACTGGGGAGTAAATCAGATTATCTCTGTTGTGCTCTGTGGTATCCACTCTTTTCATATTYCTTTTTCATTGCATTTAGACCTGTCCTTCCAGCTTATGTAACTGGGGATTTTCAGAGRTGAACCTATGCACATCAATGTATTCTTGATTTAAATTAATTTGGCAAAGGTCTTAATTTTATCTAGAGCTTCAAGTATGACTGCTGTCCCAAAAAAAACAATTTGGTATGCTTCTGTGGATATCAAGAGCATTTGCATCGGCCATTCTCTGAYTCATTTGGTACTTGTCCAGGTGATCTTTCTTAGGAGGGCAATTTTAAGATCGTATTTCCAAGCAGTTGTGCTGATGATAATTTTCAATTTCATCTTCAGTGGGGTGGTGTGCCTGGAGTAGTAAGATGCTTTAAACACCATGAAACCCTCAAAGTCTCAGTAAATTCTTCACGCTAACCCCCASTTAAAAGTATTAGATTGAGCTTTTTAGGGAAGAGAAATTCAATGTGTATGACCAAACCCAACAACATTTTCACAGAATATACAGCAGCCAGATGCCAACTGCAGCTCCAAGCTCATAGATTGTAGTAGAACTAGTGATTTTACTGTTGTTGAATGGCTTTGTAGCATTCTGTAGGGCCATAAAATTCCCAGGCTTCCAGCTTGGAGCAAAAAATGGCCACAAGTAGAGCCATTATGTGGCTGTTTTTATTGGCTGCTGGCTACTCTGGGAGATGGGATATAGGCCTAGATTTTTTGTCTGTTCTTGGATGGCRTGGGGTGCATGGGTAATGAGAGGTCAGTTTGTCCCTGTAGTTGGCAGGGGGTGGCTACCCTAGAAATAATATTTCCAGGCTTTATTTAGAATGAAATATTTAGGGRTGGATCTTGAAAAAGAGAAAATAGCAATCGGAATTGCAGAAAGAGTAAAAAACTTTGTTCACAGCAAGAAATTCAGGAAAGTCCAGCATTTTTGCTCATCAGAGGGGAGGTTGAAATTTCAGAAGCCAAGGATCTCTTAAAGGAGGGGAGGAAAAATAATTTTAAAATCAGCCAAAATCTGAAGTGCCAAAAAWATCAGACTCTGAACAGGGTTGCAAATTTATTGAAGASAATATTTTATTAAGCARTGATTTTGATTTCTCCCCTGCCACYGAAACTTCTTRCAAAAACAYRGGGATGTGTTATTCTTATGGAAACAGTACACCAAAGGCAGCATGAGGAGAATTTCGGTATTAGGTTTTGAGACAGTGTTGGAGGTGGTCCAGCCAGATGTGTTTCAGAGCCACTATTGGTATTAATCCCTGAAGTACAGGGGATGCACATGCTGGGAAATAGGTGCTGATTTAGCTGTGGATTCCACAAGGTTCTCAGTGGGTCCTCCTGCCTCTGCTGGGGGGTATGTAGATGGAAGCAGTTAATAAATTGCAGTGAAARGGAGCTGTGCAAGTCTTCCCTAGTGAACCCAAGCGACCGTCCGTGCTCTGAATTCCAGCACCTCCACAAAACCCTGCTTGTGAGTGACGGCCTGATGGTGTTCTCTTGACACCAACCAAAACTCCAAAGCCAGATTCAGGTTTTTTTTTTCCTGAGCCTTCAGATTCCTTTAATCCCAAAGCAAAACAAGAGAAGTTGAGATGAATGGCAACAGCAGTGTAAAGGGAAGGAGGTTATGTCAGGCTGCGCTGTCAGATCCTGGCTGCATTTTGSAGTCACCGGATCAAGGTTAGCATGATGCCACCTGAATCCAGGCAGCTGAGCAGAGTCTGGCTAAAGCAATTCATTTCACAAATGATTTTAATCTCAAACTTGAACATGAGCCTCAGTCATTATTTTAATGCTTCATTAAAGCCATACTGTAATGAAATAATAATTTTCATGTTACCATTTTTGAGCAATGGTTGAATCAATGCCCTTGTTCATTGAGGGAGCTGCTGATGTTTGCAGGGACCAGCAGGAGCAACATCAAGCTGTTGTCTCTCCTGTCCTCTCCCCATCCATGTGCCCTGGATCATCCTTGTTTTTTGAACACTTCCAGGCATGGTGACTCCACCATTTCCCTGGAGAAGCTTTGTGAAGGTGCCCTCCTCTTGCTGCTGTTGCCTGACAAGCATCAAGCTTCTCATCAATCKGATCTTTTCCACATTAATGAGTACAACTCACTTGCGTTGATTTAAAYGGAAAAATGTGAGAGGAAGCATTTTGCTCCCCCTGCCCTCCACAGTGGTGGTGGTGTTTACATGCTCCATGTAGGACAGCATCCCAAGRCAGCTGGAGAAATGGTGCTGTGCTGGGGAGGCAGGACCCCCCTCCTAAAAGGCTGTGACCTCCTGGCTGGCACTCCATGCTATGAAATTGTCCATTTTTTCCTTTAGATATTATATTTGCTGCATTTGGGATTTTCAAAATAGCTCCTGAGTCATTGTTGACTGGGMCTTGAGTCAAACCAGGGTGAGATTAAGCATTAACTGTCTTCAAACTGAAATCAGACTGCAAAGTTTGTTAATTTAAGATGAAGAATAAGTAGTTTGGGAGTTTTATCAAAGCTCTTTCACTGGCTTTGTGGATGAATTCAGGTTAGGACCTCAGTGCTGGGCTGCCCTTTGCTTAATGACCTATCTGGTGCCCAATTCCTGCTGAAATCTGAGGGGCTTGAAGTGAGATTCTTCAAAGAATATTTCTCCCACTTCTCCCACAAGTAGGGATTTGTTCTGTATGTGTTCTTGGTTCTGAGGGGCCCTAGTGCCTTTTTCAATCCCAATAGTAAGTCTTCTCATAGACAAGTCTCCTCTGAATTAGATAGCTTTGAATCAAAAGCATATTATTTATGTTCTGTGAGTGAAAGAATGCTTCCTGGCTAAAAGCTGCTGCAGTTCTGCAAATTCTATCATAACATTTCTGCTGTACTTTTAAATCACAGTCAGCAAACAGTTCAGTCTCCCTGATGCTGCAAAGTATCCAGCTACTGGTTTGTCTTTGAATCCATTCTGCTTTTAAATGAGCGTTCTCCTATGAAGCTTTTCTTGCTTTGTAACTCTGGGATTCGGATCAGAAAAAGAGACATTGAATAATTATTCTTTTCTGTCAGAAAGCATACATGACTGCRCAAGATTTTTGTGCTCATAGACACAGATGCAAGCTTGAACTGGTGGTGTGCCTATTTGTGGCCCTTCCAGGAGACCCCTGCTGCTTTCCATAATGGGTTTATTAATGAAGGATTCAGTGGGAACTGAAAGAATGCATTTTTGGGGAGGGGAAAGRATAGGGATATATATCTAGACTAATAAATAGGGAAGGAGTTGTACAAAGAGCTGCTCCTTAGCTCTTTAATCTACCCTGGCTGAGAAAAGATTCATTAATACAAAACACTCCCTAGATAATTTTCCACTCAGTTATTTGGTRGTTTCTTTGTGCTTCTAGTTCAGACTAGACTTCCAGAGGAGGTGTGGGTTGCAGGATTGCACTGGGAAATTTTGATTTTGTTATATAGTTTTGTAACAAATGGCTCCAGCTGATCTTGGATTAACTTATGTTTTTTGAAAGAGTTGCTGTGGGGATAGAAAAATACACAGAATTWTTTTCTTTCCACTTGAGAGAGAGAAATAATTTTCCAAAATCTGCAAACTGGTTTGTGGACAGCCAGAAAATCTCCGCTGTCCAGTCTTGTCTTTGGAACAGTATTCGGTGCCAGTCTTTTGCTTTGCAAAAGTTACTCAATGAGAGATTTCCCATTTTCTGTAATTTGGTTTTCACAGTTCTGGGATGAAGGCTTTATTTGGGCTTTACTTTTAGCAGGAGGGTGATGTGAAGCCTTTCCTTGATGGTTGTAGATAAAGCCATTGGTGTTCTCAGAATGGGAATTTCTGCACTCTCTGACACATTGCTCTGTTGCACATCAGCTCTGCAACAGCCAGCTCCATAATTACAAACCTGCCAAGGTGGGAAGGAGTCTCAAGTGATCACCTGTTCCAACATTTTGTGGAAATGGAACCTAGATAAGAATATACAGCATCTTGTTCTGTTGTGTCTTGAAAATCTCCAACCYTGTGGGCTCTGCCACATTCTTAGGGAAGTTGTTGCAGGGAACTTACTGTTAYTTCACTTGAAGTGTGTCTGAAACATAATACTCACACACAAGCAGATAATTATTAACTTATGGCAAAATCAATAAAAAAATAATGTTGTTTTTTTCAAACACCAATTTTTAGAGAAGAAAAGTAGCTAAAACTTTTTTAAATTCTAAAAAATTAAATTTCTGTGAATGACTTCTAGGTTTTGAATTAATCTCCTCTTTTGCAGAAGAAAAGAGCTATATCAAGCATTTTAGTAGTCACTAATAATTAATGTTTTTCTGCATAGAACTCCTGTATGCAGGAGCCACTAGAAATGGTTCCAATCTCTTTGGGATTCCCTTTAAAAAATATGACAGATGTTTATGAAAACACCATAATATACTGTAATGGCAGAATTCTGCAATGTGTATTTTACATACATCTGGGAGTGTCACCCTTCCTAGTGCCTGCAGGCTTTGGAAAGATAGGATATTCTGAAACTTTAGAGCTTTTCATCAGTCTGTGTTTTAGGATATTAATTGCTGGGTTTGCTGTGGTACGGAATTTTCAGAACAACCTTCAACCACCTCAGCAGCTCTCCCATTTCTAGTCAGGCTGAGTAGTATTTTTGGGAAATGAAGGAGTAAAAGGATATGGCATTTCAGCAGGCACACTAACAAGTATATCCACTCTATATATATCCACCATACTGGGATGACTCAAGCTGGACTTCAGTGAGGAAGCAGTCTCTAATACTGCTGGTTATGTAGTACAAGGACATTCAGTAACTGAAGAGAGGTGCCAAAATTTCCATACATAAGTTATGTAACTGTGGGGTTTTAGGAGGTCTGCTCTTCATGAATAAGTTTTGGTACTGAATATTTATGTACCTTGGATCTAATTTTCAAAGGAGCTTCTCTGATTTCTGTATGTGATGGAGACCAGATTTTTACCCATTAAAATGGGCTGTGCAGGATGGAGTTTCATTTGCTGAATCTTGATTTTGTTTCTGTGTCAATCTGAATGAAAATTGAGATATTTTTATTTCCTTTACTGTTTATTTCTAAGATTTTCTTAAATTAAAGCAGATTTTCYGACCCCTTTAAGTAAAAAGAGTCCCATGTTTCATCTGCTGGCTGGGAAGGGTAGCTTTGGAGAACCTKAGAGTAATGGAACAGAGATGTGAGGGGTGATCATTAACAAAGCCTTCAATTAATACTTTGTCTTTTGTTCCCTTCTCTAGGAAGCTGCTGGAAGAATGTTGTGACCCTGGGCAGCTCTTTGCTATGACAAAGATGAATTCCCCCATGGGAAAGAACCTCTGGTTTGATGGGGAATTTTTATATTCTGTCACAATTGACAATGCAACTTACTCTCTCTTCCCACAGGTTAGTAACCATGATTTATTTTCATTTTACTTGTTAAAAAACTGAATAGTAACATGACACGAATGAGTATAAACAGGCTGAAGGGTCATCAAGAAATTGTATCTTCATTTCTCAATACCAAACAGCATTTGCTTTTTTAGTTCCATGTTCTGAAAATTTTGTTTGTATGGATATTAATACTTCCCTGGCGGCTTTTTGGGATGTACACAATGAAATTGGGTCATCTGTCTTGATTTTTAAAATGCTTGGTTCTGGCTATTTTAAGAGGGTAATTTTTGCACTTCAGTGAGGGATCACAGTCACTGTGAGCCTGATCCCTCAGCTCAGTTCAGTTGCTTCAGTTCAGATCTSTGTAGCCAAGGTGGGACAGTGCTTGGTGTGAAGGTGTCCCAAGTTACTTCCAGGTTAATGAAGTTCACTGATGGCAAGAAACGTGAGCCCATTAAGAGMAGCCAACAGCTTGACCTTGTTGATCCTTGCTGTGTTTTGGAATGTTGGAAGTRGTTGGTTAAAAATATCCATCAAAGGTGCATTCGGTTAAGTGCAGGGGTTTTGAGTGCTGGCAATTTGTAACACTGATCCAAGCTGCTTCTTGTATTTTTAATACATGAACTGAAACTAAATAGTGTGTTTGTTATATTGAATTTTGTATGTGGAAGGAGAGAATGTTTTATGTGGCTACATGCTTAAAGTCAAACATCTGATTTGCCTACTACATTAATCTGTCAAATTCAAGGTACAGGTATAGGGAGGTTCAGGCTCCCAGTCAGCGTGGAGTCATTCACACAGGGCTCCTCATTTGTTGCTGTTTCAGTTAAACATGCAGCAGAGTTCTTAACTGTTAACTTCATCCTGCGAATAAAACATCAAAGTTTTAGGTYTTTTCTTTTTAAGTAGTTTTTAGATCTCAGAAACAGATTTATTACTTTGAATGAGTTTGTTTTAATGGAGAGGGGAAAATGCAGTGTGGGACAGAGGCAATGGGAACAGCYCGTCTGCCTTGTTATGATCCAGAGGAGCTCTGCCCAGCTGTTCCAGCTGTGTCTAGTTCAGGATGCCAGGTCCTCTGTTTGTCACTTGTGCCTTTTGCCATGAACTGGACAAGGGACCTCTGCCTCCCTCAGGCTGCTCCTGGCCGCTGTGTCCCAGAAAACTCAACAAACAAGTAGAGTCTGAAACCTGCCTGGAAAGCGGCTCTTTCCTGCAGCACAGCTGGAAAGGGGCTTCCTGGCTGGAATGAATTTCAGGAGGCTGATAGAAAGTTTATGCTGTGTTGCAGAGCAGTAGCTGCAATTCTTGTCTATGATGATTAGCTTGATTTGTTGCAACAATATTGCACTGTTTGTTGGAGGAAACCRGAATCCTTGGCAGAGCTGTGGACTCTGTACCACACAAATATCCTGGCAGCAGKTGCTCAAAGCGTGCGTGTCCTTTCCAAGGCTTCAGGAAAGCCCCACCTGGGCTGGCAGAGGTCACTGTTTTGTGATGGATTTGGGATTTCAGATCTGGGAGCTTTTTTTGGATTAAAACCTAGCACTCTTCTCAGCCACAGTGATGTCCTACCTCCTGTCCCAGCAGAGTGCTGGATGGGCTCCTTCAGAGAGGTTAGAGAGTAATCACAGTCTTTGCAACTCCACTGGTTCCTGGGATCCTAAAACCTGTCCTTAAAGTTTATCAGTTGGCAGATCAAGACTAAAGATCTGGGATGTTCTGAAGAGAGAAACTCCTGGGGGACAATGTAAACTGAGGAGCTGGGCCTTCAGTGGCTCTTAGGCTTGCCAAGCAGGCTGCAGAGGGACTGGAAAAATGCTGCTGTAAGGAGGGTGATGGAAAAGGGTAATTTTCGTCRTGTTCCATCCCTAGGATGTTCCAACCCAGGAATGCTATCCATCCCTTTAATGAGTTGAAGGTCAGTTTGTTTCTGACAAGTGCTACTGGCTACTGTTCCTACTTTCCTTGCAAATATCACTGCCTCTAATTTGATGTGTTACTCCTATGCATTTTGCCCAGAGGAATTTTGTAGGCCTGTATCAAGATGAAATCCTGGTAGGCTTGAAAGCTAAGGGGGATTTATTTGCAGTAAATTTKTAAATGTATTTTTTTATTTCTCTTTGTTTCAAGAAAAATGCTTGCCTAAATTTTTCAGGCTCCTGTTCTGAAGAATGGTGTCTATTACTAGCTTGCTTGCAAGCAATTTTCCTGAAGATGAATATTCCTTTCAAAAATATCGAGAAGCTTAAAACAACTCACAAAATATGGTTAATACTCTGAGATGCCCAGGGGTTATAACAGGAATATAAAGGACAACAGCTATGCTGAAATAATTGAAAAAATATTTCCTCTGGAATAAATAAAAATGTCTCCATCCACATCAATCTGCTGGGCTAGAGAAATTTGGTGATAACAGAAGATTTCTCAGATCTGAACCAGTAAATAACTTGTAGGATAATGTAACTCAAAAATAAATTGGGAACTTGCTATATTTCATGTTATATAGGAATAAATATGTCCAAAATTAATATGTAAAATGTCACTTATTTCTGAATGTGACCAATAAAAAATAGAACAGTTTTGCTTCTGAGCAATCTCTAGATAAAATTYGTACAGCTGGGTCAACATTTTCTGACAGAATGCTTTTCCACTAAAAATGCTATTTCATGAAAATATAAATTTAATATAAATTAATTAGTTTTYCAGTTTTTGTTTGAAATGAAAAGGTTAAGAGGTTTTGGTGGTKTTATGACATTTCATTCTACCTTTTTTTTTTTAAAGACTGTATTTCAGCTGTTGGTTTGGTTTTTTTATCAGCTTTGTTGCTGTCTCTTTTTTCCTCAGACTTTGAGTGATWTTATTACTCCTCCTTTTATTTTTTCAAGTTTTTGATGTGCCATGGGAGAAATTTGCAAATGATAAAATCTTCTATGTGGAAACAGTCATTCAGTGTTCCATTTCAGTTCATGAGGACAAAACTTGATGTTGCAGATTTTGCATGAACCAGTAACTGCAGCTGCTGGGAGTGGCTCCTCTAAGTCTACCTCTCTCTGTGTCATTTTACCCCTTGATTTGGAGAATTTTAATTTTTGGAAGCAGAAATGAGACATTACAGAGGCTCCACCATCTTTCCCATCCTGGGGAGAAACTGGTCAGTACCCAGCAGTCAGGGTAGAAGGAGAAGCCAGGAGAAGCCAGGCTGCCTGCTAAAGGTCATGGGCAGCTTGTATTTTGTCACCACTGTGGACCTTTATGAACCAGGACACAGAGCTGTGTGTTGGTGTGTCCAGGACTGTCCCTGATGGGACAGAGACACACGTCCCCCCCTCTGGATGTTCAGCCATCAGCTCTGGTCCTGCAGCATTCCACAGAGGCACAACAGAGGGCATGACGAGCATTTGCCACCCTTCGCCCTCTGACTGGAATGGGACAAACCAGGCTTCCATATATTCCTGCAGTCATTTTTAGCTGCTCTGAGTAAGCAGGATGCAACCACGTGAGTAGCTGGGATGTAACTCAAAACCACATGAGAGAAACATGAACCAACACTCATCTGCTTTAGAGTTATAGAATCCAACAAGCCTTAGTTTCAAACTTTTTTAAAATAATTTTTCATTCCTTGCTATCTTTTTCCTCCTTAGGGTTTCAAAACTAAATTTCAGACTTTAGCATCAGAGGGGAAAAAACCCTCACCTCAGTATTTAGGATTTTTGTGCAAATAATTGATTTTTGTTGCTTATTGKCAAAAGGAAGACACAAGGAAGAACTGAGGTAAATTTCTGAAGTCTCCTTTCTCCATCCCCCACGAGGTTAAAAACCCCAATTAAATCAAATGTAACTTCTCACTTTGCCATGTAAAATATTGTTTTGGAGGGTCAAGGAGTAAATACATTTTAAAAGACATTTCAAATGTTAAAATTTAACTTTTTAATCTGGCAAAAGAAAATTATTAATTGAAAAAAAAATTTCTTTCTTTGTATTTCACTTGAAGCACTTAGTAACTTTTGGTACCAGTAAATTACTCAAATGTGATTCCTCAGCTGCTCAAATCCCTGGTAAAGTGTCACTTGCAGAAGCTGTCATCTGCAAGAGTGGCTACCAGCACTGAGCTTCTCATGAATAGTCATCACAAATGGTGTTGGAGAAATCCAAAGGAAATAACTGCCAGCCACACAAAAAAAAAAAAAAAAAGGGAAATGTGGTGTCTGTTTAGGTAGATACTTTGTGATCCAGAGAAGATGGTATTTTTCAAACTACATWTATAATACAAGTATTTGTTTTAAGTTTAGATTTCAGCCCTTAATATAAAGTCAGGAAAAAAGTTGCTCTAATTGTAAATGTGAAATGGAGACATTCTCTGACATTTTCTGGGGTTTTTTTATGGTTTATTGGGTAACAGTGAATTATTTTATGATTGTGCTGTGTGATTTGTGTTTTTCATTCAGGGTACCTGTTAAATTCTGGGAGCTTATTTGGTTTTTCTTGGTTGCTCACAAAATCTTTAATTTGGCCAGAGATTGTGTCCTCCTGCTGGTGCTTTTCAAATGCTCTTGAAGTTATAGCCTGCAGAAAATAGAACAATTTGTAATTATTTCAGGAAAAAAAAATCAGATTGGTAGAGGGAGTTTGCTGTAGAGTGTGCAGGACTTTCCCCTTATCGCATGCTGAGAATATCAGGAAAAACATCCCGAGGACAGAAATGGCACTTTGGTTCCAGCAAAAGGTGGAGGTGTAGGAGCAGCAGSTTCTGGGAAAGCTTAGATGGGAGTCAGCTGCTGTGGATCCAGGGTGGAATGTGAAGCTTCAACTGTGCAAAGAAAGTGAACCCCTTTAATGTTACCTTGCTTAGGGCAAACACTCTGTTTTGATGGACTGRTTTTAGACCCAGGTGATCCAAAGATTGTGAGTAAAATGGGAAACCACCTGAAGCAATGAGGGCTAGGATCTGATAGGCTGCAGTGTTGCCAGGAGGCAGGAATTACTACCTTTGCTGTTGACTTAGGAAATGCTTTGTTAATTTTTTGCTAGCAGTGTACTCTGTTCTCAGTAATGCTCTGTAATTAATAACTGCTTGGAGAAACACAGTGAAATATTGGCTGTCAKATGTGATCTTTTTTCTTGATGTCTTGGATAGGGACGTAAATTTTAGGTTTATAGACGTTCTATTAAGCAGCTTTTATTTCTATTTCCTTTAATTCTGCTGTCTAATAGCACCTCCCTGCCTGTCTGCATTTGAATGGTATTTAGTTAGGATTTTGGGGAATTTCTTGGTGCTTTCCCTTTTGGTCCTTTTTCCTTCTTCCTTCCTTCATTTTTTTTCCTCCTCACCATGCTTACTTTATTATGCAAACTCTGTTCTTAATTGGGGCTGCATATATTGACTCAAAATGAAAATGTGATAAACATTRGTTATTGAAAATGTGGAAAACATTGTATACTAAAAGGTGAAGAAGTATTTAAATATTGTGAAATAAAACTTGTGTTTTGGGCAAGCAACTAAGATTTTTTTTTTCTTATGCAAGCAATTGTATTATGTAGTGCATTTCATAAACTGGGAGATGAAATACTGTCTGTAGAGACCTGACAAATTGTGCTCTTTTGGAGCATGAGTCTTCCCTTCAGTCCTGGATAATCTCTAGCTGTTGGCATCAGGGTGATCAACAAAAATATGGCTTAATATTTAGTTGAGAGAAGCCCCTACCCTCACTATGATTCCATCCTGACTAGTTAAGAACTGTGTAATTTGGCCAGTTTGTGTGGCCTGTTAGGGAAGCTATAATAGAGCATCCTCTGTTATGGGTGGTCAGTTAAGCAAAAGCCGCAGTCTTTCTGAAACCGCTTTGTGGAGACAAGATGCAAACACACCTAATGGTGAAAATCAAATTTATGCTAAAAAACCTGAGCTGGAATGTATTTAGTTTGAAACAGGTAACTAAAGGATGGGCCCTTGTTGAAGGAACTTGAGCCAGACCAAGGAGTCACTTTCTGTCCCTGTTTCCTTTTGTCCCCTGGTGATGAGAGCTTTGGTCACCCTGGACTTGCTGAATGTCTCCAGCCAGGCAGCTCAGCCAGGCTGTCCTGGGTGAGCCTGATTTTTGTGGAGTTTATCTGCAATAATGCACACGCCAAATTAGCTTTATCTCAGTCTGTGCAAACACATAAACTGACCTTTCCAAAYGTAACAGAGAGAAAGGAAAAGACTGGATCTGGCTGCAGAGTGTCAGTTTGGCCTGCAGGCAGAGATGGAGGATTGGCTGCCCTGGCTCAACCTTTCTGTTTCAAATCCAAAGTGACGGAGCATCCATCATTCCCTTTCCTAGGTAATACCAGATCTCGTGTTTCTACTCATTGGCTGCACAACTCCCTGAAGTATCATTTTTACAACACCTATAAGTCACAACTACTAATGTTATTCTGTGGGATTGCAAAGTACAGAGCAAAAAGGCTGAATTTAAAGAGGAAGTGAGAAGCGCAAGCAAAGAGGGACAGAGAGACCCTGGGAATTTTTTGGGCATTTTAGTCAGTGCTCCTCTGATTTATGGTGACATAAACGTGCTGCTTTAGAAACAGGAAGTGTTGCAAGCAAAAGAATAATTAAGGGAAGTGGTCAGAAATGAGAAGCTACAGGAACAGCAGACTTCTGATGGCTRTAAGTGACTTCAGGGCATATGAGCTGCCTGGCTGGGGGTATAAAAATAGGAATAAGGGTGAGCTCTAGTCTCCCTAAAGCCAACATGGTTAGGTTTGTTTTGTTTGTTTTGTTGTAGCTTTATATATCTGATAAGATGTTAAAGGAGATTGTTTCTCCATGCAGTTTTTCTGGCAGTGAACTCGTTTATATACCAAGACTTCCACCTACAGGTGCARTGAAACCTTTGCTTCTTGAGTAAGCTTTATTCTTTGTATGCTGTCAACCTGTTGGTCTTTCATTTTATTTGTTAATTTTATTATTAAAATTAAACTTGTTCAGTTTAAAGGTGTTTTGCTGTATATGTAACTATATATTTGAATTATTCAATGATCAGAGCACATTACCTTAAATTTCTCTCTTCAGTAGTTGGCTTTTTTTGTGACATACTTCTTTAAATGTATTTAATACCAGTACTGGCTTTTTTTGAGGCTTAAGGTTTGTTCCATTTCATGCCTGGCTCTTACCACTGGGCAGAAGAATGACTAGGAGTTGATCCAGTAGGTTTCAGGTTCTCAGACCACGAGTCCAGACTGCTTTTTCCTTCTTGATCGACAAAGATTATACCCTTTTAAAATATTTAAGGAGAAAATTGGCAATTAAATCTGTGCTGCAGATTATCTACTGGCCAGTGATGACCAGCCTGAGGTGACTGGAATGTGGTGGCCAAAGAGTTAGTCTGTAGTGGCAGGTGAAGGCAAGGAGACTGAAAGGACTGCTGTGAGCTGAGCCAACATATAACATTTAATGGCCTGGTGAATTCAGATTGTGTAATATGACTGTGAATCCCAAGTGCAGAAAGAAATAGTTCTTTTTAGTGCAGAATTCTTTTCTTTTTTTCCCTTCTTCTGCAAGAAAATGATTAATGTAAAATATAATTTCTATTTTAAAGACTGTCTTAGACATTTCTGCCAACAATAGGCATTTGCTGCTGGGGGCAATTGGCAGTGCCAGTCTGGGTACGTTGTGGAGAAGAGCAACTTTCATAAAAACATACTTGGCTTTGYAGAGGGTTTGGAGGAGGAATACTTGAGTCCAAGACCATGGCTTGGGCTCACTGACTTTAGTCCACTGCATCAGTCCCAGGGAGACTGCTGGAGGCATTTGCAGGGTATTTTCCTGTAAGGTACGTTATTGTCAGCACAATTCTGCACGCATTTCCTAGGTGAGCCCTTGGTCTAAGCTGAAAATTGGTTATAAAATCCAGTGAGTGGGGTTAAGGCAGAGGTTTGAGATTTTGCATGCCAGTTTGGTGGCTGCAGTAGAGCTGTTTTAATATTGTCTTGTGGAAATAGTCTCCAATGGCTCTATTTTCCTCAGTGTAAAACAGACTGGAYTAATGGTCTCCAGTTTCAGAAGGTCTGGATGAAAGACATCTGGATCCGGATGATCATTTTTTCTGGGGGAAATGACCCAAATTGTATCCCAAACATTAGCTCTGAGACCCAAAATAGTTTTTTAGGAGCTCCCAAGTCGTGCAGATCATTGTCTGACACGGCAGCAGGTTTGTTTTAAGGCAAGGTCTAGATTCATAGAACAGTTTAAGCACAGGTATATTGCTGTAATACAAAGGTGTTGCTGCCTTATGCTGATGGGAACATTTAGTGAGCCAGTTAGACAGGGATAAATGTACTATGGAATGCTGATAGACCAATTATTCACATGTATAACATCTCCTTACAGTTTTATGGGATGTGACCAATGTGTTTGCAGCCTATTAAGTCCCGGGGTAACGTGAGGTTTCCTACAGCGGCTGAAGATGTCAGTGTGGTGAAGGTGACCCTGGTGATTCCAACATTAGTGCAGCCTTCAGTGGTGTGCATGGGCAGGCAGCTCCCAGGAGACCTCCTCGCTCACCTTCTCTGTACCATCTCATTGATTGTTCCCCCTAGTTAAGAATACAACCTTGCTAGCCACAAATACATGCTGGGAATGCCTGACAGCCAYGTGTGGTGACAGGGAGTATCACTTAAGATCATTTAGGTTGGAAAAGACCTCCAAGATCATCAAGTGCAATCTTTGACCAATGACCGCCTAGTCAACTAAACCTTAGCACTCAGTGCCTTGTCCAGTCCTTTTCTTGTTCCAGGGATGGCAACTCCACACCTTCCCTGGGCATCCTGTTCCAATGCTTGACAACCCTTTCAGTGAAGTAATTCTTGATGTCCAACCTGAACCTTTCCKGCTACAGCTTGAGGCCATTTCTTCTTGACCTGACACTTTTTTCCTCCTGGGAGAAGAGGCCAACCCTCACCTGGCTACAGCCTCCTGTCAGGTATTTTTGTGAGCTCCATCCTCTTACCTGATGGACTTGCTCAAGAAGCACCAGCTACAAGAAAAAAAGGGCTTCTGCTGTAGCAAAGCCAAATCAGCACCTATTTTCACACTGCTCCCTTTTGTACTCATAAGGGTGCTTGAAGAAATGCATTCAATCACACCGCATAATCCAGAGGTACAGCACTATTTATTATTTAATCATACAAAGTCAGTCTTGCCCCTTCACAGGGGATTCACAAGGCAGTGCTGCACCAAAACMTAAGGCACCATCAGTTCATTCTGGTGGAATCATAGTGAAACCTGTGTCAATTCATTGTCTGGAGGGGATGTTCAGAGGTCACTGTCCTACTGCCTCTGCCCTATGGCTGAGGGCTCTGCCAGCATCATAGAATGGTTTGGGTTGGAAGRAACYTKAAAGATTATCTCATGCCCCATGGGCAGGGRCACCTTCCACCACACCAGGTTGTTYAGARCCCCATCCAGCCTGGTCTTGAACATTTCCAGGGATGGGGCAGCCACAGCTTCKCTGAGTATCCTATTCCAGTGTCTCACCATGCTCATAGTAAAGATTTCTTTTTTAACATCTAATCTATATCTACCATCTTTCAGGTTTTTCCAAAATATTTATCTAGTAATTTTTACAGCTTCCAGTAATGGAAATTCCACAACCYACTAGACTGTCCAATCTAGTAAGCAGCTGCCCTTATGCACAGGATATATTTCCTGACATGTAACTTGAAGTTCCCTGCCGGCTATAAGTTAAGAGATACTTTTTTTCTTGTCTTTTCAACATATGACTGCTATCAAGTCTCCCCATAGTCTTTTTCTCTAGGCCAAACAACCCCAAGTCTTTTAATCAAATAGCTGTTTTTTTTTTTAACTACTGAATGTTTTTGTTTTCCTAATGGTCTGTAAAGAAAATATATGCCAGTTAACTATGTGCTGCCCTCACCCTCAGAAATGTATCCTCAGATTTATCCTTTGGAATGGTATGACACATCAATACCAAATACTCCAAAAAGCAGAGTTTAATGTCACCTTTCTGCTTGAACAAGCTTGTGTTTAGTGTTGCTGATTATCCTGTGCACAGTGTAGCTTGGTACTGTGGAGCAATGCTGCAAATTTGAGTTGTTGGGACTGGGCTCGAGAGGAAACAGTTTAGGTGGAAGAAGAAAATAAATGCAAAGGCTACACAGGTCTGTTCTGTGATCCAGTATTGTGCCAGTCAAAATGAGAAAGCCAAAGAGAAATAACTCTTGTATGAGTTTGATGCTCTTTATAACAATTCCCTCAGGCACAYTGCAATCATTCAAATTCAATGCATGGTGTTACTGCACAGCCAAATCTATGCCTGGAGACCTCTGGAGAAAATTAAAATGAGGGTTTCTTCAGGTAGAGTTTGTGGGGAAGAAATACTGCAAAATCCCTTTTTCCCACACGGTAAACAGTTAAAAATGCTGAACCACTCTTCCTTGGAAAAAAGAAAAAAAGGGAAGAGACCTAGAGAGTGCCTGTGATACTCAGGCCAGYATATGAATATAAAAAGAACTGTAGCCAAACGAGTAACAAGGTATGTGGTAAAATAGGGTCAGTGAAGCCTGGTTACACCCACATCAGCAGAAGTGTTCCAGCTGACTTCAGAAAGGCCAGGATTTAACCAACAGTACCCTTTTGCTGACTGCAATTCTGCTAAGGACTCATAATTTTGGTATTGTGGCTTGTTGGGTAACAAATAATTACTTTCTTTTTCCCTTTTCCCCAGTTTCTCAGCCTTTATTAGTCACTAGATTTTGCAGTCACTAGTTTTCACCTTAGTGAATCATTGTCTAGTCTGACTGAAGGAGCACTCCTCCATGGGAAGGACATGGACCTGTTGGAGTGAGGCCAGAGGAGAAACACCAAAGCTGATTACAGGAATGGAGCAGCTCTGCTGTGAGGAAAGACTGAAAGAATTGGGTTTGTTCACCTGGRGAAGAGAAGACTTTGGGGTGGTGTCATTGTGGCCTTCCAGTGCTGAAGRGAGCCTGCAGGAAATGTGGAGAGAGACTTTTTACAGGGYTGGAGTGACAGGAYAAGGGGGAATGGCTTCACRCTGACAGAGAGGAGCTTTAGATTGGATATGAGGAAGAAATTCTTTACCATGAGGGTGGTGAGGTACTGGGACAGAGAAGTTCTGCAGAACAGTTCCAGTCCCTGGAACTGTTTAAGGATGGGGCTCTGAGCAACCTMGTCTAGTGGATGGCATCCCTGCCCATGGCAGTGGGATTGGAACTCAACAGTCTTTAAGGTCCTTTTCAACCCAAACCATTCTCTGATTCTATGTTATATTCTGCGACATTTTCTTGAGGTACGATCAGATACTGTCATGTTCAGGCAAGCATTTACACCAGATTGTTGTCATGGTGCCAAGGTAGTCCCTATGTTTTGGGAATTTCAGATTGAATATCTGTTTGTTTGAGAATAGACCATCTGACAGATAAGGAAGTTGTAGAGAAAATCTATGTAGTGATAATTAGCAATGTTGGTTTCTCTTTAAAGTTTGATATCTGCTCCACAGAGCACTTGTAAGGCTGAGTACTTTTCTGAAACCTGCTGTTATGTGAAGCCTATGAAATAAATAACATTTCCAAATAGACCAGAAACTTGCTTTCTTTGTAATTTCAAAGGGTCTTTGTTCATCGGAGATGAAAAATGTCCAGGCAAAGTTAGAAAGTGTTCAGTGTGATTCTACTCCAGTGTAAATTAGATCCTTCCCCCTTGCTTCATTATTAGCATTTTGATCCTGCAAGGAAGTCCTTGTTCACAGTAATTAGCTATGCAAGATATAATACCTGGTTTTATTCTTTTAAATATAAGCTTTTGGCCCTTATTTCCATTTTTTCTGCACTCTGAAGTTTGATACGCCAATTACCTCCATGCAATATTACTCTTGCTAACCATGTAAACTTGATTTGCACACTGATTTGGTTTGTAAAGTGYATGTTAATAACTATGTCCCTGCTATCTTTTTTCTTCCCCTTCCTGTGAGTACTGCAGGCTCTCTGCTTTATGGAACACTACACTTGATTCTCTCTGCCAGCTCTAGTTGAGGGTAATATTTGCCCAGGGTAAGGTGACCTGAAAGGCCAATTTAACCTGGCAGGGACCTTAATGTGATGGCTGGTACCCACTCTGGTTYGGTGGTTCTGAGGCGAGCTGCAGTGAAGGGGATCTGGTGTAACAGGCTGTCTGTGAGTRTAGCTCTGTCAAGCCATTTAACGCCCAGATATTTACAGAAATSTCAGCTTGCAATAATGCCACCTTTTTTATTCAGCAGAGCTGCTTCTTTCGTATCCCACTTAGGTTTATCTTCCCACTGATGAACTACATTTTCCTTCCTTCAGAGCATCTCAAGCTATAGAAAAGCAGATTGGGCTACTGTAAGCTGCCCTGCTCCCAAGTAATGTCACCAGCTTAATTGGATTTTTGCCATATATTTGTTAAGGACTGGTGTTTTACGTGACTCTGTTACCCTTCTCCATGGAGATGACTATGTACAAGACAGATCAAAATCAAATCTGATTTGCCAAGAGACCTCACAGAGGTCTTGATTTCAGAAGTTCTTACAATAGACACTTTGTCTTTAAATCTGTAAGAGCAAAACTCTKAGCTGAAATTTGAGCTGGTGTTTGACTCAGAGGGGAACAATTGTAGAATAACAGTAAATACACCTGAGAGCAAAAGRTATTTTGGTAATATAGAAGTAAGGTGAACTAGCACGTACATTCTAGTAAAGGTGTATTAGCGGTTAATTCTGTTACAGGTGAGAGGAAATCAGTATTTTTTTCAAAAGTCTCTCATTCCAGTGTACTTTTGTGTTGTCCCTTGTCAAAGGTATCTGCTACCCACAGCATCCCTTTGGATCAGTGTCCCTTTCTCTGATGGAGAACAATGACAGCTCCCTGGACTGCTGCTTCAGTTCTTTATCCTGCTTTTCTCACCACATTTTTGTCTCTGTGTTCTCTCCTAGGAAGCCTTCAGTCCTCCCCACATACTGCTGCTTTCTTCAGTCTTCATTAATATCTCTTTCTAGTTGGTTTCTTAATCACAGTTAGGGGATCAATTGACTCCCCACTAACACTTTCCRGGCTGCTGTCATGTTGTGTGGAGTCCCTGCAGCTTAGCTTAGAGCTCAGAGTCGTTGCAAGGATGCAGGCAAGGAGTACAAATCCCATTTTGCACCTGTTTCCCAATAGTGTAATGCTTCTGGCATCTCTGCTTTATCCTGCTGTGGACATTTGAATCCTGCATAAAGATGAGAGAGCCCCCTTCATTGKAAGTACTACTCTGTTAGTCCAATCCTGGGGTAATCTGCACACCTGGAGTGAAATTCAAAGTGTTCTAGAAATAAATTATAYGTTTTCATGGTCAATTTTTCAACTATAAAATGATTTGCTCATGATTGGTGTCGGGAGCCGCAGTTGCTTTGCCGCTGCCTGTTCTTTTGTTATCTGGATGGCTTTTTTCTCCCCATAGTAACACTGTGTAACAATGTTCTCATGTTATTCAGATAGCTTTTGTGATAGCTTCAGATAGCTGTTGTGACTTTGAAGGTATAGGAACATAGAAAAAACAAGCCTTGGCAGGAGAGGTAGCATTTCTTTATAAAAGCAAGGTAAGCTTGGTTCTTGCAGGGCACTCCTTCTCTGCAGATCCCACAAGACAGGTTTCAGTTCTGTTCTGTTGTTGGGGTAYTAAGCAACCTGAGGGATTAGCAGAGTCTGAGTTTGCTGACAAATGACACCAAGCTGGGAGGAGTGGCTGATCCCGAGCCCTTCAGAGGGACCTCTGCAGGCTGGAGGGATGGGCAGAGAACTGTCTAAAATTCAACAAAGGCAAATGCAGAGTCTCGCACCTGGGGAGGAACAGCACCAGCACAGGCTGGGAGTGGACTGCTGGAAAGCAGCTCTGGAGAGAAGGACCTGGGGCTCTTAGTGGACAAGAGGCTGTCCATGAGCCAGCAGTGCCCTGGAGGACGAGAAAGGCAATGGTGTCCAGGGGTGCACTGGGAAGAGCATTGCCAGCAGGTCGGGGAGTGATCCCTTCTAGCTGCAGCCAGGCTGTGAATCTGTAATCTAGAGCAGAACTCCAGTGTCATTAACTTTCATGATAAGCATTATCTGTTTGATTTGCCATGTCTGAAGGAAAAAGTGCACAATTCTTTGTGGTTCTCAATGCCTATATGAGGTTTTGGTACATTCTGTATTTGCCTCATCGAAGCCACAGCTGCTTCTAGTCTTATCCAGTAAAATTCAGTGGTGAAAGAGGAGAGTGTGATGGATTCACTACCCTGGAGGTGTTCAAGAAATGACTGGATGTGCCCTGAATTAGTTGACAAGGTGGTGATGGCTCAAAGGTTACACTTGATCACTCTGGAGGTCTTTTCCATCCTAAATGATTCYGTGATTGTTTTTCTTTTATTCCCTCCATTTGTTTCTGTGTGCCATTTTGATCTTTTCAGATCACAAAAATATCCTGGTTCCATTCTCCATTAGAATGTTGTGATGACATTTGGTCATGGAATTTTAAAGTGAATTTGATATTATGTTAATGTTCTACAGATCGGGGTTTTGGAAACCATATGAAATTATTTTGTTAAGTATCTCATTAGTGGGTCAGGTGTGGTTCATTTTTGGAATCTCCTTAAAACATGMGTAAATACAGAAAACCTAAGTTGTGCAGAATTCCTGATTTGGCAGCAATCCAAGTCAGTCAATTCATAGCTTTTTCCTCTGTAAATTTAAAAAAAAATCCATATTCTGGCATATATGTTAATATCCTGTTGTACTTTTAAGGAAGCTAAATATAATACAACTTGCAAAAATGTGAAAGGTATGTGTTTGGCTTTGATGAGTAGCCTTTTCACTAGAATTCATGGTCTTTCAAAAAGCATTTTCTCTGAAATTATGCTTTCAGAGACTTTCTTTTCACTAACATATGCCTAACTACCACTTACTGGCAGTGCACTCCAAATTCCTGTCAGAAAGAGTAAATTTAAAAAGCACTGGTTTTACTTTAAAATTTGTCTTTTGATTGCCATGTCTTTATGTTTTGCCTTCAGTGGATGTCTAGCTACTTATTTGAGGTAGAAAAAAGCTGTCTGTGCAAAAATGATGAGCTGAGTGAAAATGATTTTTTACTTTGGTGGTGTGTTAAGAGCAATTTACAGTGTACTTTGATATTTTTCCCAGTCTTTTGGGACTTGCGGTTGTTTCATTTGGATGGAGGAGAGAAACTTTCATTTGAGGGAAGGAACAGAAAATAAAGCAGCTAGAGGCTGTGTTGCAGACTGTAGGTTCTCTGGGGTTTGGAATTCTGTGCTTGGAATGCCATGGGAAGGCTGCTGGGAGATCAGATCCCAAAGCAAATCATGGAAAYCCGTGAACAATCAAAACAGAAATTAAACATAACACACACGCTGATTGCAATCAGAATGTTGAGAAATGTTAGCCTAAATTACCCTCAATTTAAAATTCATACATAGACTATCCCAAATTTAAAATTCACTRTAGAAATTACTGATTTTTATGGAGAAAATAATTTTAATTTCTCTCCCCACAGCTGCTTGGGCTGACAATTGAAGGATTGGGCTTGTGCTTTAGGTTCTTTAAGGCACTGCTGTGGCTGTGAAAATGAAAAATAAATTACAACAGTGTTTAGAGAARATGAATTCAGAGATGTCCAATCAGCTGTGCAGGCTATTACCTCATCTTCTGRGTCAACAAAGAACATTTGCTCTTCTCTTACATTTATTACAAAATCATGGCATTATTTTTTTCATTCATTTATGGAGTTTTTTGTTTCCCCTGATTATTGCTTGTTCCCAGCCATTGTGGCCTGTAATTGCATTTTTGTTGCTATATTCTCTCTTTGTAGATGAATGTGTGATACATATGAATATACAATCACATCATTCAGCCCTTTGGGAGTAACTGAAAATRTTGTATCTACCAAAGAAATCTTTGTTGAAAACTCTCCATGTTAGGGCTTGATATTTCTTCATATGTACACATGCTTCATGTAAGGAATTACTGCTTGGATTTTTTATTTTTTTTTTTGAAATTTGACTATGGTAAGAGCTTCTGTCTTAAAAATCTGTCCTTCATATCAACCTGATCTGTAGCCCTCAGCTAAAAACGGTTGTTTTTTTTGTTTTTTTGTTTTTTCTATCTGCCTGTGTAGCAGTATTTCTGTCTATCTGCCTGTGTGCCTTCATTTCTGGAATATGTTCTTGTGCATGGCAGGAGAGAGAAATAAAGAAACGCTGAGTGCTGGCTGCCTGAAATCTTGCATCCTCCCACGCAATGCTCTTGGAAAGGGGAGTTTTTCACCTTTTACTCACCCAGCACACTGAACTGTGTGGAGCTATTCCCTGGGCCACTCCCTGGGATGAGTAGCATTCACAGTGTCTGAGGCTCGAGAGGCCTGAGGGAGTGTTTAATCTCTACCCCTGTCTGACCTGACAGAGTAGAGCTCCTGCTCTGAAGCACGTGGAGTTTGTGCTTGTTCTGTAGTGGAATGAGCTCTGTGTGGAATCCTGTTACATACAAATTGCTGTAAATTCAGTAGAGCTCTTACATTTCTTTGATGTAGCGAATTTGGATGTCTGAATTTTAAGTAGGAGTGGGAGAAGTGATTTAAACAAAATAGTGTAGCCTGTGACCCACCACTTTGGCAAACTTGTTGTGAAAGACTTGCCCATTTTGAATTCTGATGTAGAATCATTGCTAATTTATCTTTAGCAGAGTGTTGTAAAACAACCTCCTCTTCACTGGAATATTTGGAGTGCGGAATCTGCCAGTCAGTTGTATCTGCAAGTGTCCTCTTCAGCTTAATGAAACCTTGGTGAAAATTCTCTCTGCTTAAGTGGAAGCTTTGCCATGAAACTATTTTGTGAATGAAAAATGGAGGCCATGAATTTATTAATATCTATAAAATTTTCATTTGAATCTTGATTTATGAAAGATTATGAACTCTGCAGGCCTCCAAGATTTTGATACAAAAGCTCAATGAAACTCTGTATTTCTGGTAAGCTTTCCCTTTGGGATTAACATCTGAAATGAAACACACAAATGTGCCATTGCTTTGCTGGCACGAAGGAGAAGCTGAGTGAAAAAGAAGAGAATATGTAGGYTCTGGCAGGCCAAGACTGATTTTACATTAATTTGTGGTGAAAAGAGTACAGATCTATGCTGAAGGGTGTGAAAATGCAATTAAGAGTACACGAGGGATGCTGTTAAAAGGAAACTATTTAATTTACTTGTTCTCTGTGTATTCTAGAGTCACTACAATCTTTTTTACTGGGAAAAAAGGAAAGGGCACAATATTGTTGCTGACTTGGTTGTTTGCAGTGGGATGGTCTAATACCTTTCATTTCTAGGTATCATGAATGGCATTGTCAGAGGACCAACWCAGAAATGGAAGGGCTAGGTGGTCCACTTGTGTAGAATCAAACTAGTGATACAAAAAAAAAGAGAAAAGAGAAAAGAATCTAATCTGCTTTTCTAACTACAGGTCATGTTATAAGAGATTATAYGCTCAGGGGGAAAAACATTTTCTTTTAGTGTTACTTTTTTTGGCTGGATACAATTGAGAAGGAATATATTGTACAACCTTGAAACTTGTCATTGTCTTCTCCAAATTACAACGTCGAATAGAGGGGCAGCATGTCATTTGTTTTAGCCTTTTTCCTCAGGGACTGTAATCACACCTCCCAGAGGATGGTGGGGAAAGCCGGGGGACCGCCGTGGATCAGAGAGCTGTCCATGGTCCTGACACGTAAAAAACAGCTCACAGTGACAAGGTGACAGGGTGGCTCCTGGAGCAGGAGCTGGGCGGGATTGTGTGAATTCTGTCTTGCTAAAAGCAAGGGAAGCACTGAGTCAGGAAGGAAAGGCCTTTGTGTGAAGTTAGTTTTCAGATTCTAATGTGTAATTGTGCTGTCTTGGCTTGGGTTGGGTCCCTGTGGCCTGGCCTGTTTGGCTGCTCTCTCAGTAGAGAAGCAAGCCCCAAGAGAACTTTCACAGAATCACGGAATCATTTAGGTTGGAAAAGCCCTCCAGGATCATSGATTCCAATCTTTGAACGATCTCCACCTGGTCAACTAGACCAGAGTACTGAGCATGCATCCAGGCATTTCTTGAACTCTTCCAATAATGTTAATTCCACCACCTCCCCAGGCAGCCATTCTAGTGCCTGACAAGCCTTTCCATGGAGAAATTCTTCCTCATGTCAAACCTGAACCTCCCCTGGCACAGCTTGAGGCCTCTTCCTCTTGTCCTGTTCTTATTACCTGGGAGAAAAGGCCTACCCCCACCTGACTACAGTCTGTTTTCAGGTACTTGTAGAGAGTGGTAAGGTCTCCCTTGAGCCTCCTTTTCTCCAGGGTAAACATCTCCAGCTCYCTCCACTGCCCCTCACAGAACTTATGCTCCAGACTCTTCCCCAGCTCTGTTGCTCTTTGGATAATGCTTCATGTAATCTTGCAACAAAAGACACTTTCTGATTGCTTTTTAGGGAAACTATATCCTTATATAATGAAATGACACTTTYCCCCATTTTAATCTTATGTTGCTAAGTGTTTTATTATTGATGTAGAAGTGACTGTTTTTTATTCAAATCAGCTATGCTAAGTTATTCATGAATTATTCTCATGCCTTTATGTGAAAAYACATTTTAAAGAATTTTGTTTTCATTAGCAGAGAAAATAAATAGCTAATGGAAACCTCATTGGTTCTGTAATTGCAGGAGTTATTCCCCTTAACCTCCYTGACCTTCTAAACTTCTGTTTTCATAACCTTTAGCCATGACATTACATGGCACTGCACTTCCCTCTAATTGCTTCCTTATTTGGTAAACATGGCTTTTTAAACACTTCGGTAGTCACTCATTATATGTAAATCCTTTGATACTGCTGATCTCCTTTCTGACTTTCCAGGAAGGGCTTTTAACCTTGGCTCTACTTCTCTGCAGAAAGATTACCTCGAATAAAGTGTTCTAAATGTAGGCCTGTACCATTGCTTTATGTGCACTCCTTGAAATTCTTTGTGTTTTTTTCTTTGTGCGTTGTTATTTGCTTTTCAAGTCTTACGTGTCAGCTTTTCATGTATTATTAGTTACGTGAGCCAGATCATGTGCCATATAGTTTTCTGGATGAAGGGTAAACTAAAGATGTAAGATGYAGATTGATACATTGGTAAATAATCTCCATATGTGTAGTAAAATTTGGAATTTTCAGAGTCTGAAGTTTGTCTTAAAATGTTTTGCCTCCTTGTCTACAAGATAAGTGAAACTTCCTTAAGAGGCTTAATTTTTCTCACTAATAGAGGCAAAAAATAGGAAATTGCAAGTATGAAACAGCATAAGCTGTGTTTCCATGTTGCTGAGAAACCAATCCCAGTGTTTAAACTCTGCTCGMACTCTTAATTGCAAATTGCCTGAAGAGTTCAATCCTTGCTACTTGTCTTTGATGTTTTTCTACCAGCAAATCTCAAAAGATGTCAGTGGTTCCTCTAAACTATTTAGAGGTGAAGGAAAGACAAGGATTGCTTGTTGATGAGAGGATCTTTTCCTTGTAGAGGTTCATTGTTTAATAGACTGCCAAAATGCAAGTGTGCTGCTACTTCATACCTCCCATGGTAACTAAATCCATATTTTGATGCCTATGTAGCTTGATGAATTAACTTTGCTGTAGCTCCTTATTCATACCAGTGGGATCAGCAATTCAGAGATCTCTTCCTTTAAGKGTTCTTGTCCTTTCTACAAGTAGAATTGGAAGCCCTTTTTATTTYTTATGAGCTGAAACTAACCTTATTTATTGCATGTACTGTGTCTTGCTAGTAAAATTTTGGAGAACATGAAACCATTGAAAAAATGTTTTTAAAACTGGGAAAAGTAAGCAGTACCCTTTAATGAGCAATAGTTGGTCTTACAAAATTTCCAGATATCTTGCTGATTATGTGTTGTCCTACACTGCCACAAGAGAACAATTCAACATTCTCCACTTATTCCTACATGAGACATAAGTAAGCAGATACCCTGCAATTTTCTTTATTCTGTTTTGGTTTCTGCTTGCTACTCAAGCTGTGCATCCTGAAATCACTGAGGGAGAAAGTACAGGCAGAGTTAGAGGACTTTGTCACTTGGCAGCCATATTATTTAGTWTAGTCTTTGTTTGCTTACCTGGGACATAATAATTATTTACTTTAACAAAGGCTTTTGTGCATGTGTGCCCACAGAGAGTAACTTCCTCAGCCAGGACATTGTGTGCTGCAAGGCAGGAGATTAACTGCCTTGATGTTTATACTGCAATTTCCCAGACTTGCAGAAAAACTCGTTATACTGTCATAAGATAACCACTTGTGTTGTTTAATAGATATGCATGACATTAAAAAAGTAGCTTCCCCCCCGAAGTGATAATTTATGTTCATCCTTGTTTCCATGGAACACACAGTCAAAGTTAAAAAGGTTTTGGTGCACCTTTTTTTTGGCTTAAGCTCAGAGAATTTTATCAATGTAACCCTGGCATATACAGGTTCATGCACAGTTTTTTCTCTTCTCTGACTTGAAGCAGATTAAGAAACAGGGAGGTAAGTGCTGGAATACCTGCTGTTCCTACGTGTCCTTCTGCCACCTAGTGCCAGTGATCTGGGAGGTTGTGTAAATACYGGGCAGCGTTTCACTGAGCCAGCGGAAATGCCAGGGGGCGGCTGTTGTGTAGCTGTCTCCAAAGGTGCTGGCAAAGCACAGCAGGGCTGACCATCCCGCACAGAAGAGCCCCTCATAGCATCTGGTGTTGTCAGGCAATCAGGGAAGAGGAAGGATTTGCTGAGTGTTCCTGTGGATTTTGAAAGATTTTAGTGATTTGTCCTGTGACTTGAAGTTTAGCCTTGTCACTCAGGATTTAAAAAGAACAAATCAAGGGAGTTACTCAAGAGTATGAGAAGGTAGTGAGAGATGCCAGCAGAGGCAGTTGTTTATGGATTTTGGTCATGCTGTTCCACAAGGAATTTATAAATTATTTTTCCACTTTCTACTGTTTACATGGGACCAGGTTACTCCACAGAACACTTAAAWGCAGCTATTTAGGAGGCAGAATAAGGTCTTCTTGAGGATTCCAATTATGGAAATGTTGGAAACTGTAACATCTCCCAGAATAAGAGACACCTCTCACCCCCCTTCCCCCAGTATCACCAAACTCTATTTTCTTTTTATCATTTTTTAATCCAAAATTTGGGGTCTTAGTGCATTGCAGGTCAGAAAGTGTGAACCCAGAAGTCTTGCAGATCYTTGGAATTTCTCACCTGTTTGTTCTTTTTGTCTTGTCAGGGAGAATTCCCTTGGCATTACCAGAGCATTCGTTATTTAAAACATTCTCTATGATATACAGTCAATTTGTGTCCAATCTACAAATGTGCTTTTTTAATTTTTTTTCCATAATCCCCACACTGTGCAGTCCTGACTGTATGGAGGCTGACTCTATTGAATTAAATGCCACATCAGCAATTTGAAATGTTCTTTTAATTCCCAGCAAGTGCTCCCTTGCAGTGACATCATGCTGGGTAGAAAGCTATTAAAGATCCCCATTTTGAAGTTCCTACTTACAGTACAGCTGGAACTAAAAGTGGCTGCCAGCTTAGTCACTGCTACTCCGTGATTTATGTGAATAATGTTGCAGTGTGTTCTCTCTTYAGTGTGAGCTTGTGTGTGGCTGCTCTGCAGTTCATGGATCCTTTTGGATAGCAGAGCTTTTCCTGCAGCAGCACAGCAATGTATTCAGCCTTCCAAGAGGTCTTTTGCAGCCCTGTGTCCCTGTGTAAATAGTTCCTGAGGTTCTAATCCCATGAAAAACAACACTGCCCAAAGTGCATGTTTGCRAAGAGCACAAAGTTTGCATAAGCTTGGATGTGAATTCCACTTCAGAGCTCAGTAAAGATACTGCTGTCATGACTGAAATGTGGACCTACAGAGGAGCTTTCCCACCTGGACAACTTCTCTCYTGTACAGTGAGCTTCATGTTTCAATATAGACTGGTTGGCAGTGCCAAAATAAACTGAAGAAGGTAGCTGGAAGCCCAGTGTAGRATCTCTTCCTTATCTCCTTTCATAGTCACTGCCACCATTTCTTCTTGTAATAATCACATTTTAATCAGACCCCCATCTGTTCCAATGAGAGAGAGTTTAGATTAGATATGTGGAATTTGAGTCTTGTTTCTATGAGAGGGGTGAGACAGTGGAACAAGTTGCTCAGAGAAGTTGTGGATGCCCCRTYCCTGGAAGTGTTCAAGGCCAGGTGGGTTTGGATGGAGCTTTGAACAACCTGGTCTAGTGGAAGGTGTCCCTGCCTCACCTGTTCCCAGAGGTGTTGGAACAAGATAAACTTTAAGGTCCCTCCCAAGCCAAACCATTCTGTGATTCTGTGATTCCGTGATTCTGTGATTCTCTGTCTGTTCCCTCGCTGGTCACTCTACTCAGGACTCCTGCACCTGCTTAGGATAKGATTAGAGCAATTCTCTGGAAAGAAATGAGTGAAATGGAAAGAACCACAGCCACCCCACACATTCCCCTGTCGGGAATACACCTTCCGTGACGTTGATGGTTTTTTGTCATCAAGCTGTCATGTCTTGACAGCTCTGTAGGTGGAACAAAGGCGCCCATCAGACCGAACATGATTTGTAAACAATGAAGAAGGAGCTTGTGCCACCCTGCAGTGTCTGACAGCSTGAAAAACCACTGTGAGCTCTCAGCATTTTGCTGGCTCCTTAGGAAAGTCGGTAAAACTTCACCCTTCTCATCAGGATGCTGCCTTCTCAAAAAGGACAGTAAAATCATGGCATCTCTTTCAAATTCAAAATGCTTGTTTAAAAGAGAAATTATTCTAATTTACATTCTCAGTGTTTTCAATGTTCTTTTTTTTTTAATCTTCAGCATTAAATGAAAGGCTGAATACAGTAATTTTTCCTGTTTTTCCAGTAAGAACTTGGTTGCTGATTAAAGTCTTTTGCAGGAAGTGGGCAAAAATTAGAGTGTTAACAGCCTAACAATGAAATCGAAGTGACTTAGAGTAGCATTATCTAAAATAAATTATTTTTTGTTAGTACTATGAGATGTTCTTTTAACTGGCGACAATGATTTATTTCTATTTAGATGAATGATGAAACTAATCAGTGAATTACTTGAGAGACGCTTTGTTAAATTAGTCCCATATTCAGCTGGGAGTCTTTAATCTAATGCTCTGTGTGCTTATTTGTCATTGAATTCACAGTGAGATGTGCAGGTTCTTTTGTTTACATGAATATGAACTAGAATATCTTTGCTGATGATCAGTAGAGTTTCATTGTTTAGAAAGGGGGAAATGAGACAATGAGGCCTTTCTGGCTTTGTTTTTTTTGGGGACATACCTTTAAAAAAGTACCTTATGCAATTCTTTTAAAATTACTTGACTTATGTTTAAAGGGAATTCATTCAGCTTATTTCCAATTGCAGGTTGTTACTATTTAGAAGTATTTGTAAATTCTATGATAATTATTGCTTAATAATGGGGATGAGTTTGTGGTTTTTTGTACATTTTCTCTATCAAGCTAAATAAATTGAGGCTGGTTTTTTTTCCAGTCCACCCACAAGACTCTGGCCATTCATAAAAATTTCATGAATGAAGAAAATAACATATGTGTTGACAATGAAAATAGCAGAGTTTCAGGAAGCTAATATTAGTGGAAATCCTTTTGTTATAACTATGCTGCCTAAAGCTAGCATTTGTTAGGCTAGCTTAGACTTCTAAGGAGAAAAACAGCTGAGCTTTTTGTGATCATTTAATGCAAAGGACAGCTGGGTCCCTTTAATGTGRGAATTTACACGCTGTCAACAATGAACAGATAATTTGCCTAGCAAAGTGTTGTGATGTGGAAGGTAAAGAAGTAAAGCATTGAGAAGGTTTTGTAGAGGGAGAAAAAGGAGCTGTAGTTCTCATAGCTGCTTATGGGCAACACTTGAGTTTAAGGTTTGTATAATTTGTGTGTGATTGGACAGTTTGTGTTTATTTGGACAAAGAGTTCCTGGAATGTCTCTGCAATCTCAGCAATAGCACAGATCTGTGATTTAAATGTCTGAAGAAAAGTCATGTGCAAGATAACAAATGCAGGTTTCTCCCAGGTCATTCTAAGCAATTGCTCTTCATTAAGSTCGAAGCAGCTGCAATGTCACCAAGCAGCAAGGACAGTTAATCCTTTGGACTTTACCAGTCCCCACACCCTGGTAAATGGCACTGGAATGATGTTTCTTGCTTAATGTCTGTAGAAAGTTTATGTTTGGTTTTCTGGAAAATAGACCACTGAACATTTTAAGCTAAAGGGTGGCATGTAGACTCTGATGTCTGTGCATGTCCTGAATTTTCAGTACTTTGCTGGGGGAGGCAAATGTGTTTGTGAGCACGGTGGGCATGGTGGCTTTCCACTGTATTCAGCCTGGTTTTCCTCATGCATCCATAGAGCCAGTAGATCTCACAGATTAGGCAGAGGGACAGCCACCATGATGATATAATCTGCCCCTTCTAGCTTTCTTTGGTTCCTTCACACCACCTTGTCAGCCCCGATCTTGTTCTTTTGCTTCTTAAATTCTGTGAAGTGATACCTAGTCCAAGATGTGATTCAAACTTGGGAATTATTTTGCTGTTAATCAGTAATCAGTAGCTGTAGCTTGGCAGGTGTGATTAAGTGGTTSCTTTGTGAAACTTGTGGAACCTTATAGGCTTGGCTAATGCTTTGTTTTAAGGGAAAGGGAGTGCTATTCCGAGATGAATAGGCTGTTTGGACAAGAGCCACTAAGAGTGAAGCCAACAGGACTGAGCARTAAATGGGGAGAAGGAAATCAGAATGATAAGCAGGAGATATAGGTAGCAAATAAGGGTTTGATTAATGAAAAATGTGTGTGATTTAGAACCAGGGAGTGTTGATGCCTTTGTTTGGTAAAATGTAGAAATTGTGTATGATTACATAATTTGGGGCTTCCCACCTTGCTCCCAAATTTGCACAAACTAGAATAAAAATTAGAAGTACCTCATCTTGGTGGGGGAATTTTCTGTACACACCAGGTAGCAAGCCTGTGTTCAYGATAACAGAAAGTCAAGAGTTTCAAACCTTCATCTGCTTTTGGAAACCCAAGCATGCATGCAAATGACAACTGATATTATCATCACTGGGCAGAACAGGAAATAAGCCTGCCTTGAAGGACACCAAGTAATCTCAAGCAATATTAAAGCCTGTTTGCAACTCACAGAATTTGGAAGCATTTAGTAACTGCTAAATATCCATTTGGGGGATCTAAAGGCAGAATTTATGTGACAGTGCCCACTACATTTAAAAGCAAGAGTTAATGTCTGCTGCCTTTGTCTGTGGTTTGGCACAGCCTGTCTTGGAAAGAGCTTTGATATATCTTGAATAAGAAAGGTACTGTTATTTATAGAACATATCTAGTCTACATTTCCTCCTCTTCCCACCCCCACACCTTTACAGAGAATGTGAGCTGTCATTTGATCAGGGTCACCTCAGAGATGAGATGTCCTTTGAATCTCAAGATATGCTCCTGGTTCAATAACTGTAAATTAAAAAAACATTCTTGAGAAGGCAGATGCAGGACAAGAGTGCAGTTGCATGCTYGGTATTGCTCTGCTGTGCTATCAGTACATTCCTAACTATGACTCGATCTCAAGACACTAAAATTTACTTTTCTGCTCAAGCATATCTTAATCCAGAGTTAGTTTTTTTCATGAATAAGCAGGTTGTGGCTTAATATAAGCTGAACAGAATCTAATGTGCTGAGAAAAGTAGACAAAGCAAGTAAATCTAGGAAGAGAAATACGACAGCAAGAATAAGTCCTAAAAAGTGCAGTCTGTACTGTAACTCTGGATCTGTTTTCTGGACYATGTCCTGTGTTGCAGTGCCTCGTGAATGCATGATGCAATGTTAGACGTTGCTCTGTACATGCAAGTGAGGCCTCCCAGAAATGAGAATTTTTCCATGATGCTGCATCCTCTCTCCCTGGCATCTGCATTCTCCGAGGCCTGTGCAGTAGCTCCTGGAGTTACTGCACTCCAAAGTCAGGCTTTGACAGGTTTGATAAATAAAAATCCCTGCACAATTTTTTTTGCATGAGGAGAATATTAACTCTTGTATTGTAGACAAATCACATTCTATAACTAAATCACACTGCTTTAAATTCCCATGTCTCTTCACCACCTTTTTTTCATATGCTGGGCTGCTCTGYAGCACTGTGTGCTGCTTAAATGACTGTGCCGAGCTCACAAAAGGCTTGGGGCTGGCAGGAACATGWCCCATCCATACTTTTGAGATCCGCTGGGATGAGGACTATACAGATCTAATACGTTACTGTATTTGGTGCACAGTATCCCATAGCTATTTGACCATGCACTTTTATGCCCTGTTAAGAAGCTACAAGAGCTCCTCAGCTAAAATGATCCCTTTCTAATTTTAATTTATGCTAATATTAATTTATAATGTGTCTGGGCAAGTGGCTGTTTAAAGAGTTGCTGTCAAGCTCCAAATGTCTTTGTCTAAGGCTTTGGAGTGASCTGTCCCAGCAACACAACCACGGAGAGAGCCAGGTTGACTCCGGATTCCCAGTGCGGTTCTGTCACCACAGCATTCCCTGTTCATCCCTTCCTTTCTTCCCCAGAGGTGTTTTTTGTATATCAGCTCAGGAAGATCRCTTTCATKGATTGTTTTTTTCCTGTTTTCCTGGTTGTCGTGTTTCCCCTGTGTCCATGCAGCTTGCCTGGAAGGCTTGTGGATTGCCTGGCTTTTGATCAGTCTCTATGTCAGGACTTCAGGCAGTTTTGGTTTTGCAGAAAGTTACCTTCTGTATCACATTTGTTGCATTCTGSTTTGGGGAGTGGGGGTCAGACCTGTTCTACATGTTCTTACCAGCTAATTTCTGAACTTTTTTTTTTTTTTCATCACTCCGAATGCTTCTTTTTGTCACTTTGAGCCCTGACAGCTTCCCAGCTTTTCCAGGAGTGGCTGCTACAGTGATGTTTGTTTTCTCTTCTGTAAAACTGGTCCTTGTTTTGTGTTGCTAGGCTACTCCCTTCCAGCTGCCACTGAAGAAATGCTCCGTGGTGGGAAACGGTGGGATCCTGAAAAAGAGTGGCTGCGGCAAACAAATAGATCAAGCAGATTTTGTCATGCGGTAAGACAGAAACCTCAATGACACATTGTCCCCCCTTCTCCCTGCTAAGCCTCAGACTTTTCAAAGCTGTTCAGTTGGGATTAATCAATGATAATTTGCCTTGTTGCCCCGCCTTTGGARGATGCTTTACACAAGCAATTGGGGTCAAAATGTGAGGAGAGGCAAAAACGGAGCTTTGGCTTGGTTCTGCAAAGGGCTATGGAGACAATCTGCTGGTCAGTAAAGCTGTGACAGCTTGTGCTGTGTCTCTGGGAGGAACTGAGGAATTGCTTTTCTTTTCATTTATGCAGTGATAGCCAGGGAGTTTCATCCTTCTTGCACAGTGCTCTGTCCTCTAAATGATGAAACTAAATGCYATCTGTGCAACCCTCAGAACTCCGGATGAGTAGGGGCTCATTTATGGGGCAAGACTCAGGCTGGTACAAGCTAAACTCTTCCTCTGTTTTTCTTCCCTCAAGACTAAACTGAGACTGACTATCCGAGGAAAGGCCAAACCTTTTTCCTTGATGTAAGGTTTTTGGGATTCTTTACATTTCCTTTCCCTCCAGTCTTCCTTAAATTATAAGAAGCTGTCAGGAGGGATGTTGAACCAGCTACTGCTTTCATGATTAAATTTGGCACTTTCTAGGTCTGTGATCCTTAAGGAAGAAAGACAGAAATTAGTTCCTCCCTGTTAAACACGAACAAGAGAAACATTGTGGGGGAGAAACTGGAGAAATGCACCAAAGGAGATGAGAAATGGAGTTTCTTTGGGTTTCAGATGGGTGCATAATGAACACCCACTATAACAAGTCTTCTTATTAGATCCTGATGGCTTATTATGAAACCATACAAATTTGCACTAAACCGTTACTGTAATTTCTGGTTTGCATCTCAAAGGCCAAAAATGCCTTCAATGTTAAAGCAAAGAAATAGAACAAATTAAAGGCAAAAGGAAATATATACTTAGAGCATTTACAGAAGAGAAAATGTYAAAGCACAGGGGGAGAGAGTAGCACTGTGATTGCCATAACTGTAAAACTCCTTAGGTGTTCCACAGACTCAATACAATAAACTGCTGCGTATATGCCATGGTTATATTTTTTAGAAATTGAAATGCTGTAGGAGCAATCAGTTACAAAAACAATAGAAATTAAAAAAAAAAAAAAAAAAAAAAAAAAAAAAAAAAACAGCCAAAAAAAAGGTACACAAAAAAACCTCAACAAAACAGCAGTTATTTTAGCTTGATCGTAAAAATACATTTCTCTCCAGGGAGTGTAAAGCAACTATTATATGTATAGAGCTTGTTTTGATTTARAAATAAGTGATAGAGAGAATTCTGCAAAAATCCCAGTCACTGTCTGCAGGCTCTGTTGTATTAGTGATATGAAATCATATTCAAGGAAAATGTTTCTATTCTTTTGGGTTAGAAACTAATACACCACTGGGAGAAAATATTTTTACAGCAGGTGAAAGACAGGATTTAGTTGATCTTTTCTAAATCTGATTTCTGTAATCTGATTTCTGAAAGCACAATGCATAACATACAATGCATAACAATGCACACAATGCATAACAAGAGCATGTTGCATAACATTTTTCATTTTTGAAAAGAAATTTATGTAATATCTTCAAAGGATTTCTGCAGTGTGAAATGTCCTGCTAGGTTTTGCCCTTGCTATTTTCTTCCCTTCACATGAGTTTTAATTTCACTTGTGTGTATTTCCATAAGCTTTGTCATGGGGGAGAAKATGGCTACAGTCATATGTTGTAATTGCTAAGGTTATTTAATGTGTTTAAACTCATGTGGTTGCTGAGCATCTTCTACAAACACAGTTGTTCCAACACAGAGATGAAAAGAGCATCGGTTTTCAGCCCCTAAGGCACAGCAAGCTGCATCTGTAATGAGAATGGTGCACATGTTTAGGTATTGTGGTTATAATGGGCTCTTCTTCTGATTTTCAGGTTTGTAATTCTTATTTTTAAGAAAAAAAAAAGTTATTTCCCCTCTCTCTGCCTCCTGATGCTTCTTTTAAGAAAGGAGTGTTGGATAGTAGTTGTAAGCCATGTTTTTAACTCTATTTTTTGTGTACTTACTTCTCAATACCAGATGTAACAGTAAGAGAATTAAAAATAAATTTGCTTGATATGAGTCTTGTGCTTCAGTGTGTTCTTCACTTGCACAGCCCTCAGCACTCTGCTGACCTATCCAAGAAAATAATTGGGAAGGCCAAGCAAATGATTTCCTGCCATTTCCTTAGCATGCTCAGGCCATTTCTTAATGTTTCCTGCACACTGAGGTGGGAATCAGACTTACTGATGAAAGGAATTCCATGTGTCAGCTGTGACTGGCTTATGAAAGAATTTTCATTATTTAGATGCTGACATGATAAAAACTAGGGTGAGATCTTAGTCCTTCATAGTGCTTTTAAATAAACTTCAACCAAAAATGTTTCTTTTTAAAAGCTTGCCTTATGATCTTGTGTTTATTCAAAGCAGAGAGCATTAAATTGTTGCCAGRGGTATTTATGCCACATCCCTACCCTAAGGCAAATTACCTATATATCTTGCTTCACAAATTTTTGTTTGACCTTTATTTTATTTTACTTTAATTTAAAGAACTCTTTCTCATTTAAATTTTATCATTTGTTATGTCAAAGAATTAAAATTCCCTTATGCTTCTAGCCTTGCTTTCTATTCTTTTTTTTTTTTTCTAATCAATTATTGCAGTTCCTGAAACTTCTTATTTTGATTATTTTTCTCTGGCTTCTTTTGAAGTTGTCTTGCTTCTCTTAAACGGTGGTAGAGCAAACTAGAAGCTGTTTTCTGACTGACATCTCARTACATTGTGCACATCTTAACAAATACAGTCATGAAAAGAAGAAAATGTTCCTGGAAATTTTGTGTTTCTTGGTGAATGTGATTGAATTAATCTGTGTTCCATGTAGGTGGGATATTGCTGTCCTTTTCCTTGGCATTTCTTGATGATGAGAATTTAAGGTTTTGAGAGCTAGTATTTATATGCAAATAGATTCTGATATAGCACCACTGTGATTTTAATTGGGGTTTATTTG
>NW_026623344.1:2060944-2176396 GCF_030028575.1 Malurus melanocephalus
TAACAAAAACTGTAGTGAGAAAAACCCAAACCCCAACAACATAACAACTAAAAGACTCTCTCTGAAAAAAATTCCAAATACTACTTGTCTCTGAGAATCATGGATTCATTTTTGCCTTTTAAGCATTTGAAATACTGTTCATGTCTTTTTTTTTAAAGGAGAAATTTGAAATAAAAAATGTTTGGAAACCAGTTTTTAATGTGATTTTTTTGTATTGARTAGATTTCTCCTAATTTTTGGGGCAGTGCATAGGCTTGGATACTGTTTGAATGTATCTTTGTCTTTATCTCCTGCATCTTCCTCTTTCTCCTAAGTCTTTACAAGGGAGCATTTTGGACTATTCACTGTGTGGTTTTTTCCCTCTACTTTTGTTTTTTTTTTGTTCTCTGCTTCCCAAAGTAAATTTGCTCAATTGTTTTGGCTTTATTCCATTATCATCCTACCCACCAGAACAAGATTGTGAGTAGAGCTGAAATACACATACTTAAAAAGCCACTTAATTCTTTTTCCTCTGTGTTTTCTTGGTAAATTCTGTAAGATGATAGTACCCCACAGTGTAATATTAAAAATGCCACTTGCRATGCTGGTAATACCATGGAGTGATATTAACAGTCTGGAGGCTGATACTGGTCAACAAGAGAAAACTGAAAACCAGAACTTTAAAAGAGTTTGGATTTAGAAAAAAAAAAAAAAAAATTCTATAGATAACAACAGCCTCTTCCACAGCCTTTCAGCCTGTCAGAAATGCCAAGTGTATGCCTTTGTTTTTGCTTAGCAGCTACACAGATCTCATCGCTGCAAAAGGTTTTATTTCTCTATTTCCCCACGATCTGGTACAAAAATGCTTTTAGGAGTGGTGCAGTAGGGAACAATTGTAGCCTGCAATACAACATTTTTAYATTTTCTGAAGAGTGTCAGTCCTGAATGTCATTTAAAATCTTSACTGTCTTTGTGTGCAGGTGCAACCTTCCTCCTCTATCCAGTGAATACAGCAAGGATGTTGGATCCAAAACCCAGCTGGTGACTGCAAATCCCAGTATAATTCAGAAAAGGTAGAGASCATATTTTTCCTTTTCTGGTTGGGGGTAGACAAGAATGCTTCATCTGTGTTATAGAAATTAGTGCATCAGAGTTGTGTTCTTAATAATAATCTGAACCTGGAAGGGGATCTGGAAAAGGTGAAATAGGCAATGGCTTGGTGTTAGGTGAAATAATTAAAGAATAAACCTCTGATATTTTCACTATAAGCAGGGAAACTAAGGGAGATATGTTCTGCTGGGTGCCCCAAACTACTCTGCTGGTCAAGCCAGCTGGCTGCAGCATCCCACAGTTAATGAAGATGCTAATTTGGATTTCTCTTTGTTTCAGCAAAGTTAACCTCTGGTTCGTCGCTGCCTTTGCATTATTTGTTTGAATCTGACTTACAGAGTRTAAAAGGGGTTAGGATGGAGCTACTTGGCAGGGGTGTGATCATACAAGCTTTGCTTTCTTAGGAAACTGGGACAAATTTGTGTTGTTTATTAGAGTTGGTTGAAATTTTTCAAATGTCAGTAGCTGATGAGAGTGGGGAAGAGGGAGTGGGGTGGGGAAAAATGTCAGTGCCATCTCTCTGATTTTGCCTTCCTGAATTTTAATTACCATATTCTTTGTTTGTCATCCGGAATGAGGTAGGCTGTTCTCAGGCAGAAAAGAATCTGGTAGTAACCTGCCATGTTCACTGCAAAACAGGAGAGAAAAGATATAAACCAAAGGGATGAGCAGGAAGTGATTAGGCACAAAGGAATGTATAATGTGAGTACTGGGAGGTGAAGGATTGTGAAAGGAAGCAAAGCAGGGAAATTAAATACATGGTAGAAAGCCAGGTGTTTTAAAAAGAAGAAAAGCACTGGCTTGGAAATTTTGATGGTATTTAAATGTAATATTTTTCCTCTCTTTCAGAATTGAAGGATTCTCTAGTTTTGTGTGTGGAAGAGATGACAGTCTTTGACAGAGTAGAACAGAGAGGGTGAGCAAGAGGGAAATGGAGTAATAATGAGCTTCAAGAGCTGATTGCAGGCAGAGAGTGCCTGAGTAGGAGAAGGCACAGAAATGCTTGTGGGACGAGATCAAAGCAAACCAAGCAGAAATGGCAGAGGATGGCACCAGGGGCCAGGCAAAATGAGAGAGTTACTCAGGGGAATGGACCTGAAGATGGGGCATCTGAAAATCCTGTGGTGTGTAGATGGCTAATTGATTTTTGAAGTGGAATGAAATGGCCAGAACATCCCATCAAGGAAAGATCAGTTTGGCCATGGAGTTTTGGATGAAATGAAGAGGAGGAGTGGATTACTGAACTCAGGCATATTTGTTTTGCACCATCCCCTCCATTGAGGCCTGAAGCAGARAGCTGACTGTAGTTACTATTTTTGAACAGAAAAGGAAAAGGGTTTTAGTGATGCTTTGAGGAGACTGTGGAGCTGCATGGGAGAGACCGTGGAGTTTTCCAGCAAGAGGGGAAGGATGGAATGAGCAGATGGTTKAAGAAGCAGATGGAGAGAGTGAGGTGCTACTTTGTGAGGGGTGGATATCACAAGGAGGAGCGGAGTGGGGTGGCAAATGGGAAAAAAGGAAGACAAGAAGGAATTGGGATTGTGATCAATGTCAGTTTTCAAAGTGAGTGGACAGTAATTACGATGCAAGACCTTGGATGAGAGAGTAACATGGATTGTGTATTGATTAGGGGGAGATACACAACCAGTAACTGAGAATGACACAGGGARCAAATTCATAGCACTGAAAATTGGCAGAAGCCTCCTTTGATGCTTTGCTTCCTCTGCCTGGTCAGGAAAAAATAGTTTAATTTTAATTTTTTTTTTTAAATAATTGACTGATGTTTCCTGTGTGCTGCCCAAAGTTATTTTATCTCCTATATGTTAAGTTAGAGGAGGGGAAAAAAGGTTAAATCTTGAAAGTTAAAACAGAAAAAAAAAAAAGTCTACAACTCTGTCATTACTTCTCATGGAAAGAAACTTTTTAAGGAATTAAGGYTGCATATATGTCCAGACTTCCATGAAATCCAAAGACATGCATATTTGTGACTGATATATCTGTTTCTAAGCTGAGGRTTAGCTGTCATCACATAATGGTATCATTCATTGTCATTCCTCCCCTCTCCTCTTGTCCTTCCTTGAAGTATGTTGATATTGATGAGCCTTGACATCTCAATTATCTCTCGAGTGTCTTATGGCAAGTCTAGTCAATTGGTCCTGCAAYACCATTCATGGTTTCTAAAAGATTTACCCTAACCAGATGATTTATGGTGATGAATGTTCAGTAGGGCAAAGTTTTCATACCAGGGATGTGAAAGCAATTTTCTGTGTGGTTCTCAAATCAGAATTAATGCCTTTAGAAAATCAGGTTGTTGCAGTAATTTTTGCAGAGATACCACCGTTTCCCTCTCGATTTAGCACCTTAGGATGGAAGAGTTACAATTTTAATCTAGGAGTACCTTGACTTTTAAAATAACTTCTAAACAATGCTTTTTGCAAAGCGTACAGATCAAGTCCCTGCTCTGTTTTCAGCACAAATTGTGACTGTGCAGGTAGTATAGTTTTCACTTGTGAAATATTTTGCTCCGTTCTCATTTGGATTTGAAAAATGATGGGGAATGTCCTACCCTAACTTCAATTAGAAAAATACAGGAGAACTGACAATAGGTGTACTGCAGTAGGAATTTTCCTGTCTGACTAAGAGACATCTATGTGTGATGACTGTCCCAGTTTCTTTTTTTTTGTCTAGAATTTTTGACAGRCATCTCTCTTCAGTTAATATTGGAACTCACTGTCCTTCGCTCCTGYGTGAAACTCCTTTTTCCACTTTGTATTCAAAAACTAACTTTTCTGTCAAAGCCTATGTTGAGGTTGCAGTTGGGATTGAAATGTTGCATAAAGCTGTTCCTGGGGTCAAGGTGACCTCGCCCATCCTCTGCCCCTCAGTACTGCTGTGGACTGCAATCCCACATCTTGGATGTTTCCAGTTCATTCCCCTACCATCCTGTTCAGCTTGGCTTTAGCTGCAGGGAACCGCTTTGTAGGCAGAAGACAATTTAATATTTGTCCYGGGTTTTATTTTCTTTCCAAGAGTRGCTGCYGTAAGTCCCTSTTAGGAAAAAGGCAGTGCAGTAGTGAGACTTGTGACGTGCCTACAGCCATTCTTAAGATTCTGGGAAAAATCAACAAGGTTATGTCACCTACAGAGGTWRTTTCCATRTTCTAAACACTTGTCTACAGCTCTRGMGAAGGACGAGTCAGTAAAAATAAAAATGCTTAAGAGGCAATGAGAATTTCTGACTAATGGCATAAGATTTTTAACTAAGAAATACAAAGAGTTTGTGGATGTGGATATTATCTGTTTCTATAATYATTGGATCTGGGCTGTTTAGGAGAAGCAAATTTTATGAATTTCTTATCATCTTCAACAACTCTTGCAAATGTCATATAATAATACTTTGTCTAAAMTTCTAATTAAATCAGCAAACAAGTGCTGTTGGCAGCAGTATTCCTTTCTAGTGCCATGTCTGCTTATCTGTCTAACCTATGTACACTTATATCATCAAYAACATGGATGTAATACTCCAATTAGATTTTTTCCAGCATTCAGGGAGTTGTAGASCATCTGATATTTGTTGGGGAGTGTTTTATCTGTGAGCTACATGTTTCTGGCCTGTGTGGAAATAAGAACTTCTGYCACTGAATGGGAACATTCTCGTTTCAGTTAATTAATTCACCTTTTTGATTTCTGTGATATTTGACAATTTTTTGCTACATCCAATGTCTTGCACTAAAGCAYGATGAAGGAATGAGACTAAAGACTAACAAATGGAATGATCCTGTCTCTGAGCTTGGACATGCCAGTTAAATATTGCTGCTGTTTATTAGGTTCCCATGGATTTTGAGTGGGATTACATTTGCCTTCCGGTGTTCCTTACATTTTAGAGATAACTAATAATCTTTTCTGGATTCAGTTCTGAAGACATCTTTGAATCCAGCTGACACTATTAAGAATAAAAAGATGGAACTGAAGCAATAATTTAATTTKATAAAAGCTTCCTTCATCTTTGATTAAAAAAATGTACAGTTTTATGCCTGTTGCTTACACTCATGAAAATGGTTCATGAGAATTCCTCTTCACTGTGTTTCCATGTAAAAGCTACATRTTCTGTTCCTAGGTAGTTACATTATTGTTTGGTAATTGCAGAAGRTCAGAAAAAGAAAGATAGAAACCTACCCATAAAATATGTTCTTGAAGGAAAATCCTTTGTGTTTATCTTGTCCTTTCTTTGGAAGTCAAGTGATGAAAAGATCTTTCCCTGTAAAGTCAATTGGTCACCAGATATTAAATACTTCATATAGAGTTTCTTTTTTTAGTCCTGGTGTCTAAATATATCTTAGATTACTTCATTAAGGAAAAGTCCAAAGTGATAATAAGAATAATTCTTTCAATTCACATTTTATGTTATGTTTTAATTATTTCAATTCACATTCTTCAAGAATCTCTGAACATCTTGCCAACAGCAAGGGGATAAATATCTTGGAAGTACTTCTTAAGAGGCAAGACTCTGAWAAACTCTTCTGTATATGGAGATGGCCTGAAGCCCTATTTGCTGATAATCAATTTTTTCCCTTCTCTAATATAAAGTTTCTTCCAAAACCTTTACAAGTGATGCCTTAATTTCTCTTTGTGAGGAAAATCTTTTTTTGTCCTTGTTTGAACAGAAARGGAAGTGAAACTGTGGGGATGGAGGGGACTGGCCCAATGTTACCATCAGAGGCAGGAAAGAAAAATTCCAGAAATTTCTGGTTTGCTTTTGTGTTTTCTTAGCTGATGAAYAGAAATGTATGGAGTTGGAAAAAAGCCTGCTGTGACTATAACAGTTCATTGCTATTATAGCCATGCTTTGACCCCATTTAAATAAATGGCTTTTACTCTCTTATCCACCCAATCTCAACCACAAAATACATCAATGAGCAAGAAGAAGAGTTCCAGGAATCCTTAGCCCTAAGGAAAGGACTGTTGGATTTAGAGGTGTCTCAAAATGCAACATTGGTTTCAAAGAGAAAGGTCCRATGCTGTTGCTGAGATGAAAAACAATGGAGTGAAATTTTGGGTTAGGGAAATGGGAACTTGGAGTAAAAGTTGTTTAATCTGGTAGGAGAAAAGAGGGGAGGAGGGAAGACTGAGGAAAGTAGGAAGAATTTTCCAYGGGTACACTTAGGGATGATACCTCACCAGAGAAGTCTCTGTGACACAGTAATTTAAAGGGCAAATTGATGTGGGGATGAAATGGGAAATTATAAATGAGGTCTCATAAAATCATGGTTTGATGSTTTCTCTTTAACAAAAATAAATATTTTATTAGTAGTTGTCATAAAGCAGAGATAGAATATACCAGGATTAAAATAATCCATTTGGATTTGTGATTGAAATATCCTCARATTTCAGTTCTGCTGTGTGTTTATTGTAGGTTTAGAGAGCTTTGGGGTGCATTACTTTACACACGCATTTGTAGGGCTCTTGTCCTATACTGGGATTTTGATGATAATCATCATTATCTCTATTGTGAATGATATTTTAATTGCAAAATCTTTGCCTTACCAAAATCATCAGTGCTTGCCCATCTGTGGGGATATTCATTAACACATTGTCTCACACATTTTCATTTTCTTGGCACACCATGGCAGGAAGACTGTTGCTTTTCATTCCTCCCCCCTCTCCCACCTCCTAGTGTCTTCTTCAGACCACTGTATSCAAGAGCCTGCCAGCACCACCAAACAGAGAGACAACCAGCTGTCTGATTTTCCATTATTAGATTTGTGAAATGGGAAAGCTATATCTTCCTTGAGCAAGTAATGCTTTTAATTAGGGTGATTTTTTTTTCCATCCTTATATTCCTGCCAGATTTGGTGGTGCAGAGGGATTCAAATAAATATATAATGTGTGGCCTGAAGGGCCATCAGTTCCTTTGCATCTTCCACCAGAGAGCTTAATAACAGGAATTCCTCTGCAAGAGGGTAAGAGGACCTSAAAATGTGGATGGTGGTGACAGGAAGACTGTTTAGTGGAAAAAAAGTCTTACTGTCTGTGATGCTCCTGGTGTGGTTTCAATTCTTCCAAATGTAAATGGAGAAAACACAGAGCAGAGGTGTCTGCATTTTAGGGTGGGATGTGAGAGGCTGTTGTGATTATTTGTAAACAAGCAAGACTCTTCTTTCAATTTCTGACTAAGCAGAACCACAAAGGCTTCTCCTGGATCCCACACAGGACATATCAAGGGATGGCGTGTTGATTTGAGCTCTACTGCCTGTCAGTTTTGTCATCCCTGTGAGACAGAAYATTTTCAGTGCATTTGCTTTTGTTAATTAAAGCCTGAATATCTGGGGAATAATCATAAAATAAGCTCAGGCTTGCATGAGTTTAAATTTGAAAAATTAGAATACAAAGCTAGATCAGAGTGTGTAGACAGCTTGTAATGTTGAACTGTGTTATTAACAGCTGATAAAAGATGGAGCTGTAAAGTGGGAGTATAAAAGATCTCCAATAGAGTAATTCTAACACTCTCCCTTGAGTACGTGAACATACAGTTGTAAGATTTGACACTGCTGATTTTGGCAGCTGTCTATGCATTTGGATCACTTGTGCACTTCTCACTGRGGCAGGAGGGGTGCTAAAATTAGACCTTCAAGGTTCTGACTTTAAGTCAAATTGCATGCTAAAATTAAGGGTTTATTTCATCTGAGTTTTGAAACAACACAGAAGAGATTTTTCCAGTGTCTTAGAATAAGAATTTTTAGCTACTTTATGAAATTTTTGTGTAGGAAATCTTACTGTTGTTTGTAACTTCATATGTGCCAGCCCTTATGGCTGGCTTGCCTGAGGGGGTATGGATTCTTTGTACTTTAGAAGGAAAAAGAAATTAACCTTTCAGACTAGAATGTTCCACTGTGATTTTCCTATATTTTTTGCTTTTTCTAGAAGAACAGCAAACAATGTGCAAAATGACAACCTGATGTAGTGAAAGGTGTTCCTGCCCACTGCAGTGGGGTTGGAAACAGGTGACCTTTAAGGTCCCTTCCAACCCAAATAATTTTATGATTATCTAAAAACACATATATTATTAAATTTCTAATTAATTTATTCTATTACATTGTGGGAGGATGTTGAATCTTGTGTGGTAATTATTACATCTGCTACTATTGGCAGGCCTTACTTACAAACAAGACAGTGTTTCTGCCTGGGTTTGTGCCCAAAGCAATGTTTCTAATTAGTAGCAGTGGTGAATTTGTAYTCAGAATACTCTTAGCTGAATATTTCGGTGCCCTGCCTGTTTCATACAGCAGGCTGGCATTGAGTAACACTGATAGGAAGCGCAGTGTAGAACAGAGAACTGAGCCTSTTTCCATGGCAAAAGTTCATCCTGTGGTTTTAAATATTATGGCTCATTTAAAACTTCAGTCGAAATTTCCTTCCCCATTCCAATCTGACTCTTATCAGGTTCAGTCTCTGCTCTCTTGTGCTACCTAGTAATGAAGTACTGTAAATCAGTAATGTGCACTTACACCAGATGGTTGTATTTACTACCCAGCTAAGAGGAAATCATCTAATGTTACCTTTTCCAACCCAATTCCAGGCAGACACTGGCTAACACTTTTAAATCCCCACATCTAAGCATGTAATTTGTAAAATTYGTCTTGCTCTGTGGAGATTTTCATCGCCTACGTGACTCACCCAAGTCTTGGCAGTGCTGCAAATACACAATAAAAGCAGCTACCACCTTGGTAGGTTTGGGATGAAATATTTTTTAAAGCTAATCTTGAGGAGGATTCACAGAATTATGGAATGGCATAGGCTGTGAGGGAGATCAGCCTCTGCTCAAGCAAGGCCACTTAGTCCTGGCAGTSCACTAATTCCTTCAGAGATTTTTAGGAAAAATCTTGAAATCTGGTCTGTAGACATACTCATAGCATTTTTCTACTCACTCCTAATGACAATAGTAAAGACTTTCAAAAATAGCAAAAGACAAAATAGAATAATCAGAATAAAATGATGAAACATGGCACAGTTCACAGTTATCCTTTCTTTTTGAAAAGCTCAGCTCAGTTGCTGAAATATCTACTTACATTCTACAAGGTAAAAGGGTGTGGTTCTTAGACCCTTCATTAGATTAATTAAACTTGCCCTTGATATGGTAAGGATTTGCTTTTCAGATGTTTCTGTACAATCTCCTACCTTCCATTATGGTTTTGAYAGACTAATGTTTGGGGAAAAAAGCAATCCAAGAAGTAGCCAGATTTGTATCCTGACAGTGAGCTTGTTGAGCAGTAGTCGTAGCAAAGAAACAGTAAGAGTTAAGCTACATTTTTTAAGAAAGCAATTGACTTTTGACAAACAAGAAAAGGCCCTGCAACCAAACACACCATTCTTTCATAGCAGTTGTAGTGACYAATTTTGTGAGACCTGGGCTTTGTAACAGAAGATACAAATATATTCAGCTATATATCAGAGGTTACCTGTTAAATACAATGAAGACCTGGCATCAGTGCCAGGTTTGTTGTGGACTCCTGTTATTCATGGAAGATTGGAAGGTTGAATAGCCAGGGGAAAACCTTGTAAATCTGAATCAAAGGTGGAGCTTCTGTGCTGATCAGAATATGATCATGCTTTGCTGTATGAGCCAGCAAGCTCATTGCTCTCTAAATGGTTCATTCCAGGAGATGGGCAGCTCATCATCTGCTCATGCTCTTCCCATCAGCCTAAAAGGATCAGGATTTCTCACAAAAACCTATCTAACAGAGATTCACCTAACTGAAATCTTTCTACACTCAGTTTACTCTGGGGTGGCCCAGTGGGGGCTTTAGCAGGGATGTGCCAAATAGGTGGCTATCTTAGGAGTCCTAGTTCTGCTCTGTTCTCAGGTCATCCATCCAGGCATGAATCAGCGAGTCCTTGGAGGTAGAACATCACTAAATCCAGGTGTTTTGGCACAATGGGACTTGGATACCACTAAGGAAAACTAGAGGCAGTTCAGAACTGCAGCTCCTTCACAGGCTGTCTCCTGKCTGGGGTCCGCTCCCATCTTGTCCCAGTCATTCTCCCAGGGAAYGACAGCTGAATCTTGTCCTCCTGTGTCAGGCAGGAAGAGCCTTTAGAAAAGCTCTGGAGCTTTTGGGATGAAGGCATGTTCRACAGTGAGCAGCAAGGTTTGAGTTGGCCTTTGGGAAAGGCTTCTGGCTGCTGGTTCTGTGATGGAGAGCACRGACCAAAAGGTTTGTTTGTGGGGTGTGATTTAAAAGATTTGATCTCACTCTGTCCCTCCCGCTTCAGAAGGGGCATTTTTTTGTAAGTTTAAATCAAKCTGTTGTTTACAGACTGGTGCAGAGAAGCATTTAGGAAGGTGGATGAAGTACTCCTGTGCCTCATTTTCAGACAGGATAACAGAAACACGAGGGAGCCATCGCAGACCAACAGTGAATCAGAGTGAAGTCCACAGCAGYGTATCCCTGGTTCTTTGCCCAGTCTTTGATCATAGGTGTTTGCTGAAATAGCTCATGTGAAGAAGTCTTAATGTTCTTGGCTGCTCACACAGTTTCTTTCGTGAGTATTTAAATTGGCATAAAGAGATTAATGAGACCTGCCAGAAAATCTGTTTCTGTCCACAGAGTTGCTAATTGCTGTTCACACACTGTCATGATATTTCAGGGTTTGGTTCTCATCTCTGACGCTTCTTCCTCAGATGCAGAGGTGCACATCAAGTGACAAACTTACTGTCCAAGAAATTTTCCTCTGGCACAGAGTGGCAGGACCCTGAGCATCCCACTTTCCTAGGAGCCAATTATATCCATCAGGGATGTGACTCTTTCTGTTAGTTTTCCACAATAACTGAGCAGACGCAGCAGAGAAGGATGTTCAATATCCTCTTTTTATTTTTGTCAGTGCTCCTGGATGTTGCTGGGTCAGCTAAGTTCCACAGTACTCTTTGCCCTTCCTCTCATTTTGCCTCTTGAAACCTTGCACAAAAAATGTGTCTCTGTGACATGAAGCCTTAAATAACAACCATTAGCAACAGTCCTGGAATCCCAAAGAGAAATAATCATAAATTAATCAGTGGTGGCTATTAATGATATTTACTTGAAATAAAATGGGTGTAAGATATCAATTCTTTTTTTCCCTGTGCTTACTGGTTGCAAAAGGAAAATCTGTCCTATAGTGTGAACTGCCTTTTAAGGGACAGATTGCGTCTTCATATGAAGGGAATTCATGCTTGACAGCTTCCAAATTGTGTTTTGTTGTCTTCAGGTGGCTCTACTGAAGATCTGCTGGCAATGTTTAGATAACAGAGGTATGAGAGCTGAAGCCCTGACCCAGAATTTTCTGTATGAATGTTGCTTGTCTTGCACTGCTCAGAAAGGCTTCTCATTCCCTGAAGGACGYTCAGCGTTCATTGTAGCAGTGACATTCCAGTGGTCAGGGCAGAAACTGGGAAGCAAGGTTTATGTTGTGTGCCAACTATTAGTTGTCAAGAAAGATCTTTCACTTTAGATAATTTGTTTGAGAAATTGGCTGCAATGTTACTGGCAAAGAAGGTAGTTCGTTTTTAGAGTAGGTGTGGAATTCCTGATGACCTTGGTTAGAACTCAAATAACATCCTCTGCATAGAGCTCAAGTGAAACTGCTTTTGCCTTTGCCAACAGGGTGAAGTTCTTAAGATGAGGTGGAGTAGTAGGTAATCTAATTCCCATTTTCTATTTTATGCTTTATTAAACCATTTATTCTGGCTTTCAGTGTAAAGTAACATTGTCTAACTGAGGGTGTGCATGGGGACTAGGTCCAACCTTTGGAAACCTTCTTCTGGAAAGTCTCACTTTCAGTGGAGGAAATGGGGGATAGCTGGTCCAACAGCAAGCATATCTGTGTAGCCAAGTGACTCCTTCCCAGCCCAACAAAGTGACAATTGCTGCTGCTGAAACCAGGGAGGAATGGGGTGGACTGGCGGGCACAGACAAAGGGGAGGAAGAGCTTGGGACTGGTGGGGGAGCGAGTGGTTGGCAGATACAAAAATATAAACCCCAGATCTGCTGCTCCTCTTTCTTGCATTGTGTTTTGCCCTTTCCTCACTGAAGATGTAACACCAGATCTGTGTGGTGGGAAGCCAAACTATGTCAGTGCTGCAGGCTAGTTGGCCTGGATAATGTATGGGATTGATGTGGAGGTAATRTGTGCCCTTAACAAGGCACATATTCCCTCTGTATTACCAATAGATCAGCCATGAGCATCCTTCAGCAGCCTCTTGGCAAGCTGTGAATTCTCATGAGGTTCTTAGCCACTTCTTTTAGTGCAGTTTGACAGAAGTTTTGAGCCATGCAAAGTGACTGAGGGGTTGTGTGCAGAGGCTGTGATCAGTGAGTGCAAGCTGTTCAGGCAGCTCTGACAGCAGCAGCCTCGAGAAAGAGGACATCCTAGGACGTGATGAAGGGACAGCTTTCAGGAGGGTGGCTCACTAATGGAGCCAGGCATATGCTGTCACTGGTTTTCTGTGCATATCCTTTCACTTGGTGAGAAAAATCAGTTCGAACCTCTATTTTCCCCTCCCTTCATACACTTGCTCACAACAGATAAGAAGTGTTCTTTAAAAATATTTGCTGAATCTGTAAACCTAGGACATATTAAGGACAGGGAAGAAAAGGGTGGCTGAAAAAGAATTTTAAGAGCAAACTGTTTATAAGGTAGGAATTCATCAACATCGTGCAGCAGCTGTGGACATGAATGAGAACAACTTGGAGTGTTCAGTGCTCATAGCAAACTGCTTACAAATTGCACAGCACTGGTCATTTCAACAATTAAATAATTTTCAATGGCTTTTTGATGTGCACATGGATCACTCAGTGGGCTTAGGAGCACTTAGTAGCCCTCCTAATAACTCTGGAGTTGGTTTATTTGCTCTGCCATATTCACTTAGCTCTGAGTCATTGTGAGTTGATGCAGAAATTATCTATGAGTCTCTTCTTGATATTTAAATTATATTTTATTAAGCAGCATGCTTCATGGCATATGAGCCTTGACTCAGAGATGTGGCTGGATGAGCCATGCAGGCACAGCTGGAGTTACAGATAATGGATAACATCCTCAGCTGGTGTATTATATCCATATAATTCTGGGGAAGTCAAGGGAGCTACACTAATTCTCACCATCTGAACAGCGAGGGTTCCTGCAATTGCTCTCTTTCTCTCAGCTGCCAAAGCTTATGTTTGTGCCTTTGTGCTGCTCCAACACAACTTAATGATATCCCTTGTGCCTGAATGGGGCAGAGCGCCCTATAAATAGTAGGCTTTGTTTTGAATTGCTGAGTGTTAGTACTGGGAGCTGCCTCTGCCTTTCCTCAAAACTGAGGTGTGTGCACCACTTTTGGAGAACCAGATTTAGGTCATTTGTGTCACTTGTATTTTTTCTTGTACCCTTCACTGGTAATGGAGACAGCACTGACCTCAGGCTGGTTATTTAAATTAGCAATTCATAATCCCATCTCATGCTGCAATCCTTAATTACGGACAGATTCCCCATTTCCTTTACCATTCAAATTATTTTCATTGTGTCTGCTTTCCAGCTGTCCATACTCAAACATAGACAAATACAAATTACTACAGAAATCTATTACATAAACAATCCTGTACTTCTTAAAAACTCAGGTCAATAATTACTATACGTTTTTCAAAAGGTGTTTTTTCTTAGTCCTTGGGGAATTTTTTAGTACAAAAAAACCAACATTATTTATGGTTTTGGCCAAATGCATTAAAAGGAGTAGTTTGAACTGTGTCTTAGCCCTCTTCCAAAACCAATCCTCTCCAGTCTCTCAAAGACAGGGGAAGCTGCTTTACCTGGTGAACAATGTTTGCAGCTGCTGTATTGCACTTCAAAAAGCATCTTTCATAACTATATTTCGATCTAATTTTGGATGGAAGGCCCCATGGAAAATGTTGCCTAATTCCCCTCAATTAAGGTCAGCAAGCAGAAAAACTCTGAATCAAACTCTTAGTAGCCTTTTGTTATCATTGTAGTGTTCTATCTCCCAAATCAGTTACTCTGGATTTGCAATTATCTAATTAAAAGCAGAATTTGGGTTTGTTTTGTAGGAAAACTCAATTTATTAGGAACCAGAAGCAATTGGTAATTAGCTGAAATTGTAATTTTGTGTTGTTTTTATTCAATGATGAACTAMAGAATGACTAAGACAGCCCTTCTGGCAATGATTAACATTGACAGAAACCAYAGCATTTCCAAAAGCCTCTCACTCTGTTCCTCTATATTTTCCAGTGCCTCTGACTTTAAATTCATGTGATTTCTTTGAAGAATGTGATTGGATGTTTTTATGGTGGATAGCAGAGAAGGCTGCCTCATATTTTCAACCTGACATGATGATGACTTACCCATGAATCACAATGCGCTTTTGGCCAGCAAAACACTAGTGTTCCTTTCTCTAGGAATCAGCCAGTCACTAATGTGTGTGGCAGCAGCAGCATATTAGGAGAAAGGACTCTGTTATCCCATTTTTAATTTACTGCTGCTTCATTTTGCTTTTGCTAAGAGACACTTGGAGCAGTTTCCTTGGATGTAAATATCCAGTATGGGTACAGTTTCACAGCTTCAGTGTTCACGGGAACAGTTTTATCTGGTCAAAATGTGAGGGGAAAACCACAAATCTTTTAGCTGAGAACTGAAAGTAGCACCTGGCAATTGTAGGCTTAGACAGAGCAAACATGAGAAACCCAAGAGCTGGACAGACAGACAGACAGATCGACAGCAGCTGTGCCTAYCTAGTGTTTCACCCTGTTCTAGCAGAAGTGAAACAGGAACTTATACCTTCCCTGTAGGACATTAGGAGACCCTCATCTCTACCAGCTGGTTATTCAGTTCTGTTATGAAATCAGAAAATACTTTCTCCTGTTTGTTTGCTTTTCAATGAGTTAAAATTGAGCTAATGAATAAAGAGTTACATTTTTAACTTTTGATGTTTAAAAAAATTGATTAAAAGATAATCAACTAATTTAGGGGTGATTAATTATTTCCTCAGAAAAAGCATTTTTACACTAGTTGGTGAAGTTTCTCAGAATGATTATTCCTCAGGTAAGCTTCGAATTTCTTTCCCTTTTCATAGGCACACAAAGGCCTTATGCCTTTCGTGTGTATTTATTTAGCCAATGCTGTRCATGGATTTACAAGCCTCATTCCTAGCTTCTTGCTACTCATTTGAGATGGAATTTGTGGAGTTTGGTGCATGTTCCATAGCTCAGTTCATCTCCAGGTGTGGCTTTAGCAAAGTTGCAGAGCTTTGGTTTGAAACAGCCTTCATAAGTTTCATTTTCCTTATTTTCCTGTAGCAGTGGGTTAGAACAAACATTTGGGAGAACAGGTCATTACATTTTAAATCATCACAACGACTGTGAGTCAGAGCCTCCAGCAATTCTGAGAATCCCTCCAAATGTTTCCCTTTAGCTTTCCACTGTGAATTGTAACCCCTTTTAAAGAGAATCSTTTTGTCTTGTCCTTGCAGTCACACATCAGACCTGGAAGGGTTTTCTTGTGGAGCTGACAGTCAGGAACATCTGCCTGCATCAGTGTCTCTAAATGCCATAACCCCTGGATTTTAAAAGGAATTGCCCCCGAAGTGCATTTAAAAGTGAGAAATCAGCAATGATTTGTGGGGTTAAACCTCACAGGTGTGGGGAATTTCAGGATGTTCAGAGAGTGATAGAAGGACAGATGGATTGGGCCACACCGTGATATCTGGAGGGAACATTACAGTCTACAGTTTTGAATGCTCCACTGAGAGGATATATTTTTGGGTAAATTGGCATCAGCCTGTTTRCCTCAGCACTGCAAAAGCCTAGGTGATCTCTCTAAGAGTTCCCTGGCAAGGAATGAGAGGGAGAGCTTACAGTAAAGCTTTTTTTAAATCAGCAAAAGGGGGAAGTTGATGCCAGAATTACACAACAGCCATGACAGCTAAAAATGGATCGGAAAAAGCTGTTTTCCATATCAAGAGTTTTCTCCCCAGATAACCAAAAATGTTCTCTCATTCACAAAAAAGAAAATCTACAGTTTTTTTATTGCCCTGATAAGCTGGGACAAACACATGACTCAGCATGCTCCAGGACTGAAAGAGGGGTCAAGGTCCTTGATTATTTCCTCTCTGCTACAAGCAGCCCTTTCTTCCCCCAGCCCTAGGCCAGAGTGAGAAGTCTGGCACATTTAGCAGAGTCAGAAWAAAGGGATGGTGTGTCTGCCTTGCTTCTGGCATTGATCTACCCCCAGGAAAGAAATATTTTAAGCAACATTTCAGTGATGAAGGTGAAAGCATTAGAACTGCTTGGCCTTTACATGCTGTTCTGCACTCACWTCTCCTTGGTCTCAGTACAAATTAAATGAAAGAAGTTCTGTAAATGTGTTCTCAAGAGATCTGAGAGTAAAAGCTGTGGTTTGAAATCCCAAAGATGATTAAAGCTTACTTCTTCACTGATATGCTGGGCTCAGTTACAGCAGTAGATTTTGGTCAGGCATCACTTCCTGGGAAGCAAAGGCAGAAATCCCCTTGGTTTCATGGGGAATAAGGCAGTTCCTTGTCATTCATGGAGGTCTTGTTTYCAGGCATGCAGCAAAATTGATGCAAACACTGGGCATGTTTGTGTGCATTATTTTTGTGGTAAAAGCCACCTGTGCATTACTCTATTGTGGAGGATGTGAAAAAAGTAAAACTGGAAATGTTGGGAAATGGTCTTGTAGTTCCTGTGACTGTTGGGAAATGAGGAGAAAGGGCAATAGAAGACTGAGAGGCAGGGAGATGTGGAGAAATGCTGTGCAGTRCAGGTACTTGCTACAAAATAATTTATCAGGGAACATTATGAGATTTTACTTTACGCTGTAAGTCAATTGACAAGGGTGCTTTGGAAAGGTTTGTGGGGAAGGAAGTGTGCTACTGAGCTGCCTCAGTTTAATTATTACTTTGCTAGTGTTCCCATAAGCAAAATAAATGCTCTTGCTGTCGTGGTTGCAACTCCCATTTACCACCCAATGAAATGTGAGAAATTAAATCAGAGTATTCATTTATGTATTCATAAATCCAAGTCTTGCAGAATTGGGCATCTGAGATAATGACTAGGCTTGCATTTTCTTCCCCAGAGCTTTCCTCTGCAATGGATGTTCCATAATTTTAAACCTCCACAAGGCCCATCATCTGTTTGAGCGTGGATGCAGGTGTGAGTTTCAGCACTCTGCAGGTTAATCCAAAAGATTTGAAGTGGAAAACGGGAGTAGCCTGTGTGGATTCACTGCTGTTCACTCACAGAACAGAAACCTCTAGCAATCCACCAAAAATCAGTGTGSCCTCATCAACCCAGCTACAAAATAGTTTGCAAAGATGTTGCCTTCATCAGCCCATGATAGAGGATGTCCTGAGCCTGCCTGGCTTTGATGAGGGGAAGCTCTTGCAGTCAGTCACAGTGAAGGYATTGAGAGGTTTTGTGGAGTGGAGAGGTAGTGGCTGGATCAAAGGGGTGATCAGTTGTTACTATGCTATTAAAACTGTTCAGAAAAGCTCTGCAGGACTGACCAGGTGGGACATTCTCTCTCAAGTTTTGGTTTGYTTGGTYTCCCTCCAGAGTTTTGGTTTGYTTGGTTTCCCTCCAGAGTGAGGGAGGCAGGTCAGGAGGACGCTCTCCTGCACTTGCAGCTGTAGCTGCTCTCACAGATGTGGCAAAGGAACTTCAGAGTCCTTCAAAGGACATTTTTACTCCTTGCTAAATTCTGCTGTTATTAGGAATCACGTGATTCTGTGGAGAAYGGAGCATGGATGTTGGATGACAAAGTATGTTTAAAATGGCAGTGGGTCCCATTCATTGCATATCAGAAACAGACTGGAGTGTTTTTTCCTTTTGTTTTTTCCTTCTTTGATTCTGGTCTTTAAATCATCATTTAATAGCAATGCAATGAGCCTGCAAGCTCTGTTGCTTCATTTGTTTGCCATTCCAGTTGCCTTGTCTTTGGTGATGACCTGCCAGTCCCTCATTCCCTCTTCCTGGTTAATCTTTTCTTTTTCCATGTGCAGTGYTTGAACACACTGCCCTTCCTCAAGAGGCCTCGCTCCCTGTGTGCATTTCCTTTGGCCTCTCTTCCTTGTGACTAGATGGGSCCCTCCTCTAAGGAGCTGAGTACATCCCATACCAAGCCATCAATTTCCTTCCTCCTCATATGTCCATTTTCTTCTGACCATCCATGCAGCAGTTTCCACAAGATTTATGGGACTGGAGAATGTGTAAAAAACACAGCCTGGGCCAGGTCCCCATCTGTAATCATTAAACCACATTGTCACAGCACATACACAAACACAGCAGCTCCACAGCTGGTCTAAAACTCCCCTGCTACACACCTGACCTGTTGGATAAGCTCTGGTATGAAAGGTTCTTTGCAAAGTGTACTAAAAATGTATTTTTTCATGTCTCTGTAGTTGCAATATTTTAGAAGTTTCAATTCCTTTGTGTAGCCACTCCTGGCTTTTCTTTTTGCTGTACAGTAAAAGAGCATAAAAATACATGAGGTGCTTCATATTGTGCAAGGCTTTAGTTATAGTGTGTGAGATATGTTTCTTTGATATAATTTGGTGTCTCAACAGTGTCTATCAGTTTGCTTTGTTTTCCTCCCTAAACTGTAACCTTTTCATTGCGGAGGCTGTGTTGGGGCTTATCATAACAGCCAACCATTTCAAACACCCTTATTGAGCATGATAATAGTGATAAAACTAGAAAACAAGGCATGTCATGATTCACCATGAACAATTTTACAGAAATACAGGCACCAGCACACCTTTATCTTAATGAAGCTGTCAGATGAGTGGCCCTGGGATTCTGGAAATAAGGAAATAGGAGTCAGTGGATGATGGAGCTGACTGTTCCATGTTGCGTTAGCAGGTASGGACAGTGGTGATCTCTGAGTCTAGATTAATGTTCATTAAGAAGAGAGAGAAAATATTTTGCTAACAGATGTTAGAAAAGCATGAAAATCTTGCTYCTTTGGGCAGGAATAATGGCCTGGAGAAAGCAATGGAGAAATATTTGAAAGRTGTTTAGATTTATATATAAACCTGTGTCACTTTAGGTCACCTTTGTCTTTGTCACCCTCTCATAAATTGAACTCAGTCTGTGAGTCCCTTGTGGTTTGCACATTGCTTTAAACATTTCTTTCCACATCATCATCTTTAAATGTTTTATTGGGAATTTGCTCCCTCTGCGTTTAGGCTGCACCTCTCAAAGCCTCCTTCCACGGCTCTGACCTCAGCCTGTTCCTGGGTGATCTATGTAAAGTTTGCATCTTTTTTTATCTCTGYCTTTTGTTTGTCTTATAATCTTGCAACCCCAAATTTGCAACAAAGGCATGATGTGCAGTTTAAATAGTTTGCATCTGCTGTCTTATATAAGTCCATGCAGCCACCTCATTTAATAATTTTCTCAAAATACTGCAAGGTGAAGATGATTTTTCACAGTGCAATTTTTTGTTGTTGTCGTAGTTTGTTTTTGTTTGTTTGTTTGTTTGTTTTGCAGAGTGAGGGAAGTTAAACAGCTCARTAAATGTGTTAACTACAAAAAGGTAAAAGGCTAGTCCATCTGCTAGTCAAGACATTGCCATGAGGAGTTAAAAAATGATCAGAGACCGTTATGTCTGGTCTTTGGCCACCTGCACTTGTGCTGTACAAGCAGACTTTCAGGTTGTGCTGATGGGGCTTTGTTTTTATCCACAATTGCAGCTGCAGTGTTTTCCTTGAGCTGTGGGGAAATTGTTTTCATCATTCCAGTTGCTTCCTGCATGATAGATGTCTCCACATGTCCTTTCATTATTTATTTATGGGCTTCAGCATTTAAAGGCCTAGGGACTTTTTTAAGTGGTCATTCTTCAGGGTACTGTGTTTTGTTTCTTGCACGGGGTTTAACTGAGGCTGGTGACTGTTGTTGACTCCAAAAGGCTTGAAGAAAGTCCCTCTTCCTTTCCTTTACTCCTTCCCCTCAGAGTGCGTATTTCAAAACGCTGCTGCTGGGGTAATTGTGCCCTAATTGAGGGAAGTCCTGGAGCGACTCCACTGGAGCCAGACATGACATCAGCGGCGTTGCCCAGGCAGCGAGTTCCATCCATTGTTCCTGTGCCACACACAATTCCCTGGTCCCGAATCGGGGCGGTTTTACCACATCCAGTGACCACCATCCTTCACCAGGAGGTGCAGCCTCAGCACTYCAGGCACAGCACAGCGATTTCAATGTGCTCAGTGCTTGCACTTGCAGAAACAAAGCAGACTTTGCTTTGTTTTCAATGATTTTGTTGTCTAAGCAGCACGTTCAGTGTAAGATCCTGGCATTAGAGAAGGAATTATTCCTTGCTCGCAARCAGATTACTTGTCATAACATGTTCAGGGCCTCAGTGAGGTGCCTAATAGACCCATCTATCATCCCTTGAATTTACAAGGATRAATGCAATCCCTCACGCTAAGGTGATATATATAATTTCAAAAGTGCATCTGGGATTTATATCAGAGTGATATTGAATTAATCTTTGTTAGATTTAGATAACTTCATCCCGATGAGTTTCTTGCTATGACAATGATGCAGCTGGATTGCAAATCCTCTTTCATCAAATAACAGCTTCACTTCCATATAATTCTTACCTTATTTGATTTGTGCTGTGTGTTTCTGTATGCTGAAGCCAAGAGAAATTTCTTCTGTCAGAGTGGGATCAGACCCTTTTGTTTGAAAGAAGTCTCTTTTCTTTGATGGCATCTGTTTCTAAACTACATGGGAGTTTTCCGTGTTTCACTGTCTCTGAGCTGTTTATTTCTACTTGCATTTTAATGGCTGCTTCTGGCTGTTTTTCCTTGCTGTCATTAGAGCTTTTTAGGATCTCCAATTGAGCTGATGAGACGTGGGGGTTTTGTAGTGTTTTTTTTTTCACTCGCTCTCATTGAAGATAAACATACTTGGGAGGAGATATCTGGCTGTGTGCTCCCTACACATAGAGCCAGCATGGGCGGGCTTCTGTCTGGGATCAGCAGCTCAAGGGTTACCAGGACTGTTTGCTCATTAACATTCCCTGTTTATACACATAGGTGTGCCTGTGATTTGCACCGACCACAGTATTAATAAAGCAAAATCCACTTTTTAGGGTGTTTTGAGTTTTGGGGTGCATTTTTCAGAAGAATATTTTATTGATTGAAAAATAAAATCTACATTTTTTGTATTTTCAAAAGCAGTTTACAAGTTCTTCTAGGGATAGTATTTTTTTTTCAATTAAAAAATTAATTAATTTTTACCTTTCTTGTGGTCTACAATGATAACTGAAAGTACAGAAGCAAATGCAAAATAGATCCAAGTATAAACACAAAAAAAAAGTGTGTGTCAGTCAGATCTCAGGTTAGGAAATKATTTTTTTTTAATTGCAGAATATGATAAGATTCCTCTCTGAGATGTAGTTTTTGGTGAAGAGTTGAATTATTGAAATTAGTTCTGGCTGGTTTATTTGGGTATCATGGTAAGTGGCACAGACTGCTTTTCTACTATGTTCAGTCACTCTCTTTTTGAGGAAGTTTGTTTTAATCAGTTTTTCATGGCAGTTTTCTGCCATCTGGTCTGGAATGTACTACAGGAAAGAACTTCTACAGATTCAGTTAATTAAATTATAAATGTGCCACCCTGGTACTGAATTTCTACTCCCCGACTCCTTTCTTTTTAGTGTTTTTTGTTTTGTTTTGTTTTGTTTTTTAATCTGGCAGTTATGCTTTTTTCATTCCTTATTTAAAAGAGTAAATAGTAAAAATACAGTGGTTTTCAAGATATGAGGAGCTCTTTGGTAGGTTAAAGCTGATCCACTGGAATTCTTCATCTTGGTTTCCTCCTTTTTCCACAATAGGGTGCTTTGTTGGAAGAGGAAACAGAAACCTGCCAAAAGCTGTCATTGTGCTGAGAGAGAACCAAATGGGAGGATTRAGCAGGATGGGGCAAACCAAGCTGTCAGGATGTACAGTGCAGTTCAACAGGGCAGAGAATGACACAGCTCTCATGGCAAAAAAATTGCCCCAGAATGAGTAAAAAGTAGGACCTGTATCTCTGCCTCTTATTTTAGCAGCAATTAAAAAAATTATAGTAGTTTCAATGGACATTGAGAATCGATGGAGATAGAAAAACAGATTGGAGAGACTTTACCTCTGTAGCCAACTCCTGACTTGTGGGTCACAGGGAGAATTTTCCTAGGTGAAAAATGCTTAGCAAAATGCTCTCTTCAGCTTTAATTGATTTTTTAACCTAATGTGTACTTCACTAACAAACTGCCACTAACCTTTTATCAAAAACACACACAGCAGTGCAGATGCCTTAAWGTTTTATGACACTGAAATATGAGGATTTGTGGAAGGAAAATGAGGAAATAGCTTCCTCCATTTTGCTCGTAATAAGCTGTTCTTAGTTGTGGATTTTTTGTTAAGTTATGGCTTAGCTGTGAATGCTTGGGGATAATGTTAAGCAATGTAAATAGGGAGCTTTTTATTGCAAATTGTTTTCCAAGTTATTTRGGAGCTTTATTTAAAATATTGCTGTATATTTAGAAATGTTGAACTGGTAACATAACTTTTTAAAATATGGGTTTGGATATTGTTATCGTAGAATTTTATTCTTTATCATCATTGATTGTCATACATGGTAATGATTTTTTTAATGAGGTTTTTATGTGGAGGGAATGGGCTKCTAATTTGTCACATTTATATCCAAAAACATCCTCTCAAGTGTCAGAATGTTGTGGAAGAAAGTTGAGGTATTTTTTTCCCAATTCAGGACAGTAAATCAGAACGTGGCTACTTGAATCTTGTGGGAGCTTTCCCAAGGGAAATAAAATCCGGGAGGATGACAAGCAGGATATTTTAAGCAGGAGCTTGTACGCATATGGAAGTTGAAAGCATGCGAAAGCCTATAGCACTATAGTCAGCATAAACGTAAAAATAAAGTTAAAAACTGTGGACAGTGCACAGATTGTGCTGTAARAAGTATTACACAATACTTCATCTCATCATGTGAGCGTGAGGAATACATTACTGTGATCCTTCAAAGGGAGACACTGAGTTACTGTCCTTCCTTGGGTCCTTCCTCCCTGAGCTGACAGCTGGRTACAGCCCTGCTCTGCCCTGTCCCCAGCCTGTGGTGGCCTTGCCCTGCCTATTTTCCTGCAGGCAGTATCTGGAGCAATGGGAATGCAGCTCTTCTGGTGGCTTCAAGGTCCTTTTGAATGGAAAGGGGACAATCAGTTTCTCAKCAGTACCACAGCTCTGTGTCCCCAGCCGTTGTAGGATAAGGCTATACAAAACAGAAATGGGATGGTTGTCCTGAAAATGGGAACTTGCACAAGTTCTTGCTGTTCTCTCAGGAAGAATTTTTAGAACAAGGTTTACACAGTGAAGATGGTGTGGCTGCACTCAGTTGTCTGTACATCTGACTTTGAAAGAAAAATGCCYTCTGCATCTGGGCTGAGCAAGAAGTTTTTTTCTCCATGTCAAGACTGTGAACTGTGAATCTACTCAGATTTTGCACTATTACAAGAAGTGGCCGCTTAAGATCATCTGTGAGCTTTTTATGTAGCAAATATTATCAAAGTTTAGAGGCAAGAGGACACTGGTGATATCTCTGATTTCCTCCATTCATTTTTTTCCCCAGCATCTGACAGTCTATCATTTGATTCTTTATCCCAGGTTTAGTGGTAGTTACAGGATATTATGAAGCATTTYAGGGCTGCTGGAAGCTCTTAAAGAACCTCCTGAAGTCAGCATCTCTTACAGTGCTGACGCTGCAGGATTTCCAAGGAGCTTTTTGCATCTTCTCTGTTCCTCCTTGGGTTCCCTTGTGGCATCTCATCTCTGCCAGAACATCAGTCCCTGACCCAGCCCTAGTAGAAACCCTAAACCCAGGTGATCCTTTGTTCCCCGACTGTTGGTGGAATCTGTACGTGTTGCTACATGCAATCAAGCTGCTCCTGAACAACTGGAGTTAGATTGTGCTGAAAAAGATCAACTGCTGTGCTTATCCAAGGGACCTGGGCAGGTTGGTTTATGCAGCTGAACTAGGTCATCATTTGTCCCATGTGTACCTGGTGCTCCAGCACTTGGGAATGCAGAGGTGGCTGGGAAAAGCAGGAGTGAGATGGCGTGTATTGGCTGAAGTGTTTTCACTGACTGGCTTTGGGAAAGGGAATTCCTTAGGCACACTAACATGCCCTCATGCAAATTGTTTTGCTTTTCACTGCACACTCCTAGGCCCATTAARCTGGAAATGGAACTGGGAATGGCTTCTGGAACACAACACGCGGAGCTGTTTTTGCCAGAGCATTGGTGCTCCATTTATTTTTCTCACTTCATGCTCCAGCACAGTTGCTGCCATCCCTCATTTTTCCTGGTACATTAAACCTGGCTCAGGAATGCAAATGATTGTGCTGAATGAATCATCTCCATAGCCTTGTGCATGCAGATGATGTTATTGTCTTTAGTTGTATGCTCACAGCGTGCTTCTTGAATAATGCAGTGTGCTGGTGGTTCCTGAAACTTTAAGTATCTGGCATATGATATCATCAAGACTGAACTATGTCCTAATTTGATGCAGGTTGGTGTAAATCCACTGATTCCCACCAGGGAAATTGTGTCAATTCAAAGACTCAAGACAGGATCTTTATGATCGTATTTCTACTCCATGTCAAAGTGTATTAAAAATAAAGGATTTGTCACATTTGACAGGKCTCCTTAGGTTGGTCATTTTTAACATTAAAATGCAGATGTGGGAGAAAGTAGAAAAAATTGTCTGATTTTTAGAACAAGTAAGACCAGTCTGAAGAGAACTTGGTATTCCAAGCAAAGTGTTGGATTTACTGGAGCWTGTAAGGTTACTGCCTAGCTTGGTGAAGCGAAGCAGCACTGTGCACTGTGGCTTGCTGGAGCAGCAGATTAAGGAAGGGAAATTCTGGCCTTGAGACAAATTCAGATAAAGATACGTCGCTTCTTAAAAGCTATATTTGTTTTCCAAATCATTATCTGGGTAAAGCCTGTGGATAAAAACTTCAGTAACCCAGTGTTGCACATCACTGGATAAATTATTCTGGCCCCTGTCTGTAAACACATGGAGCTGGATTTCACCATTTGTGCTGTTTGAGTTGCTGGTTTAGGAATATGTGTGCAGAGCTGCTRGGAATGTAAAGGTCTGTCAGGCATCATCCCTGAATCATTCCAGTATTTGGAAGTCTTCTGGGAGTGTGACTGATTCCTCAGGGGGGAGTTTATGGCTGTGGCTGTTCTAGTGATTCATGGCCAACCTCAGGTTCTCTGGAGCTGCTGACAGACTTGACATTTACAGCTACTTTCAAACCTACAATTTGGACTCATCTGAAAAACACTGGCTTTCTCAAATGGATGCCCTTAAGGTAYTCTCTTTTCCTGTGTCTTAGTTTTGCTGTGGACCCCAGACCATACCTCCCTCCCTCAAAAATACTCCTTAGCCTTCTTTTTAGGTCCACATCTAAGCTTTTTTTAGGTAATATGTTRCTGCTGCTTCAGACAGCCAAGGCACTAATGGTAGCTTTTGTTCCTGTTTGATTAGTCAGTAGTAATACTTTAAAATAATGGCATAATCTGTATTTGTATCATTGGTGTTTATTGTAATCTCATAAAGCATGTGGAACTTATTTAGTATTAATGTGATTGTCAGAAGTACTTTGATAGAATTTCTGTAGTAATTCAGAATTACCTGAGCATTAAAGAAATAAATACTCTGAGCATTAAAGAAAAGGAGCTTATTTTTGTGCTGCCTGAATCKGAAAGAAGTGCCAATGTTGTCTTCTGGACTCAAGCTCCATCTAGTTTTGACAATTCATTGTGATTGACCATTCCCTGATACAGGGAGCAAAAGAGAAAAGGAGAAAAGTATTTCTGCATGGTATTTCAGATTGTGAGGAAGTGGGGCCGCATCTGAGTTGTGGTATATTATATATATATTAAAAAAAAAAAGCCATAGCATCTTTAGATGTGTGACTGAGAAAAAACCACCAACCACAATTATCAAGTTGCTCTTAAATAATATAAATGTCTCTGCCACTGAACCTTCACTGGCATTTGGACACTAAGAGAAATATGGAATTGAATGTTCTGCTGCACTTTCATTAGGCAGTGCATAGAGGGCTCTAAATAACTCAATGGCTTTCAAAAGTATCACTTTGTCCTAGCAAATAGCACTTATTTCCTGCCACATTTAAATAAAAAAAGTATGCTTTTTATTTCTTTTACGCTGTGTCTCCTTTGAATGAAGTTAATGAGGGGGAAAAGAGTATAGGAACTAGAACTTGCACAGAAATCAAAATAGTTGAGAGATTAGAAAAAGCTCCAGCTTGTTTCAGCTATCTGTACTTTGGTTCTGTTTTATTATTTTGGTCAAGTGTTGTAGCTACAGTGAGTTAAATTGAGTACAGGCTGTACTAAGTGTTGAGGGGAAACCTTGGCAGTTTGATTGTGTTGAAAAGAAGTTTAAGTGGCATTCTCAGCCTTAAACTCCAAGATGCTTCTTAGAAAATTCATCTGGATGATCTACACAAAATAATGGACTCTCCTGAGGGTGTCGTACTGGCAAAGTGCCAGAAGCATCTATCAAACCTTAAGAAAAGGTAACAGGAAGTTGACATCACTAAAGGGCAGAAAAGAAGGGGATTAATGGAAACAAAGAAACATCCTATCAAAAACTGGAGCTGTTTCCAAAGGAAATTGAAGCTATAATAAGCTCTGGCTGATTAAATATTTTATCTRTGTGGCAGGTAGAAAAGGTTTCCAAAAAGAACTAATCAGAGGGATGAAAGCCTAGTGCTACAACCTCTTTGCAGCAACCACATAAACAAAAAAAAAGCAGACAACACCTACCCACCCCCACCTAATGTGTGTGTATGGTTAGTTGATGATCAGCTATACAAAACATACAAAAGGTACAAAAAGGAGGCTGTATGAATTACTTGCATCTTTGTTCACTGTGGAAGACATCCCCTGTGCCCATGACGAGGCTCATCAGGCTGAGACTGAGATAGTTAAAAGTGAATTTATGGTATAGAAACAGGATGGATGTGAAGTTACAGGCAGAACTGGGCTCACCCATGACAGAAGTGTAGCATGTATACTTCTTCATTGAAAACTTCCTTGGTACTTGAAGACTGGAGGGTGTTTGAAGAGGGATCAATGTTTAAAATTAGTCCAAATTAAAAATAGCTTAAGTGGGTCTGTAAACCTCACATCTCTTCCAGCTGATTTGGTGGAGACTGTAGTAGAAGATAGTAGTGAACACCTGGATAAATAYATGTGCTCTTCTAAAACTTTAAGAGTTCTTTGAATAAGTGCATGTGGATATCCAGTAGACAGAGTATCTTTGAAATTTTAAAAGGCTTTTGACAAAGGGATTGAGGCATTCATGAGGTAAGAGCAAAAGTATGGGTAAAGTAATTGGTTAGGAGGATGCAGAGGRTAACAAATTAGGCAAATACTTGGAAGATTTGCCTAAGATTCTCTGGGATTCACTGCAGTGAAACTACACCAGTATCAGGAAATCTTCGCTGAAAACCCTTGGATGTGCAGTTGAAAATATACTGGGTTTATTCCTAGTCTTCCTTAGGGGTCTGTGTGTGAGCTGCAGAGGGGAAGGAAGACTCTTTCAAAGCTTAAGTGTGCAGCAATCAACACACCTTGGACACTGCTGGAAGCCTTGAGGAACATCTAATGTTTCCAGGCACAACTGAACAGCACCAAGATTGTCATAAATTGATATTAGATGAAAGGAAGGTCTTTTTGTTCTGAAGCTCTACAGCTGCAGTCCTTGGGCTGGTTTGAATTCTCCTGGCTTATTTCCAGGAATTTTACTAATGGCCTGAGCTTTTGTGTGCCAAGGATTGAAAGCAACTTCCTTGTCTGTAAAACTGTGGTTTGTTTGTCTCTTTTTTTCTATCATTTCAGCCTTATGTTTAGATCCAGACCAGTTTGTCACTTCCTCTGTTTATACTCAGGTGGCCACTAGTTCATTGCTCAGTTGCAGTTCTTGTCCCCTTAGGAGTGCAGGTGAGGTTGCCCAGTGGGAGCAGCTAACAGAAAAAATACAGAGATCTTCTTTTGCGTGTTTTAGAGTTGTATGAATTTATTTTACCCCATTTAAAATATTTTAGATTCACCACATATTCCTATGGGCTCTGAACATCTGATTTTCTTACCAAGTTTCTAGTTGACAGTGTTCAAGAGGGATTTGTGCTGCAGCTGTGACATTATCTCTCAGAACACCAGTGATGCATGTACTAAAGTTTTGAAAAGGGTGCYTATATACTTGAGAGCCCATCCTAGTTACAGTTCTTGTCATAGTCCCTGTTGAAGCATTTACTGTTTTAAATAATTTCCTTTAGTCTATAATTTTTGTAGCACGTAGTACCTTTAAGAAGAAAATACATTTGAACATCGCTGTTTTCCTCCCTCTTTCCAGTTCTGGCTTTTTTTTTGGAAAGAGCTCTACAGGACTGAAGAGAGGAGGTAGTTGAATGTCACCTTCACTGACATTTGCAAATTATTAATGTGTGAAGGATGTCACAACATTAAAGAAAAAAAACTCAAAAGACTCAGCAAAAGTGTTCTCAGCTATGAATAGGTATTTCRTAACAGCACTCACTTGGTAGGTTTTCCATTTGGGTTACAAAGCACAGGAGGCCAGCACAGTCAGGAAGGCCTAACATTACTAACCTTGTGTTTCTGCAGTGCTCCTGTGGGCAGTGATCCACAGGGACCTGTGTCTGGAATGCAGATGGGTGAAAGATCCATGTGTGCAAGAGATACTTTTCTGTTCTTTTCTTGTTTGGTTCCTGTCCCAAGGACAGCACAGACAGTCTTAGGGACACCGTCTTAATCCAAAGTAGATCTCCTAAAGTCTCCGTCTGGGCTTTGTTGTGATTCTTTTTCCATTAAAACCTGAGGAAATGTGGGATTTGGTTATGATTCTTCTCAGCTCTCTCCAGCATGCAGTCCAGTTAAATTAAATGCCAAAGATAACAGACTTAGTTCTGTGTTGTTTTGGGTTTTTCCTAGCTGATTTCATTGCTTCTCCTATCTTCCCATCCTCCTSACTTCCAGCTGTAAGAGTCTGGAAGTATTCAGAAGACATAGAAACATCACGCAGCAACTTCATTTTAACAATATAAGTMATTTACATCCATGCTGTTCTGCCTGTCATTTTATATTATTTCTACTTGTGTGTGACTACAGCAGCCACAATTTTCAAAGAGTCAAACTAAGATGAGCAGCKCATCTTCTGAAAGCTAAGATCCAAGCTGTCAGATAACAGAAAGGGTTGATGTTTAGCTCTGCTGGTTTTGGAAAGAGTAACTATTAAAAGCACATTCTAATTTGAGTTGGCAGAATAAGGATCACACACAGTCCCGAAATACCAGTGAACACTGATTTTAATGTTTCATTGCTTTGCTGTACAGGATAACTCTGTGTTCCATTGAAAAACAGTCAGCTTTCCCTTGGCACTATATATATTATTTCCAGGGCTGCAGAATAAAAGCAGTAATGGGTGGAGGTTTAAAAAAGCCATAATTAATACTTAATCCAGTCAGAAAAGGCGCCCACCTCTTTGTGAGGATTAAAACATACCTCTGCTGTGTCTAACTGGACTTTCTGAATGCATGAAATTATTCTGAAGGTCATATGCTAAGGACAGTGTGTCAGTAAGGAACAGATTAACCCAGAAAGTCATGGTGGAAAGAGTGCTTTTCCCTACTTTTGGGTATTTGAAGGTGATGGTGGAAATACCCAGAATCCCTGCATTGGAAAAYACCATCCAAAAGGTGTATAAAGAGGAGAATGAGGCAAATTTGCCTTTAATTATTGGTACCAGAGAGGACAGGGAAAAACACACTCTTTGAGGTTGGAAGCCCCTGTCCACAAGAAGCAGCAGCGTGGGGTCTCAGCAGGCTGCAGGATGCACAGAAGGAATGAACTGCAGTGAGTCTGGGAATCAGTCACTCCCGGAGAGGAGTGAACATCTGGTTCCTAAAAAGCCAGCAGGGAAGAAGAGCAAATAAGGTACCAAATAACATGGTACCACCATGCCACGAGCTCTCAGCTGGGTGACCATGGTGGCTGTGGACAGAGCCACAGTGAGAACAGGGCAGAACCTCTCCTGCTGAAGGTGTTTGAGGTTAGAAAGAGCACTGGGGATCAGAATTGGTTTTGTCATTGACTTTGATGGATTGTAAGTGATTCTTAAGTCAGGTAGCCATCCTTAAGGTGGGAAAACAGTGGCTTGTGTAGTTGGGAAAGCTGGGATAAAACAAGAAAGGGGGTCCATTTGTAGCGCCTTAAGTGCTCAATTCTGGCTCCCTATGTGGACAAGTAGAACAGCCTAACTTGCACCTAATGCATGCTGGAAGTGCCCACATGGGGAATGAGCACATGGAAACATTTGTTAATGGAGACACAGTCTGTGTGTCAGTAAGATTGTCTGCACAAGCCCCAGAGAGGCAGATCATCAAGACAAGCCTGATATGAGTGAGAGCACAGGGCAACAGGGAGGGCATTACTGTTTGAAAAGCACTCTGAGAAATGAGAGCAGTACAACCCCTCTGTCACAGCAGAGGAGGCTCAGATGTGTGTTTGCAAGCTTTTTGTGACCCCATCTGTAAGTAGAGTCCAACAGCTGCAGCAAATTGCTAAATCATTCTTGGCTAATGCTGACATCAAATTATCTAAATAATTTTGGTGAGGCTATTGCTTGTCATAGGAACAAATGCACAAGTCTATACCTTCTGCTCTACTCCCTTGAGCTCTGTCATACTTTTAAAATAATACACTATTTCTTTGGCATCTGAGCTCTTCCACTCATGGCTTAATTTTATTTTTTCCCCTCTGCTAAGTCAACTCCCAGTTAATCCAGAATGCTGAACTTGTGACTTTGCAGATGCCAGCAGAGTAAGTGCCTGGGGTATCGTCACAGGCATGAGATAGCGACTCTCTGGGGAGATCAAAAAGAAACCAAGATGCAAGAGAATGCTGCCATAATTATCTGCAAGTGGGTTAGCTCAATGTCACTGCAGCAAATTCCTTGTGGTTACTGAGAACTCTCTCTCAGTACCAGAGAGCAGCTCTGTCCCCGTCCCTGAATATCTGCTAAAGAACATCAATAAGAACATTAGAAACATATTAGAAACAAAACCCAAAACACTTAATGCTCTTAAGTCTTTGATTGTTATGTCATGACAATGTGCTGTGGCAGTTTTCTCTTGGATGAATCTTTCTCTTTGGAAAAGTAGAGCAGAGCATTTGAGAAATTCTCCAGATGGTGGCAAGGAAATTATTTCTCTGATACCTGTGCAGCCGTGCCTCCACATGCTGCTGGAAGTTGCTGGTTTAAAATTGATCTTTTGGGGGAGCCTGACAAAAAAATGTGGTGCTGATGATTTGAGTTGTTCACTGTCCACTGATGAGTGCAGTGGAAATGAATGTGCCTGGGCTGGACCTGCTGTGATTTGCTTTCAGCAGGGTTCACAGTCACTCGTACCTTTCTAAGCTGTGGATGTGTCGTGGAGCTGCTGGAACAAATCATTGCAAATTCCCAGGTGCTGCTCAGGGCTTGGAAGATTCCAGCTCTAGTTTTATCCGTATGCTGACAATTTACCACACATTTGTGAGCGCTTGACTGCAGAAGGTCAGGGGAGGACCCTGAAAGCAGTTCAACTTGCTCTGAGCTGCGCTGGGAGAYAATGTCACCCGAGATGCACTCTTGTGCAAGGGGCTGGATCATTTGATTCATTTCTTTGGATCCTGCGTGTGCGTGGTGGAGCTGAACAGCTTCTGGCTGTGCCACTGAGASGATTGAATGCTTGGTAGAGGCCAGCACTAAGGAGGAACCAGCCTCTCCTCATTCTTGGTGAGGAGTGGCACAAGGAAAAGTGTTTGTACCCACATAGATGCAAGGACTGCACCAGGCTGGTGGTGTCTATGCCAGGACAAGCAGSARAAAAAYAGTGTTGTGCTCCTGTGGGSACTACAAAGCTGCAGGRSAAAAGYCTTCCTGGTCTCTCTGTCAAGCATRGAGTAGCCTTCTGGATGTACTGGGATGGGTGTGGTATGGTACCCTCAAAGCCTGCAGGACTCCCTSTCTGGATTGGGAGTTAAAGGAAAATACACTTGAGCTTGCAGCACCATCTCTAGAAACTTGCTTATGTACAACATGTTTCCCTGGATTTCTCAGCTTCTATCCAGAGCGCTGCACAGCACTCCCATTTTTACAAATAGGGAACAGAAATTTTCATTTGTTTCAAATATGTTCCCTCATGAGGAGCTCAAGATGGGCAGCAGCTTTTTGGCTGTTAGACCATCAGCCCAGCTGTAATCAACATGTTTTATATTTCTCCATGGGCTCCTGGCCACCTRTATAATGTCCATTTGTTGTCCATGGCCGGCACTGCCATCCAGATCCTTGGAATGAGGCATGGGTTACCATGAGGTTATGCCCCCATGAGGGGCAGTTTGCAGTAGGGTGACAAATACTGCTGTCCCTTCTGCATGAAGTCCCTCCCATGCACTGCTCCCATGGCACTGCTGTTCACTTCTTGTTACTTTAAGGCAYTTGGGGAGATTTATCCAGAAGAGGTGCAAACATATTGTGGCAATGTTAGCAAATGAAAATTGAGAGAGAGTCTCTGTCCCTGTGAGACTGAATTTTAATGTGTTCATCCTGAGCTGTGTGAGGCTTTTCTATGAATGGTAAATTTGCTGGAAAACCCAGGTTTAGAGTAACAACTATTTGCCCTTTGAAGTAAAATTTGTGGACTAGCTCCACATGGGAAAGGACATGGTACTTCAGGAGTGCAGTGAACCTGTCTCTGTCCCCACCTCAGCCAAGGTGCAAGGGCCCCACAGCATCAAGCTATTTGCCCAACAGCCCTTCACTGTGGAAGRATGTTTGAGCCTGCAATGCCCAGTGAATGTCTCAAACTATAGGGACTTAGGGCCTTTCAAAAGGGATGTTAGAACAATGTTTGGGTACTGGGGGTCTGAGCACTTAGGTGAATATTGAAAGTATTAAGCTTGGGATTTCTTTTTTAATTTGCTTTTTCCCCATCTGTGACAATATCCTGATGGAAACAAAATAACTTGGTAGGATGGAATAAACTCCTATACCTGATAATCTGCAGGTTGTTCTGMTACTCCTTGGGAAGAGAGGATGGTAAATCTTATTTTGGGGAACAGCCTGATAGTGATGGAGAGAGAGGCCCATGTGAAGAGGTGACAGGCAGACAACGTGAATTTCTGCCAGGGCGCCTTGGTCATGGCTGGCCTTCTCCATTTAGCTGTATCTTGGCTGGTTCTACAGAAAATAATGCCAAATGCAGTAAGTTCTGAAATTATTGAATGTTGATTTGCAGGTTGGGTTTGAATTGGTCTCTTGCTCGGAAGCCAGCAGCTCTGTCTTCATTAGCAAATAGCACCGTGCAGTAGGAGCACATCTGCAGAGCAAAGAGGCAATGAAGGCCCAGACAGACTTCAGATTTCAAACCAGCTTCATTCTAATACCACATGCAGGAAATTTTGCACGAACCTTGTAGCAAATCAGGAGAGCAAATATTGCATATTAATAATGTCAATAAAACCTTTCAATTTATCATGAATACTTCAAGGTTTTCTCTTTTTTTGCCAAAACAAAGACTTCAAAAAAAAACTAGCATATATTAAGAGACATTTCAATGCTGTTGAAGCTGTTTTGGTTCTTTTGTTTTCAGTTGTTTCAGCTGAAATTTTGTTTGCTGCTTCTTGACGTCATCTGGTATTCTACTTAAACCTATGCGTGTGATTCTTGTTATAGTTTCAAAGAGATTTAAACATAAAATTGATGTCTTTACAACCATTTAAAAGCATATTATTATACCTATCTCTGCCTGCACAAGAGAAAGGAAAAGAAATCCGGTGCTGCTGACTTTACTTTCTTGTTCTGATTCCTCTGGTGTGTGACTAAGGAATTAGTCATGGCACATCTGCCTTGGCTGCAGGAAACAGGGAGAGGAGGCAACAACAAGGGCAAGATGGCCTTTGGGAGCTGAGACAAAAATCTGGGATCACGTGCAGGGGGGGCAGCCCAGCTGCAATGCAAGGAGTGTGTGAGGCTTGTGCAGAAGTGATTTTTAGTGTAGTAAGCTTTGCACTCTAAAGGCTTTGGATACTGTCAAGTGATAAAGGTGGGGGGAAAACGTATGGCAAGGAAATTTTATAGTCCAGGATACTGGTTGTGGAGTAGTTTGTCAGTCAAACATCAAGAACAAAAMAGCCATCAGCAAATAGCTATTGACAATTAAACAAATTGTGATGTGYGGTTTTCATATCTGAGAAATAATCCATACATATACCTTGCCCTCCTAATCTAACTTGGATTCTTATGCTAGTCTGCCTTTAAGAAACAAGAATGACACAGATTTGAGAATTTCTTTTACAGATTCCYATGCCTGAAAAATCTAAGTTTATTTTTGAACAAATTAAAAATATTGCTAAAAAGAACTGCGTGTTATGGGATATGGTCAGTGCTCATTTGTTTTTTTTTAAAAAAGATGAAATCAGAAAGGTTTTGGAGTTAGCAGGATACCAGATAGTTTTCAACTGTCTATTTAGATTTCTGTTTTCAAAAGAGAGGCAGTGTCAGACAGCCAGAAGTTTGTTTGAACTTTCTCTGGGCCCAGGAAAGGTGCAGTGAATTGTAAATATGGGTATGCAGAGAAGCCCTGAGGTGGATTATGAAACAYCTGAGAAAACTTATGCATGACCAGCTCATTTTTCCTTGTGCTKTTCCAGGTTCCAGAATCTGCTGTGGTCCCGAAAAGCCTTTGTGGACAGTGTGAAGGTCTATAACCACAGCTACATCTACATGCCAGCCTTCTCCATGAAAACAGGGACAGGACCCTCCCTCCGCGTCTACTACACCCTGGAGGATTTCGGTGCCAAGCAGGCAGTCCTTTTTGCCAACCCCAACTTCCTACGGGACATTGGCAAGTTCTGGAAGAGCAAAGGGATCCATGCCAAACGCCTTTCCACAGGACTTTTCCTGGTCAGCGCTGCCCTCGGGCTGTGTGAGGAAGTAACAATTTACGGCTTCTGGCCGTTCTCAGTGGACCTGCGTGGGAAGTTTATCAGCCATCATTACTATGACAATGTCCTGCCTGACTCTGGATTCCACGCCATGCCGGAGGAATTTCTACAGCTTTGGTTTCTTCATAAAAGTGGTGTACTGAGAATGCAGCTAGAACCATGTGAGGACCCTCTAATCAAGCCTTCGGCCTGAGGATCATAGAAGTCAATTTGGGAGATCAAACAGTTTTTAATTTCCATGCTCTCCAACAGAGAGTTCTGTYTTTTGTTGGTTGTTTTAAAAGGGAAAATAATAGTGGATCTGCATGGACCATAAAAAATGCTACTTGAAGGCCAAATGGAATATGTCTTTAATGTTTAGTGCTTTATGGAACAGAGAGGGGATGAAATGTATCTCTCCATCAAGTCCATTCAGCAGAAGTGGGAAAACAATGTCAGAAGCAGCACAGCTGAACTTTCTGGGGGAGTTTTTAAGTGACCAGTGTAAAAAGGGCATTAAGGCTCAGAGAGTCACCRGGCCACTCACAAGCTTTTGCTGACAGTGCCAAATATGACTGTCTGTTCCAAAATCCATTTCATTCCAGATCGGCACCCTGTAGAACTTTCATTTTTATTTGCTTTTTTCCTCTGTTTGGGGGAGTGTGTGTGTGTGTGTGTAGGACAGCATGTGTGGGTCACTGACTCTTTGTTTCTTTTCCTTTTATTCTTTTTTCTTTGGTTCTTCTGTTTGGTTTTTTTCCCCCCAATGGAAGGAAAAAGGAAGGGCTTAAAACCCTGAGGAGCTGAGTGCCATCAGCTGCTCTGAAGACTCTTAGGAGAGTGAAGGTGCTAAGAATCTGGTTAGAATGTCATAGGAATGCCTTGCTGCTGGGGATGGATAGACCTATGCATTGTAGGTTTTATCAGGACTGTTCAGGTCGTTGTACTTACAGCTATGTCAGTGCTGTACAGTGGGCAAGAGCTGGTTAAGGCAAATTGGTCTGAAWATAAAACATGTTACAAAACCAGTGGTGAAGCACAGCCTGATTTCAGTGACCTGCTGCAAGATTTCCACAGTGACTTTCACAGCAGGGATGGTTCCTGACCTGTTTTGCTGTCCAGCCTTAGGGATTAATTCTGTATTCATTTGGACTCCAGATGTTCATGGACTGTTGAGGGTATTTGAGGGGTTCAGTGGAATGCAGAATGAGGTTCTTCATGTGCTTATAGCAGGAAAATTGCAGAAATGAATGTAAGCGTCATTTAAAATGAGTCAAAGCTTTGAAAATTGTTTCTCTGCGTGTGACTTGCTCTTCTGCTTGGATTGTAACGTTAGCCTTAAAGACTTGTACTTCTCACATGAGATTGTCTCTGCTTAAAGAGAGTCTGGGAAATAAAACAGCCTTTGGGAGCCCTGAAAAGCTGCACAGCCAGCAAGAAAAAGGAAAACAGAGAAGGGCATGCCTTATGTAAGGCAGTTCTGCTTGCAGTGGTGAATTCTGTCAGTGTGCAGAGTGCCTGAAGGACTGTTTTATTTTGAGTCATTACTTGGGCAGCAGATGGTCCTCTCACCATGGAAATGAGAAATCATTTTATTTGTTTGCTTCGGTTTAGCACTGGAGGACAAGAGGAGAATCCCAGCTCAGTCCGTSGTGCAATTTCAGCTGCAAGATGTTACCACTATTAACTTGAAAAATCCAGATCAGTGTTCTCTTTCTTATTCTCWTATTAATGAGAATCTAGCCAAGGTGTTGGAATAACAAAAGTGTCATCAGCTTTCCACATCAACTTCCTGTGCTGYTCTAGCTCCAAAGTTCTAGTGTTTTGGGGGATGTGTCTTATCATGTGTTGATAAGGTCTCTCCTTGTAGACTACCAGCTGCAAGTTCTATAGATACAATTAATTTTTTTTAAAAGCAAAATCCATGGTTCTTCTTTAAATATGAATAATTCAACTCTCTGTGTAGGACTCTGGGGAAAAAATAGTCATGTTTTTCTTTTTAATGCTATGTTTCATAATAAACATTTTATTTTGGAATATGAATAKTCCAAGCATAAAGTGGGCACTCTTTCATAGGATTACAGAGCAATGCTAAAGGGTAATGTGGTGATTTTGGAGTTGTTCTAGTTATTGTTCTGATAAAATCTGAATGTACCTCATAGCCCACATTATCTTTGTCCATGTCTTTGTTAAAAGTACAGTCAGCACACTGATGGAACATCACTTGATAATTCATTCCCTTTCATTAGTGCTTTATCTATGATATGGGTACTTGGTGAGGAAGGATTTGAAAGTAAAATATTTCCTTGCTGCTTGTTACAGCAGAATTTGACTGAGCTGCCTTTCTTGGAGATGAAGAGGTGCCTGTATGGTTTTTATTGTGTGCATTAAGTCTGTGCTTTTTAGTCCTTTATAGATTACATTATCTCTAATAATTACAGTTACTTTCATTAACTGTGAGAACAACAGTTGGAATATGATGTGCTAAAATGGCACTTCATCAGKATGCCAGCATTTCCTTGAGAGCACCATGGAACAAGGAGAGTAAGGGGGAACTGCCTTTTGCTAGTCATCTTTTGGTATTTTTGCYAGTACTTAGGAATTYAGTTCTGAACCTCTCRGACAGCTCTCCAACCCCTTGGTAAWTATTTGTTYCTTGTGTTGGGAAAATGATTGGATTAGAATAACAAAAGGAAAACAAGTATTCTTGTAAGAAGACTCTGTCCAGTGTTTCATAATGTCTAGCTTGTTCRTGTTCAACCAGTGCCCTGGATATCTGAGGTGGTGTATTCCTCACCTCTGTAAGACTGAACCTGAGGCCTTTGTGATTCCTTTCTGGTGTCTGCAGTCCTGATGTTTTCTAGGAGATAGCTTGCAAGGAATTATGGGGGCAGGAGAGACCCAGGCCATGTGTGATGTGYGGCTGGTATGGGGGACATTGAGGATTCTGGCTCTGTTTCATTTACATATAGTGAGTATATCTGCATTGTACAAAGGCAACCACATTTGATGAGGAAGTAATTACTTCAAGGGTAAATAACTTTCTATAACTTCCAGGAAACTGGCAGTTGAGAAAAGGAGAGAAACAAAAATAAATGCCCCTTTTGAGAGGCAAAATGTGTTTTAGTTGACTTATCAGTGCATGGAAGCACTGGCCAGCAATCAGCCTTTTGCGCAGCAGGTAAGAAGGGATGCAAGAGAGTACTGCAAGACTTTCATGGCAAGAGCAGTCAAAAAGACAAAACCAAGCAGCTGAGAACATGAGAGTGGCTGTTACTTGACAGAAATATTGGAATGAAGACAGTCCATCCATGTGGAGTTTGGGGCTTGCCTTGTGGATATCTTGGATGAGGGCAATCCATGGGTAGGATCACTGATATGAAATAGGGCATTGATGGAAGGGTCTGGGAATGTATCCACCTTCAGGAGGGAGGTCATTGTTTGTGTTGCCATATTTTCCGTGAAGTCTTTTGAAATTTTAATATTCGTTAGTGAAATTSCCTCCTGTAGCACCTATGTTTTCACTGCCGTCCCTGAATTTCCCTGATAGTGTCACTAAAGCTGTCCAAATCTTTGCCAGATTGAAAGCTACTGCAGTTCATCTTCAATAAAAATTGGTTCAGGCTGGCCAAATGGTTTGTTAATATTTATGGTTAAAGTTATTAATTTTATCATAGAGCTGACACAGGACAGAAGTGCTGCAATATTGCTCTGCCTGCATAGGAATCATTGTCCCATGTAGACAAGTAGAATAAATTAAATACCTTTACAAGAGCTATGCACTGAAATCACTCTTGATACAATCCTTTTGGGGCTGTATATGTTTTTGAGGAAATCGAGACSAATTTTTGAACTTGTGACAAAACTATAAAATTTTCCCTCTTTGTTGATTAGAAAGCCTCTGGAGCTCTTTCTAAATCAGACAAGCAAAACAGGAATTAGCAAAGCAAAATCCTAGAGAATGGGGTGGGAGGTGTGGTCATAAGAATAAAAATATTTCTMATTTTGGCACAGACCCTGTTATAGTGCTAAGAACTCTTGCTCATGAACGTTGTATTTTTATATTTTTGCTGGAATGAAGATAACAAGTTTGCTGTGAGGCAGCTACTAAAGTCAAAGGTCTAAGTTTTACAGAAGTTTTACAGAATATAGAAATATTGGCTGTTTTTTCAACTTGACTACTTTCATCTTTTTGTTCCTTTCCTAAAAAATTATGTTGTTATCTAGGCAGCTGAGTTAGCCCCTCTGTGAGAGCTGAAACAGGCAAAGCAGCTGCTTTTTGAAACTCAGTTTCCTAAAATGTAGTTATTGAAAGCCAGTCCTGGAAACAACTTTGCAAATACTGACTTAATGTCGAGCTCACTCTTGCCTGTAATTAAGGAGTAAGGTAAYTTTTGATCTAGAAGTGAGGAAAATGAAGGAGATGAGTGCAATCTCACCGTTTGCTGCCTCTTAACTCTTCTTCAGATTAATAGATTAGGAAGTTGTCTTGGTTTGAAAGACACAYATCTGCCAAGGAAGGTGGGAACCYCCCTTGGAATGGAGAATAYGAGCCCCTTCCCYCSRAWTWWTWWWAMYTTKRAAWTWARGRRSYTTYMRGSMAARRWWWKGGRAAARRAAWWAMYAGTTCTTTACTAGTATGTGTAACGAGGCAAACAACCAGCAGCAGCAATAAACGAAAGCACAGCGGCGGTGCCAGCCGGCTCCGGGCGGTGCCCTGTGTGCAGTTCCAGCCACGGCCGCCAGGGGGCGGGCGGTCATTTCCCCTCGCCGGCAGGGGGCGCTGTGGCGCGGGCTCGGCCGCCCCTCTCCCTCACGCAGGGATGGGGCCCGGCTGATGTCGGAACGGGCTACAGCAAAAACCTCGGAGCGGCGGCTTGAACGGCAAAGGTAGGAACGTCCCCTAGGGCAAATACATTATGGCAGAAACTCCCCCGCCTTGGCAGGGGCTGCGGGAGACGGGTAGCAAAAAAGCCCCGGGCAGTGCCAACCCGGCATCTCCGGGGAGATGCGCCCTCTGGAAAGGGGGAAGCGTTCGGGGTGCTGGGTTTTCCCCTGAGGCACCTGAGTAACTGGTGATGGTCCTTTCCATTCAAATCGGCTGTTAATAAGGTCCCACTTCAGTGTCTGCTCTTACGAGCAAATGGCTTCTCACCCACATCAGGGAAGGGGCAGTAAAGGGCTGGGCTCTGGCGGTGGCAGTGAATTCTTCCCACAGTAAGCAACATCTCGACCATCCTCCTCCGATGCTGAGAGAACGAGCTAAGAGGTGTGCCCAGCCCCTTTCCCCCAGCCCAAATCTCCTAAAAAAAAAATAAAAAAATCCTAGCTTCCAACAGAAGCATTGGAAGAAGTCCAGATTATAGGAAGGACAAGCTGTTCTCTCCTGCCACTCCCCCCAAAACACAGATATAAAATGGACAAACCAGGTGTTATCGTGAAACATGGCCTCCTTCTGGAAATCATATAGTGGAGTTTCCATTAGCTGATACTTCCAAGAAAGCAAAATTCTCAGTAAACAAAATTTGCCCAGAACTGCCTATTTCCCATCTCCATGGCTGTTTGAGGGGTGTTTTGAGTAGTGTAGCTGTCCTGGTGTGCTGTGACCTCCTCTTAATGTCATTTTGTGGACCTATGTTTGTGCCCCAAACCATCATCCTAAAGGATCTCTCTTCCCTATCCTTCCAGATGACCATTCTCCTTGGGGGTAGAGTATGATGATTTTTTTTTTTTAATCCAGCCATAAGGCAGCTAATATGTTTTCTTATTTTAATGAGCTTTTCTTCTAAAGTTTTGACATATCTACCAAGAGTTCAAAATAGCTCCAAATAGAAAATATTACTTCAGCCCAGTGTCGGTAATTGTCTCAATGGAGAAGAGAAAGAGGATGGAAGAAGGATGTGTCTTTCAAGGCGATGGTTGTAAAATATTATCTGTTTCCTTGAATTCCCATATTTTATCTCTTGGAGTCTATCATGTTTGACTTGTTGGTAGTTTTTGAACAGAACAATTAGCAAAAGACTTAGAGTTGTTTTTGTTAAATATTAATAAACTCATTTCCYTAAGTGGAGTGCAAAGAGACAACAGGAGGATTAACCTATCCTCCCTTGTCTGATATTTTTTTGGCAGCAGTGAGAACTTAAGCGGCTACTCGTTCCTCCCTGGTTATTCATTTTCATCAGTTTTTATTGCAGCGGGTTGAGCCCTGGTGTMTTCAGCCTCTTCAGCTTAATGCATSTGCTYTAGAATGAATCTCACTCTGCTTTTCAGCTGTTATGGGGGGGACAAAAAAAGTGTTGCTAATTGAAAATGCATGGGCAGGTTCTGTACACCCAGGAAAGAGGCACTGCCAGATTCAGGCTTTTTCTGGCCATTCTGATTCTCTGCAGGACTGTGRAAATGCTCCAGCTGTGGCTGTGAGGTCCAGCTGTACAGAACAGTGCAGGAGCTGAAGTCTTTTTATCAGTGGTGGCTTGTTCATTTTGGCCACTGCTGTGGCTTTGCCTGGTGCCCACCGATGCCACCCTGCCCAGGATCAGGACCAGGGTGTGCAGCTCCATGACCAGCTCATGATCCCAGATAATTACACATGGCATGGTAAGCCCTGTCCTGCTTCAGGAGTGCTGAGCTTACARGAAAGGATGGCAGCTCATCCCTTTGGAGACCAGCCTGCTTCTAGCAGCACTTGAAATGCCTGCTGAGTCTCAGAAGGGCCTATTAAAGCTGCATCTTAAATTATTATTATGTGTACTCCCTCTGCTGTGGAGGGGGTCAGCTTTCTGCTGAGCTGAATATTTATCCTGTCTGGGACCCTCTAAGGCAAGGGAACCTTGAGCACTCCAACTATGTGGAATTTACTGTGTTAGCTGATATTTTCACCTTCTAAGTTAGACCCTTTTTTTCCCCTTTTATGTTGCATTTAATTCTTAAGAGTGAATCCAGAGTGAGTTTAAGAAAGCAGTGCCACCAGYAATTGTTCTCTGGATTTATGAATAAAATGGTGTTCAGTAAAACACTAAAGTACCTTTTGGACAGTTCCTGCTGATTTCTAATTGTATATTCAATAAGTTATTTTGCTCGGATGGGACCCCTAGCAGAGATGAGTTCCATCGTTTTCTGTTTATTGGAAGGGAACAATTACAGAAGCTTAATGCATTTAAAGCAAATTCTTATCAACAACTTAAGGAATCTTCCTTCTGTAGGAAGCTTTGTTATTGTGTGATTATCTCAGTAGTAAATGAAAATATTTCACTGAAAATAAATGCACAGAGGAAAAGCAATTTTGATGAGAATTGCATAATCTGGAGCACTGAGATCCCAGTTTGTCTCTACTCAGATACCTCCAACAAAGATTTTAGTGTTCTGCAAAAGTGCCATATCACAACTTGCTTTTTCTTCTGTGCATGTTTTAGTAAAAAATGCTTGAATTTTTTTTATGAACCATCCATGTGCTGAAAATAAACCCTCTTTCTTCAGCAAATTTTCTTTTTGGGTACCCATTATATGCAGATTAAAACTGCCATAAGATGTCTAATTTTCAAGAAAATGCTGATTTGGAGTAGTCTGGCAGGACTCCTTTGAGCATGTGAGTTGACTGCTGCYTCTTGAGCTGTAGAGTTTGGGTAGATGGTGCAGTGTGACGATAGTAGAGCCACTGCTCTGCCTGCTTAAAGTGTCCCCCTGCTGAGTGATATTTCTTCATTCTGTGAGGGCCCTTCAAGGACTTTGATCCTACAGATCAACCATGTGTGTTGCCTGGTTTTAAGAGCCTGGACTTTGTGATGAAAACTGTCCTTTAGTGTATTATCATTTTGTTACGCTGCATGGTTTGGGCTGTTACAAAACCTATCCATAAAAATCATTTTATCTGAGTATCCAAAAGCAATTTTATCTGAGTATGAGACTTGAATATAGGAGGAGGTCACTGGAAAGTGACTGCCTGAYGCTGCAGAGTGCAAGGACTTAAAAYCACTGTGGTTTTATTTCTATCAATAATGAAATCCCCATTGAGCCAATATTGGATTAGGTCAGCTTTCAGTGGTCTTGAAACTCCCGCTCCATAAGCATTTCCAAGAATTTTTCCATGCAAAGGCAGAAACAGGAGATTTTTTTTGTGTTCATGCATGTCACCGTGCACTGAAAATGGGACAGAGTCAATTAGAGCTCTTACCCTTTTCAGAGGTCTCTGGAGACTCCCTAAATAATAGATAGGCACACAGTTACATAAACAAAATGCCCTGATGTTTATAGCTCAGATGCTGGTAAATCTTGAAGAATTACTTTCAAATAATTTAGAGGGGAAAAAATTGCAAAAATATGAAACCATATTCGAGATCTGTGACATTTCCCTGGTTTCCAAATTATTCTGCTTTGTATTCAAGTCTGTACTTCCTCAAAGCTTCCAATTCTAGATTATTCTATGTCATGTCCATAGATTTCAAAAAACAAAAAAAAGTTGTATTCCAGATGTAATTAAAAAAGGAAGAAAAACAAGCTCAGGACAGAGGTTCAGCTTTTCTGAAATCTGTGACTGTTTATGTGATGCCATTTAGTAGTGGTGACCAAAGAAGTAGACAAAGATCAGAAAGGAGATAAAAGCACAAAGGACACAGTATTTCCAGTAAAGATAAAGGGATAGAAGCATAGGTTTAAATGCTTGGAACCCAAAGCTACTAAAAGRTGTTAGGTCTTTATTCTTTTGCTTCTTTTTCCCTCAGTTCTTGTACTAGGGGGAAACTTGCTGTGTTCGCAAGTTGTTTAAAATTTCTCTGCACTACATTGAAATTTTCTCTGGCTCTAAACCTAAAAAAATTAAGAGAGACAAAAATCATTTCAGGTTTATCAATATTTGTATGCAGCGTTTTACATATTCCTAGTGCTAATTACTCTATTAACTCGTAATTAAATTAAGGTTTTCTTATTTCTACTACTACTTATCACAGAGTTTTCAAGTCTTTCATCCTGTTGTGATTTCTCTGTTGGATGAATGGAGATTACATTTAGCTCAGATGTTGTGAGAATTAGTTAGCTCATGCTTGGGAAGGACAGTGAAAAAACCCTAGAAATTTTATTAAGGTTTTCTGTTTTGATCTGTGAAAACAAGCAAATGAACCACCCTTTTTATTTGAGTGCATTTATGCTTTTGTGTTACAATCCTCCCACATTGTTAGGAAGTACAATGGGTACATTACCCTCAGGGAGCACCTAGATTGTAAGAAACGGAGAAGCTGTGCATTTTKATGAGAAAATAAGGTTTAATGAGAAAAGAAAGGTGTTCTCTTCTCTTCCCCACCCTTCAATTTACAAACCAAGTTCTCTGCTTCCTTTCACGGTTCTGGCTCTTGTCAAATCAATAGAATTGCTTGGATTTTAACCRGTTGTCTGTTCTCAAACCTGAGGTAATTCATCCTGTGAAAATTTTAATTTATTTCAAAGSACTGCCAGATTATGATACTTATTCAAAGGTTCCTATTCTGTAATCTACCGATTCTTTTTTCCCCAGAAGTGTAGACCTGGAGCAATTTATGCTGTTTGTTGGTTACTTTCATAAGGCAAATATCTCACTGCATTTCAACTTCTGCTGCATGAAGGTGTCACTGATTGAAGTCAGATCTGTGTCATGTCCTAGTTTCATGGAAGTGATCCATGAGCTGCTTGATCTGTCAAGTGTATTGGATGAGCCAAATGAAAATGAAAAAAGGATTTTTCTACGGTGGAAAGCTTCACCATTCACTGGCTGTAACTGGGAATTAGATATCCTCAAGTAATTTATTATTCTTGATGGATCTGATGTCTGCGAGTGTTTCCAYTCATTGTCAAATAGTTTTGTTAGACTTTATTGATGGAATGGCATGATCCTTTCCCCCTGCTTTTCAACTGCAATTCTTCTTTTCTGATAGTGTTTGCAGGGAATATATGCCTCTTTCTTCTCTCTTTTTTTTTTTTTTTTTTTTTNAACAACAATTTATATCTAAGGCATAATTCTAATCTCAAATGCTGGTTATTTATATCTAAGGCATAATTCTAATCTCAAATGCTGGTTTCCTTAAAAATATTGGTCCTATGCTTTTCTCCCATGTTGTGCACATTATGTTCTTTAATAATAGTACTTAAGTTTTAGGTGATGAAATCTCAACAAATTGTCTTCTTCTTTAAAAAAATGTTATCTTTAAAAATGTTAAATGTTTTCTTCTTTAAAAAAGGTTTTCTGGCTTTCATAAACCCCAGTCTGGCCATGAAGTGTCTTTGGGTTTTATCCTGAATTGAACACAGTCACATCTTGAATCTTTGGAATATCTTAGTACACTCATAGTCTATCAGGTATCAGTAAAATAGAAATTAATTTAATAGAAATTAATAGCTTTTAATGTCAGTTAAAAACAAGGCGTTTTCTCCTTAATAATGCCTGTAACTGCCTTGGTGGTACAAGTATTTTTTGTTTTCATTTTATGTCTCATGGAAGTTCAAGGACTTCTAAGCCTTTCCATTTCTTACACGTACCAGACACCTGACTTTAACCTGTGTTAATGCTGTTTCCATCTGGCTGTTTTTGAAAGTTCCAGAGAAAGGCAAACAAAGACACCAAGGAAATGAAGGGTGCCTCGCTGTGATGGTKTTTTTTTTAATGGTACATTACTCTGATAATGAACTGTGAAATGTAGCATGTGGATGATGATGAATGTAAAAACCTGCATGTGTCTTTATTTGAATGTCGTGTCCCTGAGATARAGTATTAGTATGAGCTCTGTAGTGTAAAAATACTGAAAAGAGAAGGGAAGAGAAATGGAAAGAAGGTATTTTTAGCAGTGAACCACATCACTGTTTGAATGTTTCTCCTTTACAGACTCAGATTTGGTAACGTGGCCTTTACTATTAGGATGGTAATAAACAAACTGCTCTCTTTCTGAAGTGAAATCTGCTTCTTTCCAGCATTCTAAGGGACAATCTATCTGCATTTCCAGCACTTCTGWTTTATTCCCAGGCGTGGGCTCATGGGACTGCACTGGCTGGGAGATCAGTCAGGCTCACTGGTGATGCCATGCCATGTGTTTCCTGCCCACATCCTGCATCCAGTAGTCTGTCCCTGTACCAGGAGAAAAGTGAYTGCGGTTTGGTACATTTTGCTTCTTATGGCTAGAAGCTGAAGTGCAAACTAAAATCCTGTGGATTCCCTTCCATTTCTTATAGGTACAGCCACAACTTGGAGAAGCTTTATGCTTGACCAGAACAGAAATGGGCCAGGCAAAGGTTTTTAAGAATTGTTCATTCCATGTACATCACTGAGGTATTTACAAGAAGCCAGTGATTCCACAAGGCACCAACATTTGTTGTTGGAGTTGCAACCATCCTGAATATCTGCCCAGCCAGAGGACCAGGGAACATCACTGGGGTTATCCCAACTCCCTGGTGTTTTACCTGGAGAAGAAAATAAGTTATTTGAAGGCAAGCAGCCCAGGAAGCACTGCTTGAAAGCTTTTCTTTATTTATCCTTATAGTTGAAAGGTCCCTGCTGTCATCTTCCCTGTTGCACCACCTGTACATCTCAGTCTTCTTKCTTTGAAGCTGACCCTGGCTGTGAGAGGGGACAAGGCCTCCTCCTGGTGCACTGCTCAAGGAAGTGGTGATTGGATCAGTGGTGCTACCAAACCATAAATGGGTGTTGGGTAGGAGCTCAGTGTTTGGATAAAACAAGCTGATTTGGGATCAGTTTGTGGTTTACAGGAATGCTGGTATGCAAAGCCCAGGTAGGACACACACAAGGTTTCTCCTGGCTCTTTAGGGACTGGGCACAGTTGCCATTTTTGCTCTCTCACACAGTGTTCCCGAAGGAGCAGGAGTGATGTGGCTATCAGTTTTAGCTGGTAAATTCTACTATTTTCATTTGCGTTCCTTCTTCTCTTGCCCTGTTAATTGAAAAAAATGTGATGGTAATGTGGTAGTTCGATGTCTTGAGGTGATTTTGAAGTAGATAAGCAAACCATTATGCCTCTGAGATTGCATAATTCCATGGATTTGTCTTACCTCCAGTGCCCAGCATGTAATACTCACTGTCTCATTTCAGATGTAAGGTTTACAAGCTGGATATCGTGTCCAAATGACAGGAGCACTTGGGTGAACTTGTGAACTTCTGGAATCACTGTTTTTTTGGCACGCTCAGGGGCAAAGATACTTGTGTGGAGTGTGTAAAACATCCCAAAGCATGGTGTTGTTCCGAGTTTTGTGATTAGAGCTAATTCACTCTCCAATGTAGCAAATGTTTGCTGTCAGCCAACACTGTTACAAGGACTAAGGGAATTCTTTCTTTGCCCTGCAATAATGTATTTTTTATGATTATGTCAGTAGAATTTGTTCATTTTTCAAGTAGTGTGCAGTGCTCCTTTGAAGAATGTCCCTTTTTCAGGTGGTTTCATGGTGACTGTACCCCAAAATGTCTAGATGTCTCTCAATAGCAAATATTGCTTTGTTATTGAATGTATTATTTATTAACAGTATTTTGTCTTTTTCTAGTTGCATTTTACAAAATGTGCCACAAGCATCTCGTGTGATTTTTATAAGGAAAGTCTTATTTATAATGTTTGTGCAAGTGGATGGAAACAAATAATGATTTTATAGTAGCTCATGCCTTTTTTCATAGCTGCAGAGTCTTAATGAGCATGATCAGAAGGGACAGGCTCATTGTTTCTTTTAATTTTAATGGAGTTTTTCAAAGTTAACTRTTATATTATTCATTATTTGAAATTAATTATCTTAAGAAATAAATATCGCCATTTTAAGAAATGAAAAGAGTATATGTGGGGCTTTTTTTTCTTCTCTGTTTGTTGCTCTCTAACTCAATATGTCCAAACAATCAAGGTAATTTCCTGTTCCTCTTTACATTTTAAACATCCCCACCCAAGCCCCTTTTAAAAACAATGGAGAATAAAGGGTCAGATGACCCTGGCTACTCCAGGGAGTGTTGGAGRAGGATTCCTCAGCCTGGTAGGTACCAAAAAGCAAGCATCTCTTTTCATTGTATTGGAAGGATTATCCATAGCAAAGGAGGTCTCTGCTGCAGTAACRGGCAAGACAGAAGTCCCCTTTCCTTTAGCCATGATGTTTCTTTTTCARAAAGCTGTGTTTCAAGATGAGTGAGAGACCATTTAACTTCTAGTTTACTCAGGTGTGGGTAGATACAAATTGCTGAAGCCAGTCAAGGATAATCCCAGTGATTATGTTTATGCTAGAAATCCTCAGGTTGTACCTTAACTTTCCTTGGCTCTCTCACACATTTATTTCCTTTCTCTAAATGCATGTTCCTACACAGGGATTAAATGAGAGTTCCTCATTCTTCTCAGTTAATATTTCTTAGTTTTTTGGAACATCAGGGTCACTGTCTAGATTTCTTCCTATTCCAAGGAGGGTCAGATGTCAGTGAGGGCTCAGAAAATGAGAACTCCCTGCCCTGACAACTTCTGCCAGAGGAGCTCTCCATGGATGAAAACTGTGGTAGGATCTCTCTGTGGGTACTTCCTCATGGTGGCAAAATTGCCTTGAAAGGTAAGAAACCCAGGTCAAACCTCCGAAGTCCTTGAAGGTACATTGCCCTTTCAGCTGGCTAAGTGCTACTTGAAAGYGATGTCTTGCAGTTTTTCCTTCTGGAAAGTAATCCTTAAACCTTAGTTACACCACCGATCGCAGGTATTTTTGTTTAGACCTCTTCTTCCTAGCCCTTTAACCTTGATACACTGATATACTTTCCTTCTGTGAAAATGCAAAATGTTGGCAGTATCAGGGCCTCAGAATTCCTTCTGTTTGCCTTTGACAGGAGATGCTTTAATGTAGTAGTGAAGGTCATGGCTGGAACACAAGAAGCATATCCAATGCAGAAAACTCTCTTGGTATCTCTCTTTAAATCCTCTTCCATCGAGATTTCCAGCCCCATAATCACATACCCAGCTTGGACTGCCTAGTGTAGCTGTTACTTTTTGGCTTCTAAGTGTCTGTTTCCTTGATGGGCTTTTCCAGTTCATCCCTTCATGGCATTTTAGCAGAAGTCTTGCACATCTTCTGTTGTTTGATTTGGGTGTCTGGTGGAAAATACACTCCTAAATGCAGAGGGCAGGGGGCAGAGAGACCTGCAGTGGTGTTGATGAGGATGGGTTAATGGAGATATTCCCATCTGGTACAATTTTGCCTTACTCTTTTGAGAGGTTTTGTGGAGCTGATGCATCAGGCACACGGGGATGTACCTGGTGTAGGTATTCTGGGATTTTTGGGATATTTTGCTAGAGCCTGTTCAGYAAAACTGAGATTACAGCCTCCATCACGTAGCAGATGATGTGCAGGACATACACTCTTCCAAATGACTACAGAAATTGTGTATAAGGTGAGTAACAACCTCAAGAAGAGGATTTTTGGGAGAAGAGGTAGCCCAAAAAGTCTTCATTTTGATTTCTGCTGCAGATTCCCTCCTTACCATGGTCTTCCCAGCCAGGAAAATGGGGGAGYGGCCATGTTTTGGCCCTGCTGTAATGGCCTCCGCAGGCCCTTTGCAGTGCCAGTGTTTCTGGAGCTCTAGGYYCTTTAGATCTCTCAACCCTAACCCTAAGCCTAAGCCACAGGGCACTTGTTGCCAGGGCCGAGGTGCCCACRCTTGTGGAGGATCCAGATTCAAAGGTGTAGGTGTAGGAATGTTGGGGCCTTGCTACAATGGCCTTGGCAGGCCCCTTCCAGTGCCAGTGTTCCTTAAATTGATCAACCACTTTCTGTTGTGTTTCTGCTGTTTGTCAACAAGGAMTGAATCTTTGCAGCCTCTCAGATATTAAGGTAAAATATTTTTAAGCTAAAAATTCTGGCAGTGAAGTTTCAGATCTTGGAAGATACAAGTTGCCCTGCCCTGAATTGCCTCCAGTTGAATGCTGGTCCAAGGTCACCATGACATTTTGTGTTGCCATATCTGCTTAGAGAATATTTTATGTGTTCCACGGCCATGGGATACTTCATTATGTCCATCTCRATTAAACTAATGTTTCATAAAATATCCTCCTGTATTGTCCAGTCAGGTTGGTAATTAAAAATCCCATCATGTAGTGTGCCTTTTCCTCCATTTATCAATAAAAAGTACTTGAGTCTTCTCTCCTCCAACAGGCCTCCGTGTTTACTTAMTGCTTTTGATGAAAGCCGTCCAGTAGCTGTGATTATCCCTGTTGCTCTTTGCTTTTCCATGCAGTTTTTTCTGGTCCAACTTCTTTCTTTTTGAGATAAAAGACTTAGATTTCCATGGAATCTGAATTTCAAGGTTCCTTTTTTGTGTTGTCAGTGGYTGTCAAATCAGATCTTTCTCATCTCCAGCTTTTGGCCTCTTCTCTGAGACCCTCAAGWTCTGCAAGTCTTGTGGGCTAAGCAACTGAAATTAAAATTTACAWGCAGAACGTTTTTTCATTTTCTTTAATATGTTTGTTCTATTTAATTTTTGTATACAAATATATGTGTGTATWTWTATACATATGCTGATGTATCCTRGGGTTTGGTGGGAAGGCTTCAGATATCTAAAGTACACTTCTGACTAAAGAGAGATTGAAATGCAACCCCTTTGGTATCTGGATACTTTTATGAAAGAATTTTAGGACTCAACTGCTTTCTGTGAAAAAGTCTGCATGGGTCCTTTTTATAAAGAACAAAAAAGAACTCCTTTAATTATGTTGAAAGATACTGCGAGGTGGAATGATTTACTCTGGTCCACTCTGTTACAGACTTGTTTTATTTTGTAGGCATTTAACAGGGGTGAGACTGTTATGTGGTTTAGACCCTGTCCTTGTCTGAAAAGTTTTGATCCAGTTCTCAAGAAAATCATGTTAGTATTTTCCAGTATTTTGAGAAYCCTCAGTTCATCCACTTCATATTTTTCCTTTATTATGTACCCAAAACTGAAAAAAAAAGCCAGGTTTTTTTTTAACCAGTATGAGCAATGCAGGCATCTTACAAAATGGTTTAAGAAACCCCCAAGTACCTGTATATAGTGCCAAAGTAAAAGAAGTCAGTACCACTAAAAAATAAAGACTCTAYGTAMTTTTCAGGCAGGATTTATGCATCRATTTCTCAGAGCATTGTATTCACTRTTTARCATTACAACYAGYGATACTTGCAGATCTGCCYRTTGGAATTAATTTATACCCATGTTATTATGCAAAAATATTTCATAAGACTTAGAGTACTTTCCCAGAAAGGGAATGTTCTTTTACTGTGTTGTTTAGGCATACTACCAAGRAACATTATAGATGATGAGGAAAAGCTACTCAGAATCTCTGCTTTAGAAACTATCTGCCATGATACTAAAAATAAGATACAACTGTGTATTCTGAATTACCATCASACTCTCTGTGGTGTTTAAATTTAAAAATAAGTATTCTGAAATAAAGCAAAGTACTTGAAAATCAAGCAAGTGTAAGATTTTCCAGTAAGGAGATGAAACTGAAAATATGCATGTGAGAGACAAGACTAAGTTCAAAATAGTTCAGTTGCATTCTGTTGTACAACCATGTGCCATAACAGAGCATTTTTATCTTGACTTAATATGTTTTTCAGAGTATCTTTTCGAATCTASGTCTCCCAAAAATGGTTTCACTCAAGTTGTTAAAATGAAGATTTTATTTGAAGGCTTCAAGAGTTTGAAAAAGCAATTTAACAAACATTATAACCCATCATTGGTAGATCAGATGCTTTGCTTTCCTCACACTCCCCATCTCCAAATCCACCACTCATTACCATTGGGTCACCAGCTGGCTTCTGACAAATGCTYAGTGAGAGAAACCACCTTTGGTGACACACCAGACATGTCTGGGGATGAGGAAAGCGTGACAAAAACWTGACAACAAAAGGAAATCACAAGTGACAGCACCATGGCTTTAGGTCCGCTAAGTGACACGGCAGTTTGGGCTTAGATTGCACATGGCTGTCAGTTGTGGTTTGGCTCTTGAAATTATCAACTGTCAGGATGGATAATTGTTAGAGGTATCAACTGTCCTCAGAGCTCATGTCTGATAGGAAAATGGCACGTGCAAAGTTTTTTATGAGGGACAGGCTTGGGAACAGTCCTTGTGGCAAGAGGGCTTGGGAGTGCAGCAAGCTGGGTGTCAAGTAAACAATGTGGATTTGCYGTGGCCAGTGACCATGCCAGGAGGMTGAGGCAGGGGATWTTCCCATGTGGAGTAATTGAATCAGCATCTGGAATGCTACATCTGATGTTGGGGTTGGGCCAGATGAGCTTTAAAAGTCCCTTCCAACCCAAGCTATGATTCTTCAAATTACGAATACTTCCTTTGATCCCATTGTCCTGCCAGCTTGGGAGCAAGTTACGTGGTGAGACTGCAGCTGTTTCTTCARTGGGGCAGTTCAATAGCCCAGGGACCTCACTTTTGGCTTTTCTAAGTCCAAATGTTCTGACTGACACAGAGAACAGCCAGGCAGCATTAAGGGTGTGCATCTCCTCAGCTGGTGGGACAGGCTGGTGGGATAGTGGGAAGATGGCTGAAAATGGGGAATGGAGCATCTCCCTTCATGTTTCTGTGGAATTGTGTCATGGTGGGTGAGGACTGGTATTTCTTTGCCTTCTTGATCCCTTCCTGCTCCYATCTACTCTGGTCAAGGCCTCTTTGAACTTTCATTTTCCCCAATTTTTTGAGTACTTCACATTGCTCCTTCTTTTATTCCATTTAATTCCTGCCTCTTGCTCCTTCTCTGGTCCCCAGACATCTGCCTCCCTTCAGGGCCCTTCTGTTTGTAGTGTTCCCTGCCCACTCSCCCCACTCTGAGGGATCCTCCAAGCCCCCAGCTTGTTCCCACTTCGATCCCTTCAGGTACTGGTAAAGCTGCCACTCTACATTGAAGACATTTGACAGACTGAGGCAGATGCTTTAGGGAAAAATTCCACCAATGTAGCCTGGAGGAAGCAAATATTTTTTCATCGGTACATATTTTATGGTCTGAACTCTAGAAAGCTCATGGCAGCCACACAGACTAGAAAAGAGGTATAAATAACTATTTATTCAGTGTAAAAAGAAAATATTCCTGTTTAGCAAAAGAAGTTCAAAGGAGAAAAAGGAATACAGAAAACCAATAGTGCTGAAAAAGTACTTGTGAAGATGATGCAAACATCATCCTTCTGACAAATACTGGTTCCATCCATAATTCAGATGGGTATTACCTACTGCCTAAGCCTGTTATGAAACTTAATTTTTATAAAAGCATGTGCCATTTTTGAGTTCATAGATCCCCTGGGCTTAATTCTGCAAACCCTGCTGGCAGAAGGCATGGCTCAGAACAGATGTACCTAGAAAATGGAAACAAATATTACGCAAGCTCTTCCACAAATAYCTGGCACAGGCTGGCCATGTTCAGCATTTACTGACAGCAGGACAAACCGATGGAACATGGTRGCATTGCAGACCTAAAATACTCTGTGCAGAAAAACAAGCCTTCTGAATTAACATTGGGTCCATTTGGTATCACAGGCGATGTCTGTGACCTGGTGTGTGTCAAAGATTATCTGGTCCAGCCATTCTTGCTAAAAGCACAGCCTAGCCAAGATGGCCCAGCCCTGTGTCCTGGTGAATCTTTTATATGTCCAATGTTGATGAATCCACCACTTCCCTGGGGACAGAACTCCAATGGCTGATGGATCTAATTGTGAAAAATTGCCTCTTGTGTCTAATCAGAATCTCTGTATGAGTAACTTTGTCCTCATTGCCCCTTGTCTTTTCCATGTAACTCCTTGTGAAAAGRGAGTCTCCGTCTTCTTTGTAGCCATMCCTTAAAAACTGAAACTGTTGTCCTAAGGTCTCCCCTACTCGTTCTTCTCWCAAGGCTGTAGAAATCCATTTATCTCAGCCTTTCCTCATGCAGCAACTTTCCAGCCCTTTGGTCATCTTTGTGCCCTGCTCTGGACCCTCTCCAGTTTGTCCACATCATTTTTGTGTAGCAGGAGCCAAAACTGCGCATGATATTCCAGGCATGGCCTGACAAACACTGAGTAGAATGGGAAAATTACTTCTGTATTTCTGGTGGTCATGGCCTTGCAACTCAGCATCCTGTTGGGTTTTTTTTGGTTTTTTTTTCACTTGTTTTCCACCAGGAAAAGGATCCAGGATAAAATTAATCCAGGATAAAATTAATCGTGGAAGAGATTTGATTAGCTGGTAAAGTTTGGGAAGGTATCTGTACTGCAGGGAATTGAGTCAGAGGGGATGTAAATAGAAAAGAGTTCTGCAAATCTAGTAACTATGCTGGTTGACTTTTGTATCCATTTTTTTTGGTCTCAGCTAGATGATTTTTTTGGATTAGAATACTCTGTGTTTGGTTCCAGTTCAAAGTGGGTGGTAATTTCTTTTTTAATTGTTGAATAACTGAATAACCAGTGATGGGGATTGTTTGGACAGGTTCATGTCACTGGTCCATTCCACAGAGCAAGAGTCCAGTGTGGACATTGCATCATCAGCAGTACTCTACCAGAATGGAAACCATTCAGGCAAGATCTTTAGATCTATGTTTCTTTTCTTCTTTTTATACTAGTTTTAAAACTGTAGTATCAAACTTATGTGTGGATATGCACATTGATTTTTCYTTAATAATGGATTAATATAGGACCAACTGCATTGGTGAAAATGTTCCTCATATGAAGGAATGCTCTTTTTCCAGCTTGATTACAGTGCAGGGCATTTACTATTTCATAACTTGCCAGATAATATTTCCCTCTTTCCTTCTGCTTCTCATTAAGAAATGATTGTTGAAGTCTGTGTCAAGATATGATGTGATTATAAGGAATGTGTTCATGTTTTAATCCATTTTCAATAGTTCATAAGCCTTTTGCCATGCAATTAATGAAACAAAATATGAACCACTTTTCTGATTTCWGATGGATGTGTAATGTGAAAAGTTCAATTTTGTTTTAAAGGAACTTGTGGGCAGATGGTCTGGATTTAAAGGGAAGAGCAGCAGGATTTCTAGAAAAATTACACAGGATTAATAAAAATGTAAGATGAGTTCAAGCACAGTTCAAGCACTAAAAATCTCAAGGAAAAATAGCTAGAAACTCTGCTTCAGTTTGACTTGAGAAGAACAGAAATAAAATTGCACAGAAATAAATATTGAAAAATCTTGCTAGTAGTATACATTTCTGTTAAAATTGTTGGGAATTGTCAACATCATTGCAAGCCTTTAATATTCCTGTCAGACTCAGATTATTGTTCATAAAGAGTTAATATACATTCACCCATTCAAAGACAGACTTCCAGACAAAGATTAAACAGTATTCATGTGCTACCTGAGCAGCATTGGAGAAGAATATCTGAAATAGAAATCCTTAGGAGAATTTAGAGCTGGAAGTTATTGGTACGTTCTAGATATGTCCTTTTTCAGATGTGAGAATCTGAATGCTAAATACCTAATCTTGACTTTTTGTTATGAAAACAAATGATTAAGGTCTGTTTTTTCAAATGAACCAGTGGTAGTTTGGCTAAATTCTGGGCACTTCCCAAATTTAGACTGGGGCATTTCTGGTTCCTGATTTCCAGCAGTTGTCTGCTTTACAACTTTTAAGAGCAGAGCTGCTCTTGGACAGGCTCTTAAACTTGCACATATTGGTCCTTGCAAACTCACTAAAAATACAGTTGGTTCTAGAGATGACTCTGTTTTGATTTCCTGAAAGAAGTAAATATCCCTTGCAGAGCTCTCCTGTTGTTCTGCAGGAGATGGGTAAACCAGCAAACACAGGGGTCTAGGAGTGCAAATCCCATGGAAGTGTTTAATGGAACCATCATTCACAGCAATTGACACTGGCTGACATCTGAATACTGGTGGGGGATAGTTKATATAGCACTCAGAGGGCAATGCACAAAGCTTTTTGTCTAATTACCTGTGAGGCTGTTTTGTGTCTGATATCTTGATTGTAGCAGTAACAGCATTGGCTTTAGCAGGAGGAGAGGGGTCTAACAGTAGTGTAACACTCCTGGTGTTTTGGATTGTCCTCTGTGGATTCCCRTGCTGGAGAAGTGAGGATGAGTTATGATCCACGATTTGTCACTGTCATAGACTTTATGGCTGCAACCCTTCCACTAAACTCCTTAACATGATTCACGTGCCTTTGCCAGCTGGGGGTCTCCCAGATGTTTTCGAGGCACAGTTTAGAAGTTAGGATAATCCAGGGACTGTTCCCAAAAGCACTTTTTGTGCCAGGCTCTTGGTTTGTAGTTTATATTAATTATGGTTGTGGCCAACACTGGCTAAAAGGRTCACTAGGCATAATGTATTGGTATAGGTGTAGTCTCTGGGTCCATCTGGTGAAAGAAGGTTTTGGAAATGGATACTACCTTTAGTTTTGCAAATGTGAAGGAACTTATTAGTAGAAAAGGTGATAATACTACTTATTATAGTAGAAAAAGGTGAACCAAAAGCACCTGCAAAGCTCTTGCAGTCTTCTGTATCTGGATTTGGGAACAGGGTGATTTATAAAATTATAAAATGAGGAGAAGTCATTTGGGGTCTGTGTGGGAGGAAGAAGCAATAGATTGGTTAGAGTTTTCTTGTTTTTAATTTCTAAGGTTGACTTTTGACATCCCCATGATAAGATGTGGRGCACCACAATATGAGCCATGAGTGCTGACTCAGGATTTGCACAGGTAGAAACCCAGACTCCCAAGCATGGGCTTCTCATGGCTTGTGGGCTTTCTCTTTATAGAAGATGAAGAATAGCTCTTTGTACCTTCTACTTCAAATCAAAAACCCATTGGTACTATGGTCTATGGTGTATCRTAGGATCACAGAAWCATAGAATGGCCTGGGTTGATAGGSACCTAAAAGATCATCTTGGTCCAACCCGTGTCATGGGCAAGGACACCTTCCATTATCCCAGAAGGTTGCTCAGAGCCCCATCCAACCTGGCCTTGAACATTTCCAGGGATGAGGCAGCCRCAGCTTCTCTGGGCARYATGTTCTAGTGCCTTATSACCCTCACAAAGAAGAATTTCTTCCYCACATCCAAATCCAAACCTRCTCTKYCATTTTGAASCCATTCCCCTTTGTTCTGTCACTCCAGACCCTGTAACTAGTCTCTCTCTGCCTTACTTGTAGGCTTCCTTCAGGCACTGGAAGGCCACAATGAGTTCACCCTGATTTTGGCAGGTCTCTCAATAGCAGTGTTAGAGCTGACAAAATGCAGAAAATTGCCTTGCTGAGACCCGGGTGCACTGCAGCAGGCTCAGCCCTTTTGCCTCTGTGCACATCAGCCCATCAGGTCCATGAGAATTAGAAACAAGGTGGAGASATCCTCCAGTGCTTCCTGCTCTTCTCTGTCACAGTCAAGACTGGGCATGAAGAACAACACCTGGATTCACTTAGTTTGAGATGATTCAATCAGAGCTTATCCACATCCCCCTGTCTTACCCGTGTGAGAAAAGAGATTTTAGCAGCTTTTAAACATCCTGCTCCAGCTTGCCAAGRGGGATCCAGGGCAGAGCATAGGACAAGTTCATTGCAGAAATGCACATTAGTCACTGAATCCAATGTGTAAAYATGCCATTAAAAACAAATCAGTCACGGGAGAGAAGCTCACTCTGCAGCAGTTAAGATGACCTCTGCAGAGCAATTAGGTAAGTAAAGATTGCASAGGCAGTCTCACACATCCTCATGGATAAGGGCAATCTCTTTCAGTGTGTGGCTGTTGCAACAACTGGAAGTCTATTTGGAGGCAGTGGGAATATCGTGGATTTCCTAGAGAGGTTGTGCTGTTCACACTCACAGGAGCAGCCAGGAAGCAGCTCCTACCATCCATGGACTTTCAGAAAATATGGTTAGGGATACTCTGAGAAAGGACACAGATAAAAGCTAATTAGTGGGATTATTTTTTTTTTTTTTTCTGGGAAAACAGATTGTAAACTTCAGGAGAGTAAACCTTTGGGCARAAGTTCAAAGCAATCCCAGCTGCAGCAAAGCAGTAATGGAGGGCCTATTCTTAGCCTTCTCCCACCTCCCTTTCTGTGGCCTGCTGAGTTATCAGATCAGACTCTGAGTTTCGGACAGGAGCTGCAGCCTGAGACTGGCTCAAAGACAGAAGCTCTTGTGCCAGGAATTGTTTCCTAGTGACTGGCTTGGAAATGTCAAACTGTTGAAAACAGCATAAATTTGAGTTCCTCTGAAATATTTCTTGCAAAACAGGGTAAAACATGCAGCACAATGTTCTATTCCCATGGGAAGATCGGGGGAAAATCTGTGAAAGTGAATTAGTGAATTATTTTGCTTGATTTAAATTAACTTTTAAGGAAGTGAAAGAAAAGCTGAAAACTCCCTGCACTCATTTTCTTTCTTAACGTCATACTTCTGTGATCTGTCTTGACCTATCTATGATTTAGTTTGAGACTTTGCAGCTTATCTTTTATATAGATACTTTTCTTTCATTTTTTGTTTGCAATTCTTTTTTTCTTTTTATCTATTCCAGGTGCAGCTTGTATTTGTAACATTTTTTTCCTCTCTTCTGTTAAAATGTCAGAATAATAGCCCRAAATGCTGATCCAAACAGAGGAGGTTGTCCACTACTATTCAGTTCATAACATCCATTTCATGGCTGTTCAGCTGTGGATACTACTGGGATGATTTATTTTATGACCAGAATTGCAATTTGCCTCCTTCCAGTTCCTAAATTAKCTGCCACCTTTAATGAAGTCAAAGTCCTACCATAAAAATAACTTATCTTCACATCTCCTCACCTCTGGATTATCTGCAGCTGAATTTCCCCACAATCACAGTGCTCCCAAAGAAACACTGCCCTCCCATGTTGCAGATGGGATGAGTTTTGCTGAAGCCAAAACCAGCTGTTGTGCCTGTCCAGGTAATTTTTTTTTCAGCTGTTTAGAGCACAGATTGGGTGAAAAGTGTCCAAATTTTGTTCCAAGCTGGCAATCCCTGTCACGGCTCTAGGGATATGCCAGCTGCCAGTGCCCTGTTCCCACACAGAGCAGTGGRGATCTTTGCCAGGAGAACAGAGCTTTGAGGGGAGCATTTGCCAACACCAGCATCTTCTGCCAGCAGAAAACACCTCACATGGGACTGTGGCAGGCAGAGAAAAGGGTGAATTACAGCAACGTGCCTTTGTTCTGAAGGAGTCCCGAAATGCARGTGTGTGAGCGGCAGGATTTCATTCTTTAAAAGGGCAATAAAGCCTTTGTGGTTTCTTCCTTAGAGATAATGGGCTGGCAGAAGGGGAGAAAACARTGATAAAAGATTTATTTTGGTGTAGCTTCAGTACAGCTGAGTGAAATCAAAACTACCCCCAGGTCCAACTTGCTTTTGGTTACTCTTGGCGATTGCARGGTTATTACTCTGATGAGGTTGAAMTCTTAGCTCTYTCACAGGAACTTTGCAACAGAATCCAYGCAGCAATGTCTTTCTGCAGCATTTATTCTACTTTCCCCTCTAAAAGTGCTTCTAAGTATGTGACAGCAGCCAAAGAGGAGCCTCTAGAAGGCATTCAGGGATTCCAGGACTGTTTTGTGGGCTTTCCCTGAATAGGAGGATATTCAGCATCCTCCTCATGYTGTACATGTGTAGTAAGCACAACGTACAGGCAAAGACAATCATGGACTCATGGAAAGGCCAGGGTGGGAAGAGACCTTAAAGGTCATCTCTACCCCTGCCATGGACTGGTAGGATCAGAGAAGTGCCTTGTTCTTAGTTTCTAACGAACAGGGATAGATATTACTGGCTACAWGGCCTGACCTCCACATGCCCCTTTCTGTATACAAGAGACAGCTTTCAAGAAAATAAATTTTTACAGCTCCCTAGAGTCTTGACAGTCATCTCTATTCTTCCCACCCATCCCCTCTTCTTCCTTTTTTTTTTTTGCCTCAAGACCTGAGATGAAGAGGAGTTTTTGTGTGTGTCATTTAATTTCCAGACTWATTTGATGCATGTATTCTATCTAGTATGATAAGACAATCTGCCCCTCATGTGCTTGAACCTCTGCTGTTTCATTGTGTGCTGTTTGGGAAGAGGTCTGAGGGAAAGTAAAGAAGTCCCCTCACTCTYATCCTGAAATTCAGGTGTTGACAGAGAGGATTTTCTCCAGGAGACCTACACCATTTCTACTGTCAATGTTTTTCTGACATGTATGAGCTCCAGACTCCCTTTTTGCTCCTTACAGCAATTAACAGTGAAGTAGTTGCCATAGTTATGCCAAGTGACATTTTTCTAGCCTCACAAATTGTTCGGCGGGGAAGTGGGATCTCCCCCTCTCCCACTGCCAGTGCCAAAATACGCTGCTCTCAGCCTGCAAACTCCTGAGTGGTACACCAGTGGGTCCCTTTTGTGGCCCTAGTCTTCCTGGCTCCTGCACTCCTTGCACAGAGGGAGCTTTGGATTTGATAAATATTACATTTTTCTCTCTCAGAAATCTGCAAAGAAAATTTTATCATTAATTTTATGGTTCTTGGGTTTCTTTGCTGTAGCTGTAAATAGCAGAAGAGATTGATTTCTGTCTTCTGGGGATTTCTGAATGCTCAAATRATAGTTAAGTTTGTAAATCCTTCCTGTCTGTATCATCAGGTAATACTGAAAAACAGATTAAACTAATATGTTTCAATTAAATCAGAAATCTAATAAGCAGAGGGTTGTGTACAAAATATGGGGCTGTAATCAACAAGCAAGCTTGCAGAAATGTTTCCTTCTTATAACTGTAGTGACAGGGTGACTTGGAAATTATGTTTACGTGTAAAAAATACCTTCCAGATGCTCTGTCTCAGGAGCAATGCTTCAACCAGTGTATCAATCTAACCTATTTTTCAGAATTAACTGACAAGAACTTGGGCACCTTACTCTCCCTATAATAGAGAAATTAATATTTTAGTAGGACTCAAGAGCATCTTCCTCAGTGGAAGAAAATRATGTGCTGGCTCTGTCCAAGCCATTGTAAGAACCAGGGTCGGTGCTGGGATAAAAATTCATGAGCAATTTACACAGCGCTTTCGTCAGTGCTGAACTGGCTGTGATGCCTCAGCTGCTGAAAGAAAAATGATCACCTGGTTGTGGGGTGGCTCTGCTGCTTCCCCATGCAAAACTGCTTCACTGCAAAGCCCAAGCAAGTAATTTCACTCAGTAATTACTTCAGCCACAGAAATGGTCTCATACCTTGTCTTGGGAAGCTGTGATTCTATGAAGACAAGTGTTTTTAGTGGTGTCACCTGAGTACAAGGTGTGTATGAGTATTTTGACTCTGCTTGAGGAGAAAGATCAATTAAWTTTTCCCACTGCCAATCCAGGCTCTTTGTAGAGGTTCTGCAGAACAGGCCAATGCTCTCTTTCCCTCAGCAGCACAGTTTACACCCTTCTTGAGTTCTTGGTTTGCTGTCTACCAGAGAGATAAATTAATTTAAGAGTTTTTTAACACCTACCTTGTAGCTTCTTCAATGTTCTTAGCATCCTGTGCTGGGATGATTCTCTGTCTCTCCAGGACGGATGCATCTGGGACCTCTACCAGAGAAAYTCTTGTAATGACCACTGAGCAGTCCTGCTTTATGTGGTTTGTAATATCCTTCTGGGAGCTTTTCCCCTACTTCTCCTGCAGCCATCAAAAATAAGATGTACTCCCAGTAGAACCCCTCTCCAGTGTGGGTCAGCAGAGCTGTATGGCCATGATCACACTTACTGAGAAAACTGGGTTTGAGTTGTGATTAAAAATACAGGCTAAAGCAATTAATGATAAGAAGAGATGGAGTAAAATTGTTGTATTTTTGATATCAGCAGCTATAGGATTCTGCAGAGGACTACTGTGTGCAAGTAGTTTCTACTCTGAAGCCATCTGACTTCATAGACAGTCCCTTGATCTTCTTGTGCCTCCCTGCTACGTTGAAAAAAACTGTATTTGCCCTTACTTTCCTTCACAGAAATACCTGTAGATCTACAATAATCGTGTCCTTGCTGCCTCACTAAATTTAAATACAAGCTCCTCAAGACTGGCTGCAGAATGTTTGTAATACTTTAACAACTCCCAGATTGTTCTTCTCAGTCTTCTACTTTTTCACTTYCTTGAAATGTGAGCAGCAAAGCAGCTTGCAATGTTCCCCAAGCATTTGTACCAGTACTAACACAGAAYTAATAGACCAGGAATCATCACTGTCTGCATTTTATCCTGACAGAAGGCTACAATTTAATTACATCAATTCAGGAAGTTTTTATTTCTTTCCTTCTTCATATGGTTTAATTTTTTTTTTTTATATGGTGATAGCCTAATATTCTTATAGATTTCATATGTCAAATCAGCTGTAAYTGGTATGTTTAGAGTGCGTCATTTTTCCACAGATTAATCCTAGACTTAAAACCTCWTCAATATACTAAGCAAAAATATAGAACATTGCTCTGAGAGGGTTTCTTTTTCAATTTAAGCTTAGAATTGGCTTGTGAAGCCTCAGTGGTTGCACATTTCATAGGTTAGAAAGCAGCACAAACAATTTTATACTCTTTTAGTACCTMCTGGACGTTCTGCCCCAGAATTTCTATGTTCACACGCCCAGAGTCATGGTATATTCATATAATCAATGATGAAGCAAAAAGACACATTTTGACTTCATTCATTTGATTGTCCCCATGGGGAACATTTGGCTATTACCTTACGGCTAATCAAGCTCTATTCAGGGCTCCTTCTTTTCCATGCAACGTGAACCTTCATGGAAAACCATCATGGAGCAATTAGTCAGCTGGGCAAGACTGACTATGGGGATAATCAAAACCAGGGAACTTTTTCAGCTGTCAAACAGTTGACAACAATTGTCTAAATGGGTAAATTACAATTCTTTTGGTAATTCATATTTGTTTAGCCTAGAGCAATGCAGATGTTTTGCTGTTGTGCAAAGCAAACACTCAGAAATGTGAACAACAAGCACAAATTAATTGTCATTTCAAGTGGAAAACATTCTTGGGAAAAGTATCAAACATTTAACTAACACCACTCAACAAAGCTTGAAATTCYCCATGCTGCTGTTATTTTCACTGCATATGAACTAATTCTAATAGATTGTTGTTTTTCCAAATCACATTTTCCAAATCAGAAAAATCCTTATGAAAGCTCTCCTTAAGGGAGAGTATAACATCAGCATTTCATGAATTTACATGTCAGGGGAAAACATACAGAACTGAAGGAAAACTGAACCATTGGGTCAAATGATTTTAGCTGGGCTGATTCAAGAGACAACCTCCAGCCAATCTGTCTTTTTTTTCACGGACAAACATAAATTCATCAAGAATTAACCACTCATGATTTCTCAATTAAAAACAAAATTGAAGGTCTCGTAGTCAGCAGGGGGAAATCACAGTTGTCAGTCAGAAGTCTTCTTCACATCTCTGGTAGCYGAATAATTTGGAAAGATACAATGTACACACACTGTAGTGCAGCAAGACAGAGGTGAGAGTGGGCTGGCATGGACTATAAGGAATCCAGGATGCTTCCAGTGGCAAATGACAGGGGACCTGAGCCAGGGGATAGAAATGGAACCTGGTGACATTGTTTTCAGACTAAAAAAAATTAGGAAAAAAAACCTATCTGTGACCACTTCCCCATTTCTATATCTCTTTTCCCTACATGGTGWGATCTTGCACCACCTCTTTAGAACTTCCCCTTGGAAGAACCTCCTGAGGAGTTCCCTCACACACCCTCACCTCCAAAGACACATTTGATGCTCTTTGTTATCACCATTCCTGAGTTTTTGTGCTCCTAAAAGACAATTCCAGCACAATAGTGCTTTYCTCTGTTAATGTTATTCAGCTTATATGGAACCCTGCTCTCCTGGGGATGGCTGAACRCCTGCCTGCCCATGGGAAGCAGTGAATTAATTCCTTGTTTTGTTTTGCTTCCRTGCACAGCTTTTGCCTTTATCTCAACCCACAGATTTTCTCACTTTTACTCTTCCAATTGTCTCCCTGATCCCACTGATGGGGGAATGAGCACGTGGCTCTGTGGGGTGTAATTGTCAGTTGGGATTAAACTCAAACCATGACTCAGGTGATAATTTCTTCTTTCTTTCAAAACTGGAGGGAATTTACTCTGATGAAAATATGACTAATGGATTTTTTTCCCTCCTCATCTCCTGTTCCTGTCTATATGGACCTCATTTTATGAGTCCTGGCAAGCTTTTCAGGTGGTATAGCTCCACATTGCTCCCATATCCCCACATGGTTTCTTTTGGCAACTTCATTGATTGTTTCACCGCAGCTGAAACCAAGCTGTGATAGGACCTGTGCATCAAATTCATTTTTACTGGGAGAGCTCATGCATTTTCAGTATTGCTGGGGCTTCTTGGTGCCCAAAAGAGAAGGAACAGGTGAGGTGACATGTGATGAAGCACAGATGAAATAGCAGTAGGTGGGATCCRTGTGTTGCTGATGTGTCCTTGATGTAAAGGCAGAGCTGCACTGGGATGTGGAATTAGCAAGTAAAAATAATCTCCTGGATAGACACTCTGCCACCCTTATGATCAATGTGTTCCTTTGGAAGAACCAGCTTTTTCTAAAATAGAAGTAATGATTCAATTACTCTGACACCAAAATATGAGTTGTCTCCTAAACCAAATTAAAGCAAGGGAAGAGAGATATCTAATTATTAAGCATATAAATCTTGCTTTCAACAGCCCAGATTTGCATTACAGTACATTACAGGCTGTAAGCTGTAGGTCTAATTTAGTGATAGAACAAACTCCTAAAAAGAAAAAAACCACAGAGCAGATGAATCATTCTCAATGYAGGAAAGTACATTTAATGCTACAATGAAATTATTGCTTTATCATAGTTTTAATTATTTTAGTTTATCTWAAAAAAAGTCTCTCATGCTATGTTATGCAAGTTTAAGCAATAGGGATTTGAGCCACAGAAGTGTGATAAATTTATTATTTTTTTTAATTTCCTTAAACAGGTGGAATATAATGACTGCATCAGGTTATTTTAAAATTTGGTCTTAGAAACCTAGAATGGGCTGGGTTGGAAAAAAATTTAAATATGATCTTGTTCTAACTCCCCAAGCAGGGACACCTTCCATTATCCCAGGTTGCTCAGAGCCCCATCCAACCTGGCCTTGGACACTGCCAGGAATGAGACAGACACAGCTTCACGGGGCAACTATGGGCATATTTCTAAACCAGGGAAAACTTATTTTTAAACATGGAACTTTTCTTTTTTTTACCTTGGGAATCTCATCATTTGAGGGGGAAGAGAGCATTCAACATTACCTTGGCTCTTACAGCTTAACAGTTCAGAGGATCAGTTCTGTTGTAGTGGTAGTCATTTTATTGAAAATATTTGCTAAGTTTCACCCTCCTTCTAATTAGAAGTTTTCTGTCTTTTATTTCTAGCTATCGCTTCTTATTCTGCCTTTTCTAAGCCAAATTAGTAAGACTGAAACTATGGCAATGTTGAAGATGAAAGCAATATCTAAAAACCTSCCTCCATTTCTAACAGCCACTTCTAAACAAATTCACTGACTGCTTCAAGGTTTAGTTCCATTATATATAGATGTAGTGCAAAAAAATGAAAATTTAATTTGTTTTATGTTGCTAAACAGCCTCTCACAGGAATATGATGTAAAAAAGTCTGCAGTCAGATCTGAAACTAGATATCAAATTCGTTAATTTAAAAGAAAAAGTAATTATAGAAATGCTGGAGAATTATGAGTTCTCTCCGTTACATTACTTCTGAAAGAACAGTGAGTTGGTAGAAGAGGGTGGTACAATCCACTCTAATGACAGAGGATCAAAGAGAGCTCTCYGTGAATAAAGCAGAAGGAACTTAGGGTTCAAATATTCGCCAAAATTATGTTAAAACCAAGCGAGGTTAAATGTTGGCACAAAAAAACTGGTATGTTTTATTTCGCAGTAAATGAGAGAGAAAGAAAACAAACGAAAAAAAAAAAAATGGAAAGGAGGGGTTGGCTCTTGGCTCTTCAGTGGATGCTCTCCCAGCCTTATCCATTACTTCCCAAACCTGAGATGCTTAAAACAATAGCATCACTTTATCTTATCTCAAGTCCCCTTAGGCAGTTTAACTCACAGTCCAAAGTTTCAATCTGAGGGCCCATTCAAGGTGGGTTTTGGTGGTGCAGCTTTTTACATCAATGTTTAAGCCATTAACCATAATATTGCAGTCTCTGACAGAGGGGAGAGCCAGAAAAATATATTCCCCACTAGAAAAGATAGAGTTTGTGCATATAAAATTGATGGCGAATCACAGATCTAAAGAAAATTAATGGGGTGTTGGAGGAAACCCCTCACATTTCCTCCATCTATATGAATTCTTTTAAGAGACAAATGGCACATGAATGCTTTGAGACAGAGAAAATTGATTTGTCCTGTACATATTTTGGGTTAGATCCAAATAAGAGATTTAATCACTGCATTGGACCTGTGCAGGCCCTGTTTACCCTCAGATAATTTACCTGKTGCCACTCACACATACCTGAAGTACCTTAGTTCACATTACCAGGCAGTAAAAGCATCTGCCAGTTTTTGCTGTCGTTACACACAGTCATCAGATAGTGTTCTGCCTCTTTCCCAGACCCCGCAGACCTCCAAGTGTGCTCCAAGCCAAGGCATTGCTCTTTCCCAAGAGCGGGAGCAGCTCCATGGAAAGCATTACCACACACATGTACAACACTGAGTATCATGAGAATAACCATCCCCAAGGGCCTTATCAGCAATACCTCTCTGTTTGGTGTTCCTTTCAAGCCTTCTCCAACCCCATTCCAACCATTTTTCCAGGAGGCACCTCAGATCTAGCATCAATTTAAGAAACCAAACTGCAAAACACGTTCCTGCAGTCCCATCTTACTGACATCCCACACTCTGGCTAGCAAAGCTTCCTCTTCAGTTATCACACTTCATCCTAATGACTTAGTCCAGCTCTTATACTGTTGGCTTTTWAGTACTTCCCTAACTGTGACTGACAAGGATGGGAATGGAGCCTATTGAGGGTCACAATAAGTAACAGCTGGATAAGGGAAGGTGGCAATGCCAGTAGAAGCAAGGCAGGCAGGAAGAGATAAGAGTAGTAATGTGATGACTGGGAACTGACAAAGGTAGGAATGATGTTGCCTCCCTGTCCCCTTGAAAAGCTGTAATAAATTCAATTATCACCTTAAAGAAATGCCTTGTTTTATTCCTGGATTAGTTGTTGGTTTGCTGGATTCTCTGTGAGTATACAAGGGCTATAAATCACCTTCTTTGTGCTTGATAGCAAGAATCACAGTGAAAAAGGGGGTTTTTTTTTGTGTATTTCAACACTGCCATTACAGGTCCCTTCAGTCATTTCTTCTTTGTCCAAAAAATGCCAATTCCTGCCTGGAATAATGCTGCATTTTAAGGTATATTCACTGGCAGAGTTCAAGCTCCAGGAGATTTTAATGACTGAGATGCACTTTCCCCTGYATTATCAGTGAGTTTCAATTATCGATTGTCCAGCTACAAAAGCATTTGTTAGGRCAAAAATAGTGCAAATATTGGGCAAGTATTTAGTAGAGCATATCAGAGTTTTAAAAAAATTAACCTAAAACCTCAAAAAGAAATTGTTCCTTGATCCCTGTATTTTTCCAACACCTGCAGAATTATCCAAGGCTGCACACCCCTGCCCTTCTTGGGAGGAAGAGTGCTCTGGAGGCTTCCGAAGACAAATTATGCCTGGATTTTGAAATTGCCATCGATGTCCCCAACAGGCTTCTCTTTTTGAAATGTGCCATCTGAAGCCAATGCCAGTAAAACCTCCATTATTTGTGTGAAAACTGGCCCAGGAATAGCCACTACAGTGAGAGTTCATTGATAGACACATTTATTTATAAGGAAGAAAATCTCACATTGACAAATGAGGTTGAATTCTATTTTGCCAATGCATTGCAGAGCAGTAAAATCAGAGCAGAGTGGCAGTAAATGCTCTCTAATTTATGTCTATTTATTTAGCTTTAAGCACCTTCATGGTTCCTGGTTCCATAACCTCCCTTGGCTGCTTATTCCAACGGTTATAAAAATTCTCCTTGTTTAAGCTAAATTTTTGTGACTGCTGTTTAAGCTCATTACTGCTTGTTCTATCTTCAGAGCTAATGAGAACATTTTTAATCCTGGTTCTCTTTAAAGCATCTTTTTGTCCATTAGTAAGATGTTGTGCTTCCTCTGCTGAAAATCATCCATCATAGGCCCATTGCTGGGCCTCTTCCAGGTACTTTGTTTTGCTACCTGGAGTCTTTGTCTCTCTTTAAGCAAAGTGGCCGGACTATAAGTGCTGTATTCCTGAATGGAASCCAGCCTGTGGAATGGAGAAATGTCTCCTGCCTTGGACTCTGCAGGGCACAGTCTTTTGTGTCTTCATGTGACAGTGTTAACCTGCCCGTAGTTATCCACTGGGATGATGAAATCCTACTGTGGTACAGTTTGCCATCTGCTGACCAGAACGTACTTAATATATGATTTTTTTTTAAATTATGGGTATTGATTATTTGTAGATTTTGTCTTGTGTTCAAGGACATAAATCAGACTGTCTTTAATCACATGAAAAACAGGGAGCTATGCTCACCGCCAGTGAAATTCCTGGGGATGAGAACCCAAGCTCTGCCCCCCTGCACAGTATAGAAGGGACCTTGTGGTGACCCACTGACTGGTATCAGAAGTGTCCTGGGGACCTGGCATGGGAGTCATGGAGAATCATGGAACCATTAAGGTGGGGAAAAGAAGAATCTTGGGAAAAGACCTCCAGGACCATCTCATTCAACTTTTGGCCARCCACCACTTTGACACTGAGTGCCTTGTCCAGTCATTTTTCTGAACATCTCCAGGAACAGTGACTCCAAAATTTCCCTGGGCAGCCCTTCCCAGGGTGTGACCAAGCCTTTCCATGAAAAAATGACAATAAGGACACAGAAGGTGAGCATCTGGAACAGACTTAGAGCAGCTGGTACAGTGCACATCATCCAACTGGAAAAACAGGAACCATGATACAAATACCGTTACTGGAACAGGTTGGAACTGGGAAAGCTTTGTTTCATTTTGAGGAGTAAGGTGGGATGAGAATACAGAGGTTTTGCAAATCCGTGCTGGGAGCCATGTTTTCATCTGGCATCACTTGGCTTTTATCTCCAGATATTTACACAAACCAAAGGTTTTGGACCTGTTGTACCTGTTGTTGTCTGTGCCTGTTTGTGCATTACACATATTAGGTTCACATTAGATGTCTTAATCATGCTGTTTAAGAACTGCCTTTTATATCTTTATTTCAACAGAATTTGTCATCTGTTCAGGTTACTTACTTTATAGCAGTTGGTATTAAAAAGCAGCTTTATGCTTAATTTCCATGGTGCTGTACTCTCTTTTTYGTAACCTGGCCCAGCCCTGGACTCTTGGCATATTATTTCTGCGTGTAATTTTCAGCTGATTATGCTTTGTCCTTTGGGAAAGGTCTGCTATTAGACCCAGTAAAGTAGCAGTGCAAGTTATTTATTTTAGGTTTTTGGTAATGACTCTCTTTTAGTTAATGGATTGGAAAAAGTACATGGAATTAATGAAGCAAGGTGTTGTCTAAGTGTAGAGCAGGGGATGCTGATCCCAGTCCTGTGATTCCTCCCCAAGTAAAGGTTGGGGACGTTCTGACTTTGGGCACATTCTGCTTTGTACCCTGTGTCCTAGCTGAAAAATGGCACCATAAATTCCATCACTTGCAGGATCTGAAGAGATGTGCAAAGGCAAAGAGAGCAATTGGRCATTTAGCATCTGTTGCAAACCAACAGGTGCCTAATTCACATTTGTCCTTTAAAGAGATCCTCTCTTAATTACTATCACAGTGCTTGGTAATCCTTGGATAAAGCTTCTGTTTATTAAAGGATAAACCTGAATTAAGAATCCTAGCTCTGCTGGGCAGCCAAGCGTGTCTGGTTTTGGAGTAGGACACTTCAGATATGCCCCTATTTGCAGTTCTGCTAATAATCTGCTACAGGATACCAGGCAAGGCACATTAGCCTCCTACTGCCATCTGGGAATGGACTTCTTTTAAAGGAACAGCTGATATCAATATTGAGAATTAACCTCTTTGAGTTCTGTAGATAACAAGTGCCGGTTAAAATTTAGCAGCCTTTATGGTTGTCTTCCTCACCACGAGTTTTTCACTGGTTTTGCAGTTCTTTGAAGTGCAGAAGCAAGGTTACCTGTGGGAGCTAGGTGTACCTGGAAGAAAAAAATAAAATGCTTTTGTTTTATTTTATATCCCCCATTTTCCCATTTCACTGCTGGATGAACAGGAACAACAGTAAAAGAGACTTTCTGAAGTAGTTGAGAAATAGGAGTATATCCATAACTTGGATACAAGTTGCAAGAAACCCTGTTCCAGATTGGAAAAAGATGGGATGGAGACACAGCTAAAAATGTGAAATCAGGAAATGTTTTGAACAGAACTAGGTTTGAAGCATCMCTTTGAACAGTGATACTGACTTCATTTCTGTGCTCTGTGTGCTCCCAAAAGGCAGTGGGGTCATGATCTGGGAGTGGGGCTGCTCTGCCTTCCATGCTTGCTCTGATTTTTTTCTCTAAGTTTCTRGGATGATATTTCAATAAACATTGGGTTGAATTTCAAAGGCTTTTGACACCTTTTGGAGACATCATTCCAGTGATCTCTCCAAAGTCAGTAAGTATAATGTAGAGCTGATTCTGTCACAGCCCCAAAGAGCACCTTCCCCCAGCCTGACCTCCCCTTTGTAAATTGTCATGGTTCTCCTAGATTTTCACTGGGAACAACTAAATCTGTGTTACTGCTTGTGGTTTCCTGACATGCCCAAAAAAAAGGGTTAGGAAAAACTGGAAATCCAGCTTCTCAAAGGAAGTTTAATTTAGACAGAATTGTGAGGAAGAAAAGAGAGAAGAAAAATCTGTAATATCAAACCGCACACATACATCCATCCTGTGCACATCCTGTCCTGCTGTTTCGAGTGACTATTTCCTAGGATCTTCCTAAGCATCAGGCTTTTGATGATGGATCATTTTGTACTAATGGTGACATTACCTGATGAGAGAAAACACGGATGAAACTGTTCATTGACATTTAGCAGTGCCTGATAAACAGGATTTAAAAAGAAGATGGTGATAATTGCRAGTGGGAGTCTGATCTTTCTTCCTTTAAGACGATGAGAAAGCTGTGAGTAACTTTATCTGTAAGCTGTAAGTCTTTTAAACAGACTAGCAAGGTATTCTATCACTGTCTGTGGTGCTTTGCTTCAGACCTCATACCTGAAAAAGAAAGCATCCAGTGAGATCTGGAAATTAAAATCTTACAGTAGGATCTCATTATGTTTTGAATAAATACCCTTTGCTCTTCCTTCCTGTATATTTTAACATGCCTTCTTTTCCATACGTTGCAGGGCTTTTTGCCTCCAAGAATTTTACATCTCTGATGCCTTCTGTTTCCATTTTTCTCTGACTTACGTGTCATTGACAACAGTGCCAACAAAATAGTTCAGGAAACAATGGATTTAAAGTGGTTCATATGGGTATAACCTGAGAGGGAAAAAATGGAGTAAAAGAGTAATGTGCCAGCACATGAGGGTCTCTTGCCAGGTTATTGATGGGGAAGAGTGAGATGGTGACCCCCATTTTGAGGACCATGGCTCTGCTTCCCCCAAAACAGGCTCAACCCAGCCTCTCCTTACCCTGTGCCGTGTGGCAACAGGTGGAATCCCAAGGAGTTGGGAAGGGAAGTTGACATGTGGCTCTGGGTCCCACCACAGCATTGAGGTGGCACCTGTGTAGGTCTGCCTTTTGTTTTTCTTTCTTTTTTGGTGTTGTTTGGTTGGTTTGGGGTTTTTTGTTGTTGGTTTCATTTTTGTTTTATTTTTATTTAATTTGGGGGTTTTGTTGTTGTTATTTTAAGTGAAAACACCAATCTACTCAATGTCTTGCACTGGAACACAGAAAGTTCCTTGTCTGTCTACTACTGAGCTTTGTTAATTATTTAAGATATGAGCTGCACATTATTGAGCTTCCAGTTTTTTTTCCATTACATTGCACCATTGAAAGAGTTGCATAATATTAATAGATGCTTTATATAACATTTCTGAAATCCTGATATCAAGCATATTTTAGAGATACCACAAGAGGTTTCAGTAACTCTAATAAGTAATGTTAATGGTGACCTGGAAAAATACACTCTTTAGGAAATTTTCTAATTCCCAGTTGTTTTTAAAAATCATGGTAGCACAGATTGTGTTTGTTATGTATAAATGAAGTTATCACTTATAAAAAGCTATTATTCATCTTTGTGATGCTACCTATAGATTTTATTGCTTTTTTGAGCTAAACCATTTACGTGCTGATTTTATATTGATAGAGAACTAACTGGAGTGTGTCATGAAGCCCAAGAAAGTCCTTTTACATGATGAATATACTGATATTTGCAACTGGTGATGTGTGAATCTGCAAAGGTGACAGCAAACTCAGTCTGCAGTTAATCTTTCCATTGTAGCCATTTAGTCAGACTAAGTGAAAAGGGTATTGCAAACGTCATTGAAAGAAGACAAAATAGAACAATATGTGGATGTTGGATGCATACAAATAGAAATGAAAGATTCTTGATTGTCATTTTGTCATCAGCCTGTGCRAAGGATCTTCAAACCACCTGTTTCTGTAGATCTTCTTCAAGGACGTAATCACCAGTCAGCTACATCTGCTTAGGATGAATTTGTGTCATTGTTTKCTGTTTATTTCTTCTCATTATTTTGTGATTTGCAACTTTTTGCTGACTTAGACAAATCATTATTTCTGAATAATWGTCTGGACTCTTGTGACAGCTGCTGCTGGACAGAACAGCTGATCTTCCTGCATCACAAAACATCTTGAGGATTATATCATATCARTACTTGTCAGGACTCCTTTCCTGGTGATGCATTTATGAGTATGAAATTCTGTGGTTAATAAGCCAGCTTTTATAAAAGCCTAAGGRCACTCATTATATCAAGACTGATACATTATATACATTTAAACATCAGTAGAGATCAAATACTCGTAGCAACACTGAAATTCCAAGGAATTCTGACAATGAACTTACATGTGTCCTCAATACATTTTGCTAAAAAAGGATTTTCTTGAGATCTCAATATTTGCAATTTTKGCATTGTAATGGAGAATGTTTGAAGAATAAAGAGAGATTAATTAAAAAGAAAAAAAAAAAAAGATGAAAGTAAAAACATGTAGGATATTCACACTCCAGGCTGGAGGCTAAAGGGCTCCTCAGAAATTTTTTGAGATCTATTTCATATTAGTCAGACCAGGGGCTTGAACTTCAAACTTGGACATTGTCACAGTGATGAGYAGAAAGGGATGACCAGGAAGTAACAGGGTCCTGCAGGCTTGGGTGAGCAAAATTACCCTTTTGGTACTCTAGACATTGGTTTTGTGCCCTGTGTGAGCTGTCCTGGGCAGAGGTCAGCTCTGCTCTTAACTAACTAGCATGGYTTGACTTCTCCCTGATCTTTCCATGGATCCAGGCCACTGTTTTCTCCACAGTGTCCCTGCAAAGAGAGGGTGCACACAGCTTGGGRCATGAGCCAGCAGCACTTTGCTGGATTAGGTGTTTTCCCATCTGCCCAGAAACCCAAGTCCACTGCAGGGTTATTGCAAGCTGCTCTTCCACGTGTTAATTTAGTTCGGTAATTAGCTGCATTTAGTGCTAATGTAGTTCAGTCAAGGAGCATCATGGAAAGAAAAGGAGCRGTGCAGTTCAATCCTGCTTGGAGAGCATCCCTTTCTCCCATGGAAARCCAGCTGATTTAAGGATGTTAATTTCTCCTGGGAATTGGGCATGTTTTATATCCCTATCCACTTGCTGGCATGACAGCTTGTCCCAGTGAATTCMCTTCTTGTGGCACAATAATCTTTGTTTATTTTGTCCAATTCTGTTTTCTTAAACAAGCTGATGCTAAATTCTACATCTACTTAATAAATGAGTGTTGTGATGACTCTTATTTAACATTTGATGTCCCTCTGTGTATTTTAGTGGGTTATAAAATTTACTAGGAAAGTATTTTAAGTTACTTCATAACTACTTCTTTGTCAGGTATTGTCTGAAACAGCTGCTAAATTCTTATTTTATGTCTATGTTGACTTAATCTTTGCTTCATGGAAGAAATGACTCTACCCAATGGTAGACAATTACTGTGACATGCCCCTGTGCTTGAGAATAAGCACTGCTTTCTCTTTCTTTCTGTCACATATTTTGCTCCGGCTTTTTATTCTGAATTTCCTTGCTCCCTGCTTTGTATTTCTTGGCTGTCCAAGTATTCTTCTCTGACTGCTTTGTCTTCCCTACCTGCAGATGAACATCATGTGTGTTGCTCCAATAAAGGAGTTTCCTTTATTGCTCTCACTCTCACATTTCAATTTTCATTTCCCTAACTGAACCATTAAGTGATTTTTTTCTGGGGGAACATTCGAGTAAAGGAAGGTTGAAGCTTATATTCATCTGAATGCTGTTAATTATTTAAGCTAATTACTCTTATCTGCTCTGTTCACATTCTTGCATGTTCAAAAGGCTATTGCTAATTATACAGTGGTGCCTATTGCTTTTTCAAAAAAAAAAAAAAAAACATTTATTTCGGTTTTTAGGGCTAATATCTAATTTTAAATGAGTGTGTTTTGAAAACCATTACTTTGCTGTCATCTCATTTCCTCTGCATGGAGACTTGCTGCCCCAGATGACTCATCAGCCTGCTGCCTCTATTCCTATCTTCTGTCCTTGGGTAAAATTTCCAAGCTGAGTTTGGAGCCCAGTTTCCTGATCATTTTCCTTTGGGCCAGCGAGGGAGGAATGTGGAAGGCTTTTGAAATGTAGACATTTCTCAAGCCCTCAATTTCTAGCTGGCTGGAATTTTTTCAATTTTTGTTTTTCAATAAAAAATATATATTCAATATTTTCAAATATTTTTCAACATTTCTTGGGGTTGGTGAGTGAAAAGGTTTGAAAAACAAAGCTTTTGCTGCCATGCAGATTTGTGCACTGTCACATGAGAAGGGCTGGGGTTGAGGACTTCTCTGGCTTCTTCTGCTCCTCCCTCCTCTTTTGTTTCTTATTTCCCTGTAAAAATTTGGACCCCTCTTTGGCCAGTTTCCTGGACTATGGAAGTTTGAATCCTTTGAAATCAATTTTCTGAGTCCTATGGATGGAGGCTCCTATCTTACTTGTACTCTGCCTTCCAAACCTGATTTCACTCCCTTCARCCTTAAAGAAAATGCTCTAGAATAAATATTACAAATTTATTTAATAGAACATTTCCTGGGACTGCTCTTGCCWGCAGTAATTCTTCATGGACTTCATGGAGAGAGGCAGCATATGGACCCCTAGACAAGACAATGAGCTGGCACTGGAGACCTTCACCCTCCTGTCTCTGAGGTGCATCCTTGCTCTCTTTGTCTTTGTTCCTTCTCTCTCCCCTTGCCTGGTTTGTCTCTTTAGACAATAAACTACTTCTTGTGTGTGCCTGAGGTTCTTTTATGCTTCAGCTTTACAGTGCCTACACCAATTACAATCACAGATGGAGCTTCCAGGTGTAGCTGTAGCACAAATCTTWGAGCAGAGTAATCTGGTTGTAGCTGATTTGAATGTCTCTTGCTTTTCAAGTAGAGGCAAGCACTGGATATAATTCCTCCAATTTATTTTCTTCTCCCTTCCCTCCCCCCCCCAAAATAAGTGAACCTCTTTATGAGGCAGAATTTTTTGTTTACCCCTTCCATTTCACTGTTTATTCAACTACATAGTCCAGCCAGATGAGGTCTGAAGAGGATATCTTCAAAAACTCATTTCCTATTTYAGTCAACAGCAGATCATCAAAGCTGGGCTTTAATGGCTTTGAATTGTCTCCAGAGAGTATCTTATGATGGGGAAGCCAGGAGAGTTTGCCTCCCTAGGCTAGAGGCATTGAGGAATAATTTCTAGAGATAAAAAAGACCTGTGAAGGTATTTTTTGTCACGTTTGTTAATGAGCAATCCCTAACCTGAAATATTATTAAACAAACAAGTTAAAAGTAGAAAATAGTGTTCAAGTCTTTTAGTTTACACCTTTACCCTTTCTGTTCTGAAGAAGGACGAAAGAAGGGAAATTCAGGTTAGATATTAGAATGGCGTTATTTCCTGTGAGCAGGGTGAGGCCCTGGCACAGGTTGCCCAGAGAAGCTGTGGCTGCCCCATCCCTGGAAATGTTCAAKGCCAGGTTGGATGGGGCTCTGAGCACCCTGGGATAGTGGAAGGTGTCCCTGCCCATGGTAGGGGGGTTGAAATGAGATGGTCCTTAAGATTATTCTGTGACTGTATGATGCTTTAGGAGACATTCATTATATGCTGCTGCTCAAGTTRAATAAACTCATCTATGCTACACACAGAAAATCCCTTGCTAATGGCCTGGAATATGAGGCTGAGAAATTTGAGGCTGGTGACAGCAGGATTCCTTTGCAGAGCGTACCCCAGGCTGACATTCCTGCTCTGGTAAAAGTGGAATTTATAAAACTGTCCCATATTTCTGTCTCATGTGGGATACCCTTGGCAGGGTGTGATATCCCCAAAGAAGCTGTGGGGAGGCAGATGGCAGCAGTGGTGCTTTTCAATGTGTGTCACCCACAAGGCTGCAGCATTGGCCTCAGTTTGTCTTTCCTTCTCATTATCAGGGACAAATGACAATGGATTCACCTTTGCATGAGGCCTGTATCTTAAAACTGCAGAAGTTTATCAGACTGTTTCCAGAACTGTCAGCTTAATCATCTTATTCTCTATGCCCTTCTCCATGCTGTTTCACCKTTCTACAAAGCCTGACAGCTCTTCCTGGGACAAATTTTTGGAAAGAGTAATTTGGAGTGTGAACAGTGATATATGCTCACTGAACACCTCAGTTTGCCAGTCCTGCCAGTTCCCTGTGCAGGGATCCCTCTTCCTGTATATGTGTTCACCTACACAAAACCAAAAACGAACCTTCCTGCAAATTTCATGTTTTCCTGTTTCCTTTCTCCAGAGGAGATCCTGCTGGTATAGCTTCTGGAAATCTTCTGTGGGAGTGGTTTCGGGCATATAAACAATCACTGGTTTCAAATCCTTGCTTTCAAAATCTTAAAATTCTAGGGGGAAGATCTCTGCATATCATTTTCTAGATTTCTTTATTATCTCTTAGACTGGAGGGAAAGATGAGCCACCAGCATCACAAAGAGCATTTTGAACAATTTCAAGCACAGTAGTCTTTGGTTTCGAAGTACTTTGCACTCATTTACTTCATTATTTCCAGGGAGTTTACTGCAGAGTAKACTGACACCAAGAATTCAGGCAATCTGGTGGCTTCCAAGGGTGTTGTAAAAAAGTTTTATTTCAACTCACAGGATTTKTCTCAATTGAAGCCAGATATTTTATGTTGTGCTTTCTCCTGCTTTTCCATAAGAAAATGGAAAGTAATGCTGTGAGATACCACTTAATCACTCCAGCAAAACATCCCTGGYGATTCTCTGGCAATGCATGAGTCCCAAGAAAGAATGAATCAGATMATTCCTAACTGGATCCCAGCAGACAGCTGGGATATTTTATAGGCAACAAGGACAAAGAGAAATCTCAARCACAGACAGTACTCCCAGCTGGAATCTTGCTGTCTGACCATATTCTGTAACAGGACAGTGGATATTTTGAGGACTGGAAGTTTGGATAAGATAAAGGTCAAATTTATTGGACTGTTCTWAGAACCTTTATTCTTCTCTGCGCTATTGACCATTTTATGTATTTACTACAMGGACACAGACACCAAGACAGATCCAGGTCCTTGTGATGAGCTGAGCTGCTCCAAATTCACATCACTGCTACTAYCCTTAGAGTCCCAGCCTCTATTTTGAATTGAAGAATCACAAAATTGTACACGAGTTTGCTAGAAAGGAGAGTATTTGTACTTCTCCCTTTCATCTTGTGCTGGAACAGCCTCAGAGGCTTTGGGATAAATTCTTGCACCCCCTAACATGTTCATAAGGGCCAGGAGTCAGGGGGATAAAACTGATTTCAAGCAGAACCCCAATTTAGAAATGCATTACTGCATGCAGTAGCATCATATTGACCCTCTTTGTTTATAGTGGACTTCAGTTAACCAGAAGGAGAAATATCCATGATTTATCAATGGAACAAACCAAGATTCCTTTCTTGCTGTCAGTCAATAACCCACTACTCACAGGGTGATTTTCTAGTTTACTCTGTGTTATTGCACATGTCCTGATAGCTCTGTCAATATGTCAGTCCTGTCTCACACACTTCCATTTTCTCTAAAGAGCTTTAATAATTTTATTTTGRCAGACTGGCTTGGCAGGTTCATCTGTGCTGCACAATCCATGTCCCAAACCTGGATCACAGGAAGATATTCCTTCTAAATGCAAACAAAAACCAGAGGTCGGAGAGGGCAAAGAGCTATTGAGTGTGATTTTTGTCTGACAGTACAAGATCATTCCCTGAAAAAAAAGCCTCTCTGTGTGTGTTTACATTTGAATATGAAATACATGCATTGCCTCTTCTTTTAATGGAGGGTATTCTGCCCTACTCTTCTTAAAATGAACATTGACAAGAGGCTGGTCCACAAAAGAGAATCTGCTGTTATTTATTTATGTTGTTAATGACCGTCAGTGTTAGCAGTAAAACAGAATRGATGCATTCAAAATTAATTATTCAGCAGCCCCTGGTGGTGTCCTTAGAAATACTGCAGCGTATTTCTGGGAAATGTTTCTTCATTACCCTAAGTTTTTACTACACAACCCATCATTCAGATTATTACAATACAAGGAAAGGAAAAAACATATTTTGTTTAAATAGCCGTCAATTAATTTTTTTGTTAGTCTTCCATCCCTGTCTAATGGAGTTCTGCCTCTCCAGGGAGCAGCAAACCCACAACAGAGGATCTTGGTCCCATCTGTGCAGGAACAATTAGAAACATTTTAACTCTTGGAGTGTGGAGGGATGTAATTCCATTATTCATGAAGTGGTCTCTTGCAGCTGTCTGGAGTTACCTCAGCTCCCCTCATGGATTTGTTGCTCATTCATTTTTAGTAAGAAGCAGTCATTTCACAGCTCCATGGCTTCCTCCAGTTGTTTCACCTCAGGGAATACCCAAATTAGGCTGGAAAAGATCTCCAAGACCWTCGAGTCCAATTGCCACCTTGTCAACCTGACCAGAGCACTGAGTGCCATGTCCAGTCATTTCTTTAATGCCTCTAGTGATGGAGGCTCCAYCACCTCAGTGGACARCCCCTTCCAATGWCTGATCACCCTTTCAGTGMAGAAATTCTTCCTGATGCCAATCTGAACCTGGGGGTTGGGGAACCAGGAATGGAAAGACAGTTGCTCTTTGTCAAATACATTGTGACTTGCAAGCTGCTCACTCAGCTCTCCCTCCATCTCTAGATTAGTTGATCTCAAGAAAGGCCTACATAACCCTCACATCCATTCTATGGGAGCAAGCCAAGATTATCCTCAGCAGGAGGATTTGTATAGGGTGTTGTATATTATATTGTCTCTTTTCTACAGATAGAAAAATGAATGACTGCTGCTGCCACTATATCAGATTTCTTTATTGCTGCTTACTGGAAAAAAAACCAACCCTGTATTGTGTGGTACCTTTGAGAAAAGTGTAGGAAGGGTGTTAGCTCCAGCTTTCAGCCACACGTGCACTAATCTCACTTTGTAAGACCTGTTCACCTGTCTTTGATCTTGAAAGAAGCCGGAGGTTATAAAATGAGGAACTGTTCAATTAGAGAAAATAGGGGAAAAAATCTGCAGGACAGAGTCCTTGGTGTCTTCTCAAAACAGAAAAATTTTACTTAATCTGAGTTGTTTTCTTAACAGATATCAAACAGGAAAGAAATTATTACAGAGAGGATCTTAACTAGGATATTCATTAAGCCCCACCTTAAACTCTTTTTCCCACTGAAACTCAGCCAAACAATGAGACTGGACTGATTTCTTCCCATGCAAGCAGATGTTCTAGTGCAATGTTTCCTGAGAAAAGGCTGGATGCAGGAACCTCTAATTCTTAGTCTCTCAGGCTGCTGCGCAGCTCAGCTGTTCCTCCCTGTACTCCTTTCTTGTTTCAGGTTGTCACTAAGACAAGGGCATCCTCACAATGGTGAGGCAAAACTTCTTCACAAGGAAATGTCATTYGTTCCATGGAGATGGAATGCAARTMTTTTCCAGTGACTAATAGAATTATSTGGAAAAGTTAAAAGGAGGGAAATTATTATGTAGGTAAGAGGGTTTCTAAAGACATAAGGTAAGARAAACCTTATTGTTAATGTCATATTGTTAATGCATAGCAAAATATATTAATCAAAAGAAGAAAGAATGATGTGGACTCAAGTATAAATATTGCAACGAAACACTTCCTAGCATTTTCCTGTCCTGTTTTTTTTCTGGAGCTGCCAGGACTGTGCAGATGAGATCTAAGTACTCACTGAGTTTGAACTAATTTGGGTAGGAGGTCTGGAGTACTCATTCCTCTCTCTTAGTTGCACAATAAAATAGGTTTATAAATGAAAGGTGTSTTGATTTAAAGGAAAAGTCTTGTAAGTCCAATTCTGCTTGAAATTAGCTTTTCCAAGCATTTTCCAATGTTTTCCTCTTTGCCCATTCTCTCTCCAGGGYGGTTTTTGAGGCTCTGGGTCAGGCATCACGATTGAAGCATTAAAGGGACTTCGAAGTTCCAACACAAGGGACTGCCTTTCCCCCAYCAGCCACAGCACTGTTTTGTCATACAGAGGGCAAACATGCCCTGAGATTTCTCATGCTGCTAATTAAGCATCAGCTGCAGCCCTCTGTGTAATTTCATCTGCCAGTGGTTTGGAGAGCAGCAGATTCCCTCATCATCAAATTTGCCAGGGTGGGAATTTGCTTCCTRGGATGCTAGGAGACATTAGTATAAATCTAAAGCACAACCATCAGAGACAGACACATTCACCTGAGCATTCTGTTGAGCATTAATTGTGCATGGGATTCATTTTGCTCAAGGCAAGTAAGTAAATAYTGTACAGGGCCGAAATAGTAGCTGTTGCATAAATACAGGTCATGGAATTGCAGTTTTATTGATCATAGAGCCAGTGAATGCAACCTTAGAGATCATCCCGTTCCAGTCTCCCTGGGCCCTGGTCAGAGGCACCTTCCCCCAGCCTGGGTTGCTCAATTGCTCATGATGGATTTCCAGATTCAGTTACGTGGAAGTTTTTCTATATAAAATATATTCCAGATAATATGACTCCAGGGAATATTTGGAAGCTGTTCTGCTTTGTTTGATATTTACAGAACACTCTGAATTGAAATACACCCATGTCTCGGTTTAAAAGTCAGAYGTCTGCCAAGGAAGGCAGGAACCGTCCCATAATGGAAAAGATKACCCCCTCCATCCAAATTACTGTAACTTTTTTGTTCTTTATGTTTTCATGGAGCAAAATTGTCATCTGCCATTCATTGTTCAGTACTGCAGCATTTATTTGGTGTTTTTGGKGTGTTTTATATGATTCCAGCATCTTCTTCATCATGTCCTCTGGTGTTTCCATGCTTGTGCAGTCCATCTATGCAGACTTGCCTATCTCTTATCTTCRTAACATGAGACTCACACAATTAGCCTCAGCAAGGCAAAGCCTAAGATTCTTTCATCCGGACAGACTTCTACTTACTTACTACTCTGAGRGCCTTAGGTCATTGTAATCAAGCCACAGCTGGTGAGATTTGCTCATCTCCTCAGTCCCCTGTTATCAATGTTCTACTACTAACTAGTGGCCTAAATAGCAATTAAAACAAAGCTACCAAAGTCATTTACTTGGTAAAACAAAACTGTAGATTGAAAGTTACAAAGTTTARACAAAATCAAGTAAGTAAAACTATACTATAAAATGAAAGTTACAACATTTGGGCAAATTACAAAAGCAAGTAAAAACAAACTAYCAAACTAGGCAAAAATAAARAAGGCTTTTTTTAACTCCTTTAACTMCTTTGTTTACTAAAATTAATTTCTGTCTTGCTTCTTAGTGATATCCAAATCATAAAGGCATTTTTCTAAATCCCCYTCTGTCCAACACAAGGCAATGCAGAGATAACAGTGTCAATTGTGAATGGTTATGGTCACACCACCACAATTTTCCTAAACCAGGTGGTTGAGTCACTTCCTTAATTAGTTCAGACACAGCACCACAGCAAAGTGCTTATTGCCACTGCCTCTGGACCCAAATATACTGGGACCAGGTTTGCAAAGCACCATCGGTATCATCCATCTTCCCCAAAAATCCTGAAAAACTGGAGGGAGCTGTAACACGGAACAATTTCAAGGCTTGCAAATCTGTACTATACCAGGAGATTTAGAACTTCCTTTGATTTAGCTCATTGGAGGGAAAGTATGAAGCGCCACAGTCTGAAAACAAAAATACTTTTCTTTAGGTAAAATTATGTCAAAATTCRGGTTCAGGCAGAGGTAAGAGGGAGCAAATGGGAGAAGAAGTGACTTGTCTAGGTCAGTCTTCAGCTGATCTAATACAGGCCAGACAAACTGTGCTTTGGCAATGCCTCTTTTTTCCCACTGTCTATAAAAAGAGTCYGTCTCAGGCGTAGGTGTCTAGAACCAAGAGATAAAAATCCTGCTCACAAGATACATTTTAAAGCTATATGGGTCACTTGGAACTGGGACAACTTGCAAAAAGGGAGGGGATGCCTTTTTGCATCATTTGCCATCCTCAGCTCAAGGTTGTGTGATTTGTAAAAATTTTYCTCAACCTGAGGCTGGGATAGGAATATTAGATGGGATGTCTTGGGTGGTGATACACAGATGTGACCATTACCAAAACAATCAATGTCCATAAAGGATGAGGCAAATGCGGAGTAATCCAAAATCCTGACAGGTTCTTGTATGGTAGCACTGTATTTCTTCTATGCCAAAACTTCACCCTGAGAGAGTTTGATGCCCTTGACTTTGCTATTAAGAGGWGATGTGAATAACCAGAAGTTTTGGGTACACTGCAGGTCATTTCTGGGTGTGGYTYKACCCAAATTCAGCCACTTGGAAAARGCCTGAAAGATGATGAGCCAAACCCCTATTTTCAGTAGTGATTAGAAATTGTGCCAGTTTGGCAATAAACCAAGTATAGCATTATTTTAAAACCTAAGTGRTGCTAACAAAGCAAGAAAAAATGCCATAAGATTAAAATATTGTTTTATCTTCACTAAGCACTAAGTATTCCTTGCATGCAGTTTAATCAAATATCTTGAAAATAAATTTAAGTCAAGTCACCAGGGACATGCCAATAAAAATGTCTCAGCTGCTAAATCCTAACCAAATGATGAACTCAGTGTCTTTCTGGAAAAGAAATTTAAAGAAAATTCACATCTTMTATTTTCTGTTAAGCTTCTTTTTAGGGTTTGCAGTCAATTCATATGTCTGTATGCAATACCCAGGAATACAGAAGGAAAAATTTTCTGCCAGTGTTCATTTTGGAGCACAGAGTGTTCTCTTTGGAAAAGCTGGTAATGCTTCCTGTTCCATAGCAATTCACTGTTTCAGCTAAGTGCAAATGCCACACCAGGAACAGGCTAGTAAAACCTGTGAGAAGCTGAAGTCCCTAAGTTGTCACYYTTCATGAATGCTCTTTTCTTCAAAKGGGCAGCAAAAAATCATGAAGGTGCCTGTACAACCACATGAAAAATGGTGTAGGAGCTGRGTTAGCTGGCAACAGATTTAACCTCCTACTGTGCTAGAAAATGATTTTTCAAGTGAAGCCCACTTGTCAAGTAGAWGTTCCTTTGTAATGTTCAGGAGCTTCAGTAATTGCTGCAGCTCTTCAGCCTCTCAGACAGAGGTCACTGGAACCAGTAATCCAGCCCCAAAATATTACTGCGTGTACTCTGGTGACTGAATACACCGTTTGTCGGCACCATRGTGTGCTAGCATTATCACTGGTGTTCACCTCCTGCATGGGCTGAGAGCCTGCACTTCAGGAGAARATGATTGTTTGTTCTGACTTGGACACTGCTCCTTGTCTGGCACAGCTGCCCAGGACATCTGTCTTAGGATTTGGGATTCCCTCAGCCACAGTCAGAAGTTCTTTGGGATAGTGCATATATGGTAAAAGGCAGGCACTGGTGTCAGTGATAGGAAGGTGGGAGCAGAAGGAAAGGAGGCCTAGTGACTAAACAGAAAACTTGAATTTCTTCGGATCTGTRGAGTTAGACTTTTAACACTACCTCCTTTTCCAGATTTGCCAAGGGGGTTCCTACCTTCCACAAAACATAGAAGAATGTAGCCTTTGGTACGCTTTCAAAAATGTTGCCTTACGCTGTTGCCACCAAGTGGCTACAGCAGAGAAGAGCATTCATTCCTACCTTCGAGCAATGTGTAAATCAGAGCCGGAGCTTCAGAGGGGTATCCATATCCTAGGATATTCCACATGATCCACGTCATGGGACAGAAACACATGATTGGTGCAAAGGGAATTCTAAATGTCACAATTATACACCAAGTGCAGTTATTGTTTTATTCAATGAGAAAACAAAACTGAAATGTCAACATGTTTGAGGGCAGGTTTCCACACCGGTCCTTTCAGGAATACCAAGAGGAAGGCAGAATTGGGAAAATTGTTTAGCAGATTCTTGTGGCAACAGCAACTAAATACCACTTACTTACTTTCCCCATTCTGACCTCGTGGGGTTGCGTGAGAAAAATGAAAAAGTTAGAAGAGCAAAAGTAAGAACAGTTTAACAGCTGGRACAAAGTAAAATRTAATAATGATTATTATTATAGTAAGGAAAAGGAGAGAAAGGAAGGAAGAAAACCCAGGAGAGGAATAAATATCACTCCCTGCTGAGTGATGTCCCAGCCCATTCTCAGGCAGCTCATGGCCAGCTTCTCACAGCTTGTATGCGCTATGGAATGTCCCTTCAGCCAGTTTGGTTCATCTGTCCCAGTTTTTTGTACACCTGCTCTCTGGCAGACTGTGAGAAAACAGAAAGTCCTTGATTTAGGGTAAGCACTACTTAGCAACAACCAAAGCATCATTGTGTTATCAATGTTCCCATCCTAAATCCAAACCACAGCACTGCCCCAGCTCCTAGGAAGAAAACTCTCTCCATCCCAGCTGGAACTAGGACCCAGATGCCCCTTGGTGTTGCTCTGTAAAAGTAGGACATGCTGCAGTTCCCCAAGATATTTATTGGAGGTTGSTGCCTCAGACTGTGAACTCTGGAGTTTGAGTTATTTTAAGGGCAGTACTGAGCAACATTATTTTACCTTCTGGTCATCCATTCTCCAGCATTGCTCAGAATCTTGTTTAAATCTCTACAAAATAARTGCCCTCTGCTTGAACCATTTGGTTAAAATGATGAGCAAAAGGATTAAACCCATTGAGAAAAAACTGGGTTTGGGACAGAAACCTTGGTGAGAGTTGTCAGAGCAATAAATGTTTATCCAAACCTTCTTTTTTGTCAAGCATTTGCCAGCAAGGAATGCTAGAGCAGCCTGGAGAAGAGAAGCCTTGGGGTAACCTAATTATGGCTTTCCAGTATCTGAAGAGATCCCACAGGAAAGATGGAGAGAGACACAAGGGCCTGGCRTGACAGGACAAGGGGGAATGGTTTCAAGCTRACAGAGAGTAGGTTTGGATTGGATATGAGGAAAARGTTCTTTCCTGTGGGGATGGTGAGGCCCTGGCACAGGTTGCCCAGAGAAGCTGTGGCTGCCCCATCCCTGGMAGTGTCCMAGGCCAGGCTGGATGRGTCTCTGAGCAGCCTGGAATAGTGGAAGGTGTCCCTGCCCAGAGCAGGGGGCTGGAATGAGATGATCTTTAAGATCTCTTCCAACTCAAACCATTCTGTGATTCTCTGAAGTCTGTGGATTTCTTTCCCATCTRTCTCATCTGTGCAAAATTTTACAGGTTGTTTTTCAATGCGCATTTCCCACAACTTTCCACTCACTGCTTTGCATCATGTTTGGAAAATASTGTTCAAGCTCAGGCGCAGCATTTAGACAATGTGGATTCTCCCTATGAATAAATCAGAAAGCTAAAAGAGGATGTGGAATTTATTGGAGAGAAAGAGATTTTGTAATGCCTTTCCAAGCTATAAATCTGACAGGGATAAAGCTTTTTTCAGTAATTTTTGAAGAAGTCTCAGACTTTACAGACTCCGTGTCTTCATATCAGAAATTGGAACCTGTGGCTTTGCTCTTGCATTTGTGAGGAGAGCAAAGAGGCTGGGATTTTGCCAGATTTCAGCTGCACAGATCAATAATAGATATTTGGTGTTGTTCTGAAGGATTATTTTTCCTGCTTGTGCACTGCTTTATTAATGTGATGGATGCAGTGTGAGACTTGTTGATGAGGGAATGTAAGAGAGCTGCCAACACTCTCTTCTGAAGCATTTGGGTAATTTGGGAGCTGCGGCAATGACTGATGGACCTGCCATGCCCTGGAACTACATTTTSCTTGTTTTTCACTAGCAAGACCACTGACATCTCTTAGTTTCTGGAATGGTTGCCATTTAGTGTCTGTATTTCTTAAAGTTGCCACAAGTTCGACAAGTGGCATCTGATTCGGATCAAGCTTTATCCAAGGGCCATATTATGTGGGAAGAACATATTACCAAGCTTTAGTCCATTTTGTGAAAGCATAGGGACAACAAAACACACTTGAAGTAGTGTTTGGAAAAATCATTAAAGGAATGGGACATTCTAATTGAGTAGTACTTGGATGCCAAATTACCTGTAGGTTCATTTGAAATCCCAACTTGAGTAACCTGGCAAGAAGTAATAGGGTTCTCGTCGTTATAATCCAAACTTCTACTGGCAGTTGGATCACTGGAAAGGCTGCAGGTCAGGGCAAAAGCAAGCACAGGCCCCACTGTGGAGCCATTTCCACTTAATTAACTAGCCATGTGTCCAAGAGCTTTCCCAATAGGAATGTTTTCTTCAGTGGGGTTTTGTTTTAGGATTTCTGGACAAGTTTGCAAAATAGGAATATTGTTTAACTTAGGGAGGTGCCATAAGACTTATTTAATGTATAACAGAGACCTTCTCTGTTAGAAAACACTGTAGAAGAATTCTACTCTTAAAGTTTGTTTTCTATATAATCAAAGTACATTGTATAAATTGTAGGTTTTTTGTAGATGCTATTATTTTTAATTACTTGCATTGAACTATTTCTAACTATATAATCAAAAAAAGCAAAGTCCCACTGCCAGGTGCATTTTTTCCCTTTTCCCCCAATTCTTTAGAATTAGAGCATTCTGCATGTTTTAGTTATSACAAAAAGTCACAAATTAAATACAGTGGCAGAGAAATCCTGGCCATATTTTTTTTTTCTGTTTTACAAGAAAAAGGGTGAAAAATGGTGCTGCCAGTTTAAGACAAATTAAGTACCATTTTCACAGAGCCTGCAGTTAAAATACTGCCCTTCCTATTAAAGACTATTGGGAGGCCAATATTTTGGAGAAGTTTATAAAAGGATCCAGATAGAGCCACACAAGAAAACTCTAGGCAGCTATTAAACACAGTCCTAAATGATCCTAAATGACCTGCTGTCAGAATCTGGGAATGTATGRTTGTGACAGGACCCTTCCTCACATGCCTTCCTTGTTAAGAGGGAATATTGGGCTACCCAGGCACTTTGACAGAGCTAGCACAGGAGATCAGGTATTCCTAGGAAATTTGTTAGCTGGAATAAAGCAGAAACAGCACCAGAATGGGGAAATAATTGGGGTATGGGCATCTGAAACTTAGGAAAATCAGGTCCATTCCTCTGTCCTCCCTTGCTCCCTCTCCTTCCAGGTCTTCTATGCAATTTCTGCTTGGAATTTAGGCACATATGCCATAAGGAACTTGTATTTCCCAAACTGCAGGTGCTTAAACTCCATTGATGCTTTGGATGTCAGATGTACTCACATACTCTGTCTCTATCTGCAAAGCATGTGCTGTCTTTCTTTTCCAGTTTTGGAGGGTAAATACATTTTTAACACTCCAGAAGCACAGAGACTTTACAGTAATAGCAGAGAGATAGGTGCTTGCTAAGAGGTAGSTGTGTAACAGACTGCTCTCTTGAAGATCCCTGAAGTGAATCTCAGATGATGTTACAGCCATCTGCCTCCCCTGGAGTCAGACTGATGATGAGGGGCCTCTATCTTCCTATTTTCATCCCTTTTGAATTCCCATCTGAGCATCAAGTGTCTTTCCCTAGATCCTGCACCTCAAAGAAGTGTGCACACTTGTTCTCTGTGCCAGAAGGAAAAAGTCAAACTCATGTGTTTTCTATGGAGCTCTTTGGCTGGATTCACATCCTACGAACATGTCACCGATTTGGAGCCAGGAAAATTGGATGGGATGAGTATGAAGTAAAGTCATCAAGACATGGAATACAAAAGTCAACATRCCACATTTGAACACCTCAGCACCAGCCACATCACTGAGATGGAGCCAGAATCTCCCCCATCTCCTTCTGTTTTAAACAAAATGTGTGGGTTATACATCGTGTATGTTTTAACCATATAGAACAGTATCAAGCCAGATCAGCGTGGAATTAAACCAAAAATCTGTTTTCTTATTTCTTCTGGGACAGAACCAGTATTCAAACAGTTATAAGATCTTTAATTCCCACATTTACATCCCTAATAGTCTTACTCATGGGCAAAGAAAGAAGTAGCACAAGCCTAATTTGCCATTCCTTCAGAGCAGATGCTCCTTCAGATTCCTGTACTGAATTATTCATGTCACAGTGAGTTGAATCCTGTCACTCTGTGTCAAAAAATTTCCATGGTGGACAACATAACTTTAAGTATCTGTACATGTTTTTTTTTAGGAGCTATTTGCTCTATATTTGAGATGCAATATTAAATTAAAAATGGCTCTAAACCTTTAGGTGTGAGGTATTCTGGTTTATAACTTAGGATATCTCACTGATGTAATTGGTCGCTGCAATGGATTTAGATGAGGTAACATTTACCAGTGTTAAAAATTGTGTGCTTTTCTATAACAATTGGTATTATTGCTAATGCACAATGAATAAYCACGCATTTAAGGTCAATTCTCTCACAGATGTTCTAGGATTAGATGAAAGCACTTAAATGCCAATGGCAAGGTGATAAAATCAGTAATTACAGTTTTGTGGAAGAGAATTCTCTGCTCCAACAGCACTGGAGAGCTTCCACTTCAATTTTGCTTCCTTACTTGAGATCCTAGTGTTGTAAGACTGAGTTTGCTTGTCTGTTCCTCTGAAAATGTTCCTCTGGCTTTCTGGCTTTCTGGCTCCTGGCTCTCTCTCTCAGCAGCATGGCTGAATAACTTCAAAGGTTAAGCCCTATTTTGGACAGGTGAGAAGCTGATTTTTCAAATCCTTGTTGTTAGAAAGCTTGAGAGCTCGGAGCAAAGGAAAAATGGCCAGATTTGGGATTGGGAGGCAGGGCCAGCCCTGTATCTCTGCTACAGAACGGGCAGTCACCACACCACCCTTCAGCTTCATTCACTCTGCTCTTAAAGCATTGTGGTGCTTTTGATCAATACAATTTTTTTCTTCAAGAACAGTATTATTTCAGAATTGGCAGTCCCTTGTATTAGTCACACAACTTCCCGGTGGGAATGATACTTTATAATTTATGGATGTGCTTTCTGAAATAATAACTCAAAATTACATTCTGTTTTGCTTAATCTTTTTTTTAATTGGCATCTCAGAGGCTTTGTGGGAATCTGGCTGCGGATTTTCCACTTTCTGTCAGGTTATATTTTTTTTTGTTACAGTTAACAATGTCATGCAAAAGCAACTTTGACAACAGTCCCTGACTGAAAATTCTTAATTAAATTGTACTCAGCATGGTATAAAAATCACAGGGTTTGGGAGGCATGAGGTGCACGGATAATGTGGTATTTTGTATGTCAGCTTTGCATTTCAGCAGGATTCCATGGCATTTTCTTTGCCTACAACATAAAATATTGCTAACAGAAATGACTTAAAAATTGCATGTACTTTGTCTTCTGCTAAATTTTAATTGCTTATCTTTCTTAAAGGTTGTTCAATAGGCTTCTTATCACTGATGGTGTGGTGTATACAACATTCTTTTCATGCATACAAAATAGATKTAGGATAAATTCCAAGATTACACACACAAATATCCATTGATGCATGACTCCAGCTGCCTAATTAAAATAGTAAAAAAAATACTCCAACTCTCCTATTTCTTTTCACATCAACTAATTTTCTGTCCTGTGTTGTGTCTTTACTTACTATTCCAAGACCCTCCCTATTATTCTTGAAATAAAAATTACATCTGTAGCCCTAASAATGTTGCACTCCACCCACAGAATTTACTTTATCTAGCCATCTGCCACTAATCTGTTGGGACTCCAGGAAACAGAAAAGAACTACCTCCCCAAATTGCGATTGTTCACCTGTCCTTAAATGAACTGTCATATGAGTTCCCTTTGCRAAAGTCCTCAATGTTTTTTCTCACAAATCATTGTAGATGTACTTAGCTAAGGTATCTTGCCATGACTTGGACACTTTTGTGCTAAAACTGTCAGTTGTTTTCCAGGCTTTATTTAAAATTGCTATAAAACATTTAATATTTATTAATATTAATATTTGTAGTGTTCTTAACCAATGTCTACATTTATTAAGTGATAAACATCCACTTTGGGGAATATTACTGGTTCTATTGCCTGTGCTTTAAAAATAGAACTGTAGTGGCAGTCTCTCGGTGTATCATCAGAAATAAATGCCATTTGTGGGTAGACTTTGCTCTGGCTGGGGATGGTGCATCAGCTCTACCACTTGAGAGTGGTTCCCAGAAGTGATTTGACTCAGGCCCTGTGCTGAGACACAAATCTKCCCCTGCTTCCTCCTTGCTTGCAGAAATGAGGAGTTTTCTTCTGAACTGTATTAGCAGGAAAATAACTTCTTCCCACATCCCTGGCACTGGATCAAGTACAAAAATGTATATTTTTCTGAGTGTAGGRAGGCAGAGAAGGAATGGTCCTCTCCTTTCCCTTTTATTCCTACTCACTTCAAGGTCATTTATATGAGACTGTGCCTGCTCATACTCCTGGTTCAGGCAATCCCATGGTGTAGGCAAAATATATCCCTGCAAAACCAGTGRAAGAAAAGACTCAGGATAGGCTTTCTCTGAAGACTTGGACTACTAATGCAATGAGAACAGSAAACTGCCCTGTCCAGCAAACCAAGTTTGATSCAAAATTGAAGACATGGGAAAATGTGAGGCAGAACTGTGCTTGGTAAGGATMAGGTGTTGGCTCTGAGACCAGCGTCTTAAGAATATTTTAAGCCTTGCCTGTGGAATTTAATCATAACGTGCCACTTCCAAAGCAGGTAGCAGGCAGAAGTCTGAGCTCAGAAAATGAGCTCAAATGAAGGGATGGCTAAAACTGAAAGGTGCAGTGTTTGGTGACCAAACACACTGCCTGCTGAGCATCACGGTGTAGTGATGCTTTGACAAAAGCTGCTACCTCCTGATAATTGCCACAGCACTTCTGATCTCATGTAAGGGGGGCATGACAAGAAGGATTTATCCCACCTCGCAGAATTTGGCTCTTATCAGCCTCTTGTTTTATCTGRAAACCCAGATTGTAGCCTCAGGTGTGCACTCCCTTCTGCACTTGGGAGACCTCTCTGTGCATCATTARTGAAGCACAAGGGATTGTTTGAGCTCTCAGCACAAATAAGCCATAAAACACAACAGTCCAGTGTCTTACATCACCTGGGTGGCTGAGCTCAACTGTTTGAGTCATTAATTATCAGCAGTCCAGCAATTCAGAGCGCGCATGATTGAAGCAATTCCATTTTCTTAGTTTAGTAAACATGGGTGTCGTTTCTGCTGTACAGCTCTATGTGAACGACTGGRATCAAAACCCATAATTTTGCATGTATTCGAGGATTGAGCCCAAATACAATCCGGGTTTTCCCCCATTCCGTATTCCGGCGCGATCCAGTCCCGGCTTTCCCCGATCCAGGCAAACAATATGGYAGTGACCACTGTAATACCGACCGATCCTATTTTTCTTTATAGTTTTCCATATTAGTTAGCTTCTGATTTAATATGAAAACAGCGAGGTTTGTTAATCTTATTTAGTGAGACCCTGAGTGGGATTTAGTGAAATTCCTGCATGTCCAGGGCAGCCCAGGGTGTGGTCAGTGAGGGAGTGAAGAGAGCGAGCCCTGCTCAGGACTTCTTTCCGGTAGGTTTCAATTTCAGAGGACTTCAATTCTTTACGGGAATCTCTGTACCATACTCTTTAACCAAAAGTGAAACCACAGTTTGCTGAGTATACTGCAGTTTCTTTAAGGACTAATACTAAACCCAAATAAATTAAGAAAATAAAGGTAAAGAGAGAGCAATGTCCGATGCTGAAGTGCTGCCCGCTCGGGTTCCCAGTGGTGGACRAGTTACCAGCAGAGATGCCTCCCACCCACCACTTTCCTTGCCCAGGTACTGTCCTGATCCCAGCTGTCCTAATCTCAAGGCAGCTCTTCCTGGGGTACATGGCAAAGCCAGCTTTGAAGTGATCCTGGGGAAAGCATCACTTGTTTCTTCCCAGGAAGTTTGGTTTCTGAGCTTAGATCCCTCACATCTGTGTTCCCAGCACAACTCCACAACTGGAGGCAGAAATGTGCCATGTGGGGCAGGAGCACGGTGCCAGCAACAATTCAGGTGACTTTACATTAAATAAAATGTCTGTGAGAAGGACATTTACTGGACGGCAAGAGGCGGGTAAGGGTCTCTTCTCATGCACTTCTCTCCCTTGTCTCTAACCTTCCTTTCCTGAGGGAAAATCATAAGCCAGTTTGGAAAGCCTTTTCCACACTTTTGTGCCCACACTGTCAAGGGAAACTGTGGGAGGGAAAATTAACAAGGACTCCTTTAGAGGTTTTTGGGATACAAAGGGCCAGAACGAGGGAGCACTAGCTGTCCTTTCTCTCTCATCTGTGGGATGTTGCTGTGAGCCTTGCAGGCACTGTGGGAGCACTGGGATTCTGGTGGATGGGACACAATCTCTGTGGAGATTCAGGGGAGCCTTCCCACTTGCTCTGTCCTAAGGGAAAGGCTGACTCCCAGGCTCTAACAGGAGAAAATAGTGACAAAGCAAAATGAACAAACACAGCCATCTCCTCATTGCAGTAAACTTGGTGTAAACCAGAAAAAAAAATCTATTTTATTTTCCTTGGAAGGAGATACATTCCCCAGTCTTTGATATTCAGGTCTCTCATCAATCAGAAACAGTCTGGAATAGATATTGATAAAGAAAAATTAATCTGCACAATTTTAAGAAGAGTTCTCTGGGCTATGCACMCCTTTTCTGTCTGTCTATTGAGAAAGCCTTGTCCCTACATGCAAAAACTACCCACCCCCACCCCCCCCCCACTGTAATTACTGACTTTTGAACATGAAAGCTCCCCAGTGACAGAATCAGAGATGCAGATATGCCTCGTTCCTGCTTTCCTGTGGTGAGCTCTACCAAACAAAAGAGAAGGAAAAAAAACCCAGCAAAAATAAAGCCTTTTAAATTCAAGTAATTTCTGCAGTGTTTGAGGGTGTGTGGGAGGGAGTTCCTGCTGGGAGGTAAAGAAAACCTCTGTAATCTCAAGAATTTACTGGAAAAATCCAGTGCTTTCAGCACAAGATTCAATTGGTTGTTTTCAATTATTGCAAAGTATAGGACAGAAATACAACCCTTCTTCCAAAGAGCAAAAAAGATACGTCCCAAGCTTCTTGAGATTAATGTCTTGCACCTTAAACTCTGTGTTCATTTGCAGCAGCTGTATGTTGGTATAACTTGGGCAGGTTTCAAAYACAGCCTTTCTCAAAAACCAAGGAACTGGCTGGCAAGCTTTAGTTGTACAAATCCGTGTTACTCCATACAACTGTCAACAGGGCACAGGCTGCATCTGGACCTGTCCAACTGGGTTTTGATTGGTTTTTGTCTAAAGGAATCAGTGTGGGAGAGAAGCATGTGAGTGCTTTAGTTTGCAAGCCCAAATTTCCCTTATGGAATATCCATATCCATAACACACCTCTGCTCTTGTCAGGGCCTGGACAGCCTTTTGGCTGTGGCACTGGACTGCCTTCTGGCTCAGTGTTTTCTTCATGTATTAAAAAGTTACTTTTTTCTGATTTGAGTGGTGTCACTCTGGATGCTGTACACAGAAGGTCTGATTCACCTCAYGTAAGGACCTGACCTAAGGATTTGGATTTATAGAAAGGGAAGGTGAATTATCTTCCCATTAGTCAAAGAAAAGCAAGTTCCCCAGATCCAAATGACTGAAGAACCACCGATGTCACTTGAGACTTAAACCTGACTGCCGATGTTCATTTAAGCACTCATCCACACATACTTCAGGTTAGAGCTCAGATTAATTTTAGTGCCACCTGTTCAATTAATATAGTAAATTAATTTTGCTGTTAACTTTTTTTCATTTCTCTGCAGAAAAATCAGGTATCCCTATCCTACTCAATCAAACCTGCCTGTACTATATCAGAATGAATAGGACCATCTATTTAATTTCCCAGGCATTAAATAATTAAAGGTTCCTTGCAGGACAGGACAGTGTATTACTGTCACTGGTAAAAGGTATGACAAGTATGTACTTTCTTTACAGAAAAAAGATGAAGTATCTCCTATGCCACAGTTTACTTCTGTTCTTTATTACATATGAACTCCACTAATGAACTGTACTGAAATACTTCACAGGGCTGTACTCCATGTCTGAAGTGAATTTTGTCAAGTGGATCCTTTCAGGGCACTTGGAACTGATGTCTCCCAGTGCCCCACGGAAGACTCCAGGAACAGCACTGTGCAGAAAAACAGCATGGAGAGCACTGTGGGAGCAGATCCTGTGGCCAGGTACTGTGCTGTGGCAGTTCTGTTGTGATGTGCTGGCATAGACCAAAGTCGTACCCAAAATTACAGCCCTGGCATGTGAGTCTTGCCTTGAGGAGTGAAGAAGGATCCTGGTTCTCCTTTTCTGTCTGTATCTGTCCAGTTCTGTTAGCTCTCTCTGTCCTGCCGCATCTCTCAGTCTGAATTGCAGCTGAATTGTTTTGCTTTAATGATGGACTCTGCCACCTTGAGAGAATGGGATGCTAGATACATAGTTGAGAAGGGAAGTGCAAATCACTAAGTTTAGTCTAGTTTACGGCCTGCAAGGGGAGGATGAAGGTCAGTGCTGGCCTTTTGTTCTAGGCATTTTCTTTGGGAGCAACTGCTGGACATTTTGAAGGGGTTTGGGATCAACGAGAGTGAGAGTGTAGGGTGGTACATGGAGCTGGAGGYGAAGTTGGTATCTCCAGGAAGTCTGATGCAGTTCAGTGAGCACAAGTTACCTGATGAGGTTCTGTAAGAGAGTGGCCATGCTGAAATTGCTTTTCCTTTTGCAGCTTTTAAAGTGCACAATTCCTCTTCCTTCCCTGCTAGATGCAGGATCACATTCTTTGAGTCTCCAAGAGCCAGGATCCACCACGGAGCTCTTACACTGACTGCTCACACAKGAATGGGGCCAGGCTAGAAAAGCACTTGGCTTTTTCCTGGGCATTATAAGGGCTCATCAGAACAACCACACGATCACACTGTTGACTTGCAAAAGAAGGAAATGCACCTTGCCTTGCTCTAAACCACCCCAAACGCAAAGTCAAGCTGAAAACATCCCTGCTCTCAAATCAACTGTGTAAGGACAAAAAGATTTCTCGGATCTGCCCCTTCCAAGTACAAACTCYTATTTGTGCCATGCTCAAATGGCAAGACAAACTCCTTTGCCCTAAGGAATCTTTTCACTCTCACTGAGTCTGGCTACAAACTTGAAAATGTCTAGYAAAAGCACAAAAGTGCCAACTGAGAAGCTCTTGCTGCCTACAGCTTCAGCTGTACCCGAAGAACTAGCAGCACTYATCCTGCTATTGGCACTTTCTTTCTCAGGTCTRGGTATCAYCCYAAGCCTTCAGTCTCACAGAGTCAGGATCCAAACTGAACGGCACCAGGGAYTGCTCGCACACTAAATGTACCAGGACAAAAAGGTCAAATGCTTGGCTTTTGCCTTAGCATTGCAACGATTCAACAGCTCTAACCCTTACAACCTCCTGTTAGGAAAAGCCTTTAAGTTCACTAAGACCACTCAACATGCAGATCCAAACTTGGTTTCTTTTCCAAAGAGAGAAACTCTAAGCCCATCTCAAAAGAAATGTGGCATCCCCTCCTTCAAAATAACTAAACCTCCAGAGACTGATCCCACACAAAGGTGTAGGAACACTGTTACTGGGCATTACCKGCCCTGGGCACTAGATCAGCTCCGCACCACTGACTGAGCATAGCTGCTTATCTTGYCCAAAAGAAGTCTGCTGCCAGAATTTCAGAAGGCCACCTTTGAGAAATGTAAACCACATGTCAAATTGAGCCCTTCAGGAGACCACCTTCCAAAGACTGATACCAACTCTCCAATTGTCCAAATTGCAGTGGTGCTTCCACATCAAATGTGCCAGAGAAGAAAGTTGCTGCCACCCTTGACCTCCAGTAGGCAGCTTCCGACCTGCACCTCCAACACTGGGGCTGTGTACCCTAACCTTTCTTTCTTTCCCTTGAAAGAGCATTGTCATCCTTGTTCAGGAACAAACCAAGAGAGAGTTGCATATCACCTCCTGTATGGAATACAAGATGAACAATTGYTGCTACRCAAYRAAGTCCCAGGACAGAAAAGTCTTGCTGGACTTCACCTCCCCATGGTACCTTAACATCTATTCCACCAATACTGGGACTATGTCCTTTGCTTCCCAAGGAAAAGCACTCTGAGTCACTTGGCMTTGCCTTGCCTTCARTACCTTGCCTAGTTTTTCCTAGTCTACGGTCTCGGGTTACAATGTAAGATGGAACCAAAAGTATGTATTCTGTTATATAGTATGTATAGTACATATATACAGTATTACATAGTATGTATTCTATTCTAAATAAACTGTTAAAATAGGTGGGGCAGTGTTCTTTATCTTCTCCATGACTCAGCCCTGCTAAGTCCCTCCAGGTGAGCAGCAGCCACTCTGTGTCATGGGGCCATCTCCGCTAATGTGCCATCAAGGTGTCAAAAATGACTCATAAAGTTACATCATCTTCACCTTTTCACCTCTGCCCTTTTCCAGCAGACACGGGTAGGACCGGGCTGTCAGAAATGTCATTCCATGGGCAGTTCATCCCAGCAGAGAGGAAAAGAGGAGCCCTGCATTCCTCGGACTCACCCCACAGCCCAGGAGRACCAGGGGCCCTCCAGTGCAGGCCCCTGGGGCCCGAGTCTCTTGGCTTTGGCTGCTCAAACACCAAAGCTTTTGGCAAAGATGGCACAACTTAAATGGCTTTTCCTGTCCCGAAAAGGAGAAGGAAAAAAAAAAATGAAGCCCAGTGCAAAAGGATCAAAGGRTCAAAGGATCCTGGCTTTCACACCTCTCTTTTGATTGCTCACTAYAGAGATTTCTTGCATAGAAACTGTGATGTGACACGAAATCAAACATGGAACTTCCTTTTTCCAGCATTTTCATTCCTACCTCTTTCAGGCATTAAAAGGATACTCGTTTTTCTTATTGCATTCTTTGCCTAATTTTAGCAGAACTATTTTCATGCCAGATCCACTTGCCAGTTATTCAGTCCTTTACCAGTGGACTTTGCACCAAGGAAGGAACACCAGTGATGCTACATCACAGGAAATCCCAAAGAGAAACCTGTCCAAAGCCTGACCGGGAAAGGTTTCAAGGCACTCCCCAGCACAGACAGCTGTCCATACCTTGCCAGGCCACACCAATTCTGTCACATCCACCTGAGTTCTGCAAGTGAGGCCAAGGCTCACCTTCCTCCYGGGGAATTGCTGGGTGAGCCCACGGATATCCATCCTGGGCAGCAMCTGGCAACTACATGGAGAAAGGAGAAATAAAATGAAGGGTTTTTTTCTGTCAGAAAGGGAAAGTCTATGATGAGAGCTTCTGGACAAATTTAGGAACATCACTTTCACATGACAAGAACAGCCCCTGCCCATCCCTCCAGCCCAGGTGAAAATAGGAAGAAAACTACAGGAAATGCAGGATGAGTCAGTTTTTTTGATTTGTTTCCTAAAGATTTCTCGCTGTTGGATGCTCTTTGTGCTTTTCTTTCTTTAAAACAAGGGATTGCTGCTGTTAAAAAAAAAAATAAATTCACAGGCCCATATCTTATCAGCTACAGTGAGGATAAGGTGGGATAGAGATGGAGAGCCAGACAGGGAGATGCAGGGCCTTGGCACATCTAAGAAAAGGGAAGGTGTGGAGGTAGAGCTGGAGAAGTGAAGGAACAGGGATTGCTTTGCTTGTTTAGGTTCATCAGTGCTGGGAACTTGGGAAAGGCACGGAGCTGGATGGAGCCAGGGCACGAGCACTGCCCTGGGTTCTGGTCATCCTTTTCCTCTGCTCACAAGGCTTGGCACAACCTTTACTCCAGGGCAGCAGAGAAATGCTGCAGGGTAAGGAGAGCCTGGTCCCACTGTGGGGATGTGCCCAGTGAAGGAGAGGAATTGTTTAGAGTAACTGACCGGTACTTTTATCACMCACAAAAATCAAACCCAACAACCAMTGAACAGGACTTCACTGAGCTGCAGCACAAAGCTGTTCACAGCAGGCCAAGGCAAGAGGCGCACGCAGCACTGAGAAACAGCACCTGGGCTTGGGGGGAGCACAACTGTACCAAGTTACAGAGCCAGGGGATGACATCTGGGGACAATCCTCMCTGCCTGGAGGCAGTTCAGGCCCCACAACTCRGGCTGCAATACACAGGCAGTGCAGRCAAGGGACCCACAGGAATTTTCTGTTCTTCCTGCAATGGCATTTATGGCTGAGCAGTTCATAACAAGGCCTGAGCAGCCAGGACTGGAGAATAAACACTAAGCAGCAGCCCCTGTGCTTGGCAGGCGCCTGGGACATCCTAGACCAGGCTATTGGCTTCTTTTCCCTTTTTCATTGCAATTAACCTGGCATGGGAACTTTATAATCCATCTATATAATGAGACACATTTTCCTCAAACAGATCTTTCATATAAATGGGAAGTACAGAAAAGCTCACTGCTGCCACATTCAGAAACCCTTCAGCAAAGYGCTTGGAAAAGCAAAGGTGCTGTGGGATTACCTGGAGYGCCAGGSAACCAGRGTGAAGGTGGGAAGGCAGCACACAGCAAACAGCTTCCAGTGTTTCTCRTTGCAGTTGTTASAGCAGCACAGCTTCCCTGGAATTTCACATTCAGTRTCTTTTCCAAGCTCAACAGATGAACAAACAGCTGCTCAAACATCTCCTTCCTTTGTACTTTGGGCAGCACAGACCCACCACAATGAACTGGAATCCAAGGGTAGATCTAAACATGGGCTTCCCACTTACCACTCTCTCCACCTTTTCTCCAGATTAGCCCTGGGCTGGGAAATAAAAGACAATAAATGTTTTAAAACTATTCTTGAAGAGTCTTGAGGATGCCCAGGCCTGGGAGAAAGGCCTTCCCACCACCCTCTTGGCCTTTCCCCACTCTGAGGAATTGTGGGAATGCACATCCAGATCCGAGTCAGACAGCCTGGGATGCTTTCTGTATACCAAGCGCCACAGCCCTGAGCACCAAGAGCCTGAAGACGCTCTGCATTGCAATTCACAGCCTCAGTGAGCCCTGCYGCTCTTTGTGTGCAAAGGAAATAAAAGTCGCCCTTTTTAAGAGCTAAAACATCCGTGGGAATTACTGGCTGCTTACAGCAACAAGCTTCATACGGCGTCCCAGAATCAGGGATTTATCAGAGGAAGCAGTTTCGGGTTCCTTCCTTTCRGAGCCCAGCTCCAAAGGGGAAACTTCTCACGACTGCTCCTCAGAGAGGCAACTGGAACTTCATGAGCTCAGCAAAGCCACTCCCTCCCCGAATCCTGGTTCACCTTCCCGATCATCCACAGTGCTTCTATCCCACCTCTCTCCCTGCTTTCCACAGTCATTTAAATAAAAGAAACCTCTGAGCTCTCCCTCCAATCCCAGCCGCATCTTCCCTGTGCCCCGCACGGCCGGGATTGGCCAAGCTCCCGCGGGGTCCCTGCTCTTGCAGTACCGGAGGGTCCCCAGCGGGCGGCAGCACGGAGCGAGCAAAGCCTTGCCTGGCTGCCGTACCGCGCTGGGGCCAGCAGGTGTCACCAGCGAGTCACTGCAGGGCGTCACTGCGGGACACCGGAGAGCAGCGAGGGTGGGACGCCGCTGTCCCCGCTCGACCAACACAGCTGCAAGCAGGCATTTAAAATATATTTAAGGCATTAAGGAAGGAATTAGCATACCAGAATAAACCATAAATCCGTTGCAAGTGTTCTTCCAAGTTCCCTTTCCAATATTCCTACATGGAAGTCCATGATTTTCCTGGTACCTGCTTTAAAAATAAAATTATTCCTCATCTTTTGAGTGCCCCCAGTCCAGTGTGAACTCTTGAGGAATAAACATATTCTCCCCGTGTGCCAGAAAGAGCTCTTCTAGTGAAAGCACTGTAAAGTGAGGCTTGCCATAGTGYATTTTCTCCTGGTGCAGGAATAAGAGCAGAGGCAGCTCTCAGCACTCTTTGCTCCAAACACAACTCTGCTCCAAACTGCCTCTGCCATGAAGTTTTCCCCAGGAAAAARTCAAGGAATTGCTAAGGGCAGTTTGGAGGTTATGTTACCACAAAGGAAAGAAAGTAAAGAAGAAATATTCCTGTTAGAGCCTTTGGRACTTTCTGGGCTGAATTGAGAATGGTACATTAATTTCCTGCAGTGCAAATACACAACAACCTCCAACACAAAGCCAATACTGTCAAGTGGRGTCTGACAGCAGCACTTTGACAAACCTCATTGTCATTCTTCTTTTCAGTGACTTTTGCCATCAAACTCTGAAGGTGACAAGCCCAAAAGCTCTGTCTGGCTGCTCAGGAACAAAAGGATACTCCCAGGGATGAGGCACATTCCCAGCAAACACTCCCAACACAGCACAGAGGCACCACTGGAGCTCGTGTGTGGGGCTGGGAAGGGCTGCAGGAGGACACAGCCCCAGGTGGGGTGGCAGTGACAGTGACAGCAGCAAATTCCCCCAGTCTGATGGCACAACAGAGAGACAAAGGCCAGCAGTGCCCACGGGAGGCACAGGTTTAATTCTGCTCTGGGCGATGCCACATCCCAGCAGGAAATCTCCAGGGAGCTGTAAACTCTCAGGGTGCACAAAATGCAGCATCTGTCACCCTGATCCTGCTTAAACTCAGCCTGGGGGCCAACCCCCACAGGTAAACACTGACCTGACCTGGATCAGTCTCAGTTGTCACCTCCAATCTGCTCCTGGGGCTGCCACCACATTCCTGACGAGGTGGCAAAGGCCACTTTGGCCAGGGCTCTCTGTGTCTCAGGTATTGGGGACTACAGGGACCAGGGCAAGGACAGCCAGAAACCAGGGCACATCCCTCTGGATTTGCAACACTCTGGGGGCAACTGAAAACATGAATGACCAGAAACAATCAGCCTCTGGGGCTACAGCTTCATTTTAATCCCACAGATCATGTCCAATATAGGGATGCAGCCCCTCAAGCCCTTTAACCATAAAATCCCATTCTGATCTACTTCTCAGGGTGACCATTACATCCTCCACAAAACCCACAGGAACAGGAATTTCTGCTGCACTTTAACTGAGATCCAGCTCCAAACAGAATTCTGAAAATACCCTCCCAAAAGTTCTCTAATCAGTCTTTTAAAATGGCTCCAAAGGGCAACAACTTGTGTCAGAAAGATATGGACAGTAAATCCTACAATGGAATTAAAAGGCTGCACAGAGAATAACAGAAGCTTTTCTATGAGTAACAGAAATGCTCATCACTTTTTTTCCTCATCATTCTGGGACTGTAGGACCAAATCTTTGGGATCAAGAGACAAAATAGTTGTCATTAATAATTAAACTTCTCAAATGCCGTTATTTCTCAGAACTGTTCCAGCACTGAGCTACTCCCATGTGCCTGGAGTGGGTTTGGATCCACACTAATAAAAAATAATATCTCTTCTCTCTCTTTGACCCATAACCAAAAAGGTCATGTAGAACAACATGCAATATTCATGAAAGGGATTATTCAGTTGGGAAAGCAAAACAGCCCTAAACAAAAAAACCCACCCCAAATTTTCAAGGTGAAAACAGAACAGTTCCTTAGCAGGAGCACAGTCAGTCATTTAAACCAGAGAGGGAATTAGAGACCAGAAAAAGAGACAAAAGAAATATCCTGATTGATAATTCCAAAGAAAATTCCACATGGATCATAATCAATCACATATAAGTTTTGCTCTGGAATCATTRCTGACTCAGATTTCTGTTGAAGTGTTTGACACATCCAGTGAGGACTSAGGGGTTTCGTCCGGCCCAGTTCAAACCGACCCACCCTCGTCATGCTCCACCCCAATTCCAGGGAAATATTGATACAATTTATAAATATTCCCATAATTTATAAATGTTTCCCTTACCTGCAACTCAGTCCTTCCMTGGAGCAGATTTACTCCATCCTTTGYTCCCAACAACAGYYCAAATCCCACTTGTCACAGACACAAACCAAACAGGCCTAAGGCAGTGGTTCCATCAGCACCTGCAATTCCCAGCTCCCTATTCCAGCTCCCTTRGATTGCTCATCCAAGCACTCACAGCAATCCCACCTTGGCCCAGAGACTCTCTGTCCTCAGAGGGAAACACAACCTGATGGGACACAGCTCTGGTACCACATTTCCTCTTCCCCTCTCCCCTTTTCCAGCAGACCAAGCTGTTGGAAATGGCATTCCCTAGGGAGTTCATCCCAGCAGAGAGGAAAAGAGGAACCTGTGACTTACCCACRTTATATATGTAATATAAACATGATGATTTTCTGTAATTAAAAAAAAAAACAGAAAAGGAGGCAATCATCCAGGTAATTATGGGTTAACTGGTGCCCTGCATTGAACAGTCTTGTCAAACTCCTGCTGGCAAAACTGAGTTCACCCCAGCCAGTTTACAGAAGCACTTGTCTCACATATGGATTAAGGTCAAAATGACATCTGGCAAAACGACAAGTGCAAGAAAATTGGGTTTTGCCCACTACAGCAAAGACCTATGAAGGGCACCGTGGCAAAAGAGCCCATGGTACACAAAATGCAGCCTCATGGGCKGTCTCCTCAAACATGGGTGGAATATTCTGCATAACCGCCCACGTGCATGGTTTACCTGGGTTTTGTAAGCAATGCTAGAAATGCCAGCATGTGTTTTGCTAGGCATTTATGGTTTAAGATACATTTTAGTTCCTAAGGAAAGCAGCCATCAAAGATGTTTGTAACAATTAACAAGGAACAGAAATTTAAATGGGAGGTGCTGATTTTAAGGTGTTCTGAAAGATGGTACCATATGGGTTACTGTTACTGAGCTTGTAGACAAAGTGAAAGACCTGGAGTTGTGGATGGCTGTGCAACTCTGCCTTGATTTTCTGAGGGTAGGGATCCTCTGTCAGTTGTTGCCAGGTRTCATCAACAAAAAGAAACAGGCTGTATTCTTCTTGATTTTCCACTTTAAACTTCCMAGTACAAAGCTGACACACATCTTCAGTAGTGATATATGGCCTTACAAGCAAAGTCTTTCCCGTACATCCACTGTTAACTTGCTGGAATGCAACATGAACAGACTTCTGTACAACAAGAAAGCAGACATAAGAAACTCAAAAACCTCTCATCCTCTGAAAACTGAAAAGTCAGCAACAAAAAGCAAACCCGTCCATGTTCCAGCTGTGAAATACACCCTAGTGATTCCTGTACATTAAGGACATCCCATGAACTGCAGTCTGGTGTCTCAGCCTGGCRTAACCCACTTTCACATGACAGCATTACTTTTTTTTTTGAGGGATTCAGAAAGAAAATTTACTCTGCATCATTCAAGTAAATCCACATGATCTTGAAGCAATAGCTGGATCTTTTCTTCTCTAGAAACTGACAACTCTGATAACTGGGATGCATTCTAAATATGCCCCACAAGGAAATGCAGTTTCGTGTGCTGTTTGTTTGTTTGTTTGTTGTAAAAGAAAAATTAGCTGAAATTAAAGACTAAAGTGCAGTAAGATTCAAGGAGGTAGAAAAATTACAGTGAAAAAGAATTGTTTATTGACTGAGTTGGTACCTATGGTTCATATGCTGAATAAATTAAGCATGCTAAATCCCAATGGTAGAAGTTTACATTTCATAATAACAAGCTGTTGAAAGCAAGGACTGAGAAGAACATTCAAATGACTGAAGTTCCAAAGAGCACTTTTGTCTAATAAAGTATTTCTTGATGCCATGCAGACAGAAACACTGAAGCTCTGCAACAGGATTTTAAAAATCAGGACTGAACCTGACTGAATAGAACTAATCCATTTTTGTTACCTGGTTTGAAGAACTTACAGAAAAAAAACAGCCCTAGATAAGGCAGAACGCACTAGTTCTGTTTTTTAGTGTAGCTCACATACAGAAGTGCTTGTTTTGAAATGCATTTGAAGTGCTTTTAGATGGATAGGATTGCTGGAAGGAAAGGCTGAAGTTTTTTGCAGATGCCTGTAACTCACATACTAAGTATTAAAATTATTTCCATGGTATCAGAAAGCTGTATTTAATCATCATCAAAATACATGTGTTTTTGCTTTTTCCATCCAGTTGGGGAAGGCATAAAAACAGACTTCAGGGCCCAGAAGCTGGCAAGGCTGTGAGACTGCATCATGGAAATACCATGACCACACCCTGGTTCCCTGTGAGAAAGATGACTGGAGCTACAGGTGTGTTCCRTGTTGGTTGTAGGGAAGGTGCTCCATTTCAGGACTGCAGGACTCAGAGAAGGCAGAGAGAAAGATGGGATTTTGAGCAGACAGCAAAATGCTTGAATTTGTGCCAAGCATATTCTGGAAGTGGTGTGATCTACTGACTCTAGGCTCTCTTTTGAAAGAGACAATAGCAGSAGAAGCACTGGACATACTCAGTGACAGCACTTCCCTGGTCCCCTGCATTTTCCTGCATCCGGCTGTACACTGAGCCTGGACAAAGTTGATTTGCAGAGTGTCTTGGTTTGAAAGACAGGTGTTTGCCAATGAAGGCAGGGACCCCCCTTGGAGTGATGGATATGAACCCCCTTCCCTCCGAATTATTATAGCTTTGAAAAATCACGGGCTCTCAGGCAAGAATATGGGTAAAAGGGAATAACAGTTTTTACTAATATGCATAACAAGGTGAAACAAGTAACAATAACAATAGCAACAACCAGCCCAGTCCCAAACCCAGTGACAGCCTTACAGAGACACAGCCTCCCCCTTGGTGCAGTTACAGTTCCGTTGGCAGGGACGCTGTTGGCTCCCGGCTGGGCAGGGCGGGTGCGACGATTCTCCGGAGGCTGCAGGGGACGTGGTGGCACGGGTCCCGGCTGGCTCAGATCTCCCGCGGCACCAGTGATGGACACAAAATGGCAGAGGTGGATGGGGAAAAGTTTCTCTGCAAAACTCACAGCGGAAATGCCAATCTCGGTGCTCCTCTGGACAGCAAGAAACCCAGGACGGCAGAGACGAGCAGAAATCCCGCGGCTGCGAGACGGGATGGAGGAGAGCTCACCCCTGAAGCTGGAATCGCAGAGGTTCCCGGCAAGGCACAGGAGAGAAAACCACCGTGCAGCAAGCAGGAACCCAATGAACAGAGATGCTGGTCTCCGCAGAAAAAGGGCAGGCCAGCTCTCCCCGGAGCAGCTAGCGGGTAGCCCTCCTTCTCTCAGCGAAGCAGCCAAGCAAGTGAAATTACCTCTCCCCACCACCACCACACACACACACAAATGCACACACATCCAGCGCTTAGCAAGATTGTTTAGGTATCATTGTCTTCATTAATAGCCCAGCCATTAAAAGGATGAGCCGGCAATTAGTGTATCYCAGCAACAAATGGGAAAGAAAAAATTCCCAAAGAAAGGGAACAAAAGGGGAAGAATCTTAACCCACAAGACAGAGAAAGAGAAGACAGAACTTCATGCAAGATCCTGCAGGAACTATAATCTGTAATTTTGTCACCCAGCAGAGACACAAGGTGCTTCATGTTCCTATGGAAAAGGCAGTGTTTGGCCAGRAAGAACAAAGACTCCAGCTCCATGAATCTGACATGTCACTACAGGAAAGCAGAACAGAACGTGGATCCCAGTGAGATGGACTGGCTTTGTGCCCTGGCCAGGCACTGGAATTGCTCATAATCGCTTCTCYTTTTCCTAACTRTAGACAACYRAACACCGAGGAGTARATCCTTTCTTCTCAATTCCAACATCCTCCRTGCTTCAGTCCACAAACTGCTGCATCTCAAAGTCAGTGGAAAGCATAAGAAAGAGATGCAGACCTGGTTTTAGAAGATGAAGTAATAATGACTTCTGTTATTCTTCAATTGAAGGTACTGCATGACTCTGGAAGAGCAGTACAAAATACAGTGGACACAAAAAAAACAAAACACAAACATGAAGACATCCATATTACAGAACTCTGCTGYCTGCTTAAACTTCAAAACTGTYAGGAAACTTTCCTCCCACCTCTCCTCTCTGCAACCTACTTTATGTCCCCCAGCATGGGGTTCATCACTATTTCCCTGTCATTTGCAAAGTGCCACAWCCCAAGGACCCCAAACCCAATACTTCCTTCCCTCCACTGGACTTGATGATCCATGTGGGTCCTTTCCAGCTGGGAATATTGTATTCTGGGATTCCAGCACRGGTCCAGTGTACAAGAAGCAGCTGTCTGGTACAGGATTTCCTGCACTCCTGGAAATGATGAGAGAAACTTCAAACAGGAAGGAAATACAGGATAAACCAGATGGTTGGTGATCCCCAGCTTTTGGGGTGACAGACCTGAGCTGGAGAAGGTCAGCCACATGCTCTTCATTTAGTTTCCATGACYATAAAAACATCACACCCTGGAGCCACTCTAGGTAATGCTGCAAAATGAATTATATCCATTGAAAATTGAGAGCCTGAAACCACTTTGGAGGCACAGATATGTAAATATCTGCCTATCTAAAGRGAATATTTAATTTTTCATTAATAGATTTACAAAGCCTTTAATGAGAGTTGACCTGAACTCATCCAATGGATTGTTCCTTTCCAAAGGCAAAGGCAGTATTTTGTTTGGTGAGTTAGATCCAAACAGTGAATCCAAACAGATCCTGAACTGCTCAGCTGAGGGGAAGGGTTTCACTTCTTGTGAGAAACTCCTTTGAAATGACCCTAATTTGTGTCAAAAATATGCATCCTATTGAGMCTTATATGGTTTTCTGGAGCAAATTTGGGAAAGGAACTTAAGAGGAGCCTGTGAGGGATTTGTTCACGTGCTCCCACCTGCTCTCCAAAACTGGCTGAATTTGGAAGGATCATGGAATCATAGAATGGTTTGGGATGGAAGGGACCTTAAAGATCCCAGTAGCCCCACCTGGGACAAAGCCATGCACAGAGACTGGGGAGAAGACACCCCACTGCCTTGCAGCCTTTCCTTATTTGTTTGGATTGTGACAACATGATTTACTTTATCTATAAATGTCCCTCTGGCACAGAGGATAATACACTGCATGATATTTTCCAGATGGTCTCACATTCCTATTCCTGGGTGAGGTGATCCCCTGGCATCATTAGGAGAGGGAAGACAATGGAATCTGCAAGCCTTCACATCATTGTGCCAGTGACCTTAAAATAATTCCATGTCCATCCCTGCTCTCAGGACAAAGCAGGAAGAACCAATTCGCTGCATTTTGTTSTGATTCCCAGGCTGAGACCCAGCATCCCTCAAAATCCACATCCTGCAAAAAATCTCTCAGGTACACAGCAGTCAGTGGCTTTTCTGCCTTTTTGCCCATCAGCCTTTTCTTCGTTTCTCTTCAGAAAAAAATGCAYTTTTTTTTTAAATGCGGGGAGGTATTTGAGGATTAAGAAACTGAAAGCTTTGCTGCTGATCCTTATTATGTTGGGGTTCTGTTTGTTTTGKTTTTTTTTTTAATTTCTCACACTTATTTCACCACTAAGAGCTGTGCAAAGCAYGCATTTGAAGCCACTACTTCAGCTCCAAACGCCTTGTGGTTTTCCAAGGCCCTTGGAAGGGGCAGCCTGACCAAGCAGCCAGTGGACCATGCATTCATTAGCTGCCATTAAGTTGTCCAGATGAAGTGATATCCCTCTTGTAGCAGAACAGGCAGGATCACCTGGGGCGTGCCATGAAACTCCWGGCTGCCTTCCCCAGGAACCTGGTGAGATTCCTGCGGGGTGGGACAGAGGTGACAACAGGAGCTGCAGAGCTGGGAGCTGTAGGAAGGGCTGAGGGGCAGAACCAAGGTGTGTGCAAGGAGATGTCCTGTCCCTGCGTGGTGTGCCTGGTCTACTCTGTGGACACACAGGGATGCTGAGGAGGTGYTCTTGCAGGGATCAGTGGGGTACGGAGCAACCGGATCAACTCCCTGAGCAGACTCCTGTGGGTGGTGTTACCCCACAKAATCCTGTTGGAGCAGTGAGGAGAGCTGGCATCTGGAGTGGAAAAGAACAAGCAGAATTAGCCAGGTGCATCATGCAGGTGTGCAGAGCTTTGGCTGACCACGGGAGCTCAGGGCACACAGAACCCAACCTTGGCCAGATTATCCAAATATGTTGTGCAAATCCAAGCAAATATTCTTTTGTACTGTAATTGTCTACAGTGGGTTGATTTACTGTGAAAAAAMCAGAAGGTGAGCCAATAGCGGGAAACAAGTAAATGCCTCTGGGTGGCTGAGATCATACCTCTAAATTTCCAGCAGGACACAAGCCTGCATCCAGCACATGGAGCCACTGGCACCTAAGAGAAATACTTAGTGTTCAAAATTCAGAAGCTAACAGCTGGGAACCAAATGTCCACGTGCCTGAAATGACTCAAGTATCCTCAAGGCCCCAGGAGAGCAGAAGGGGTCTCCACTTTTATTTTTACATATTAGGTGTAAGAGAATSTCTGTGCTGAGAGCACTGGCTCCTGCTCCTGACTCGAGTGCTGGCAGCCACTCCAGGGAGAGCATGGGAAGCCCCTTTTTGAGCCATCATGGTTCACAGCCTGACATGTTGAGAGGCTTCCCCAGCTCCTGCTTGCTTTAACTCTCTGCTCTTTTGGAAGCTTCTTCCCAGGGCTCTGCACCTCCCCGCAGGGCAAACGGAAGTGGCTGGGAGCAGTAATTATGTGTGTGAGGGCAGCTGCTGGGAGCAGCTCCCAGACCCTGTGCCCTCCCTCGGCAAAGCCTCAATTCTCTGAGGGTCTCTGCACCATTGCTTKCCCCAGTTCTCCCCTGGTTACCCGTGCAGCAGCAGCACCATGGTTTTTGGAAGGTTCTCCCTCCCCAGGGGTGCTGGCAGGGCCATTTCCAGCTGTGGGAGCAGCAGGGTGGCCGTGCCCTGGGTAGGAGCACCAGTCACGGGCAGCAAGCAGTGCTTGGCCAGTGCTGGCTCCAGAGCTGAACTGAGTAGAAGGGCAGTAAAACACAGGAGACGCTTTACCTGGTGCCTGTGGCATTTCTGGTTGGAGAACAAGAACCCTGAAAGACCTTAGGGTTCAGGGAGGGCAGGCGGAGGATGTACCCAGAGAGATCAGCCTGGCCATGCTGCAGTGGCCTGCTCTCCACACCAGGCGTGTTCCAAGCTCAGCCACTCTGGAAGGAGCTAAAGCTGCTTTTTTTTCAGGACCTGTGCCTTTACTCATGGAAYAGAGGGGCTGGGAAGAGGCCAGTGCAGGGGCTCTGGCTTCAGCAAGGGATGGCTCCAGGGGGTAGATGTTGGCTGTCAGTGCTGATGCACTGTAGGGAAATCCCCACTGCTACTGCTGCCAGGACCAGGTGTTGCACCAGAGACAAAATCAGAGCTGCAGCCCCTGCTCATCCTGGCATTTGCTACCTTAGATTCATTTGATGAAAACCTGGGGAGGGTCTGMGTTTCTACGCCCCCCCTTGGAAATGGAAACCACAGCTTGGGAAAGATCCTTTGAACTTGACCTGCTCATGACACTCACAAGATTGGCTTTTCCCACTGACCATCCCCAAAACACTGCCACCACTGTGCATAGCTCTGCTGCATTTAGCTTCTCCTAATTTTAGGTTCGTTTTATTTTGGTTAACCTACTCCAGATTGGCTGTTATTTTCACTTTGGAGCCAGGGAAAACAAAACTGCAGCACTGAGGGAGGCTCTGACTGGCRCAGCTCTCGGAGGAGCTATTTTGGGTGGACAAGCCCTGAGTGGCTTTGGGGAAAACGTGGTCACTGCAGTGTCACAAGGCAGGGCATGAACAAGAGTCCCCTSAGCAGGAGTTTCCTCAGCCAGTCCTAAGGCTGCACCTGCTCCAGACTCTTAATCAGGAAAACGGAGTGCCTGGCTTCCCTGCCTGCTGTTCCCAGTCACAGTGGTGCGATTAATCCCTACTCCCTACCCTGCTGATGCAGACAAGGATATTTTYCCTTGTTCTCTGGGCTTAAGGCAGCCCTGCCTGCTGGCAGGTGAACACAACACCTTACCCTGTGGTAAAGACTAAGAGCCACACAGAACTGCCGTGTTTACAGACTCCATGGCTACCACAGAAAACCACTCCTGTTTTCCTGCCCGCTCCTCCTTCCTTATCAGTCCCAGGGGTGCCTAAGGATGAATGATTAGAGGTAACAGCAAATATTATGCCTGTGCTATCAATTCTGCTTTTCAAATGGAAATAAAATTAAACTTGTCTCAATGCCCAGGAAGGATGTTGGGGTGCTTGAAAGACGATTAAACTTTAAGGAGAGGATAGTTGCATAAAATGTTCCGTAATTAACATCAGCCACCTGGTGGCTTTTTTTTTTTTTTTGGGTTTCCAGCCTGCTGGAAACCCAAAAAACCTCAGTAAACATCAGCAATTCTGTGTGCAAAGAAAAGGACTCTATTTCACCGGTTAAATACCTCTCTCTAAATTTGGTAAGTGCTGTGTGCTGGCATTTGTTGTCTTAGAGGGAGTGAAAGTCTTYTGTGGACATGTTTTTCCCCAGTGTTTTTGTGGGTTTGTTGATTGTGCTCTCATGCCCCATTCCAGAGCTGGATAAATTTCCTTGGGGATGAGTAGTTTCTGCTTTGCATAAGTGTTGTGGGATTTTTGGCTCATACAGCACCTCTAGCACCTGKCAAGGTCAATACTTAAGCCATCTGCTAATCCTTGAGACTTGGGCTCTAGCCTCTGGCTCAGTAGTCTGGAGCTCCACCCAGTCAGGCCAGTGGGGACCAAACTGGGATTAAGGAGGGATGCCACCAACAGGAAAATCAGACAGGTCTGCTGCAATTCACCCAGACAAACATGATACCCCTTATAAGACAAAGTAGGAAAAAACCTCTGCTAAATCATATTTTTGGGATCTGGCTGATGGGCATGCAACATATCCACGCCTATTCCTCTCCTTGAGGATTTTGTCCTGTTTCACAAATTAGTTTTGGTGATTCTCAGACAGAAATCTCAGACAGCTATGCACTGCTTTCAGATTGGTACAGGTTTCATATTAAAATGGTTCATCTCCTTCAAGAGGAGACATTTAAATGAAAATGTCCTACCCCCATCCCCCAAAACTTCAGCACTCAGACTAGACCATCTTTTTTCTTGCATTAGCATCTTGGAAGAGCAACCCTGCATAACTAGCAAGCCAGTCAGATTTTGTGAAAATGCACTTTTGTATCTATAGTCCTAAATGTATTTTACTYCCAAATAGACTCAGAGTGAAGAGTAATTCATATCTGAAGAGTAATTAAGTGCTGTGATTAAACAAATATCCTTAAGGATCACGTTTAACAAGGGAGGAACAAAAGACTTACAGTGACCTTCATTTGTGTAGGAACGAAGTGGTCAGTTGGGTTTAGGATGTCCTCACTGCATTATTTACCTACACTCCCCATGGTGGGTTAAGTGTGAAGCATTTTGTCTCATGCTGCACCAGAGCTGGGAAATGCTGCAACTGCCTCCCTTCCTTTAGGAGAACTCCACTTTATGGCCATGAGTGGTAACATTCRTCTGATAAGAAATAAATGTTTCCAAATATATTTAATCACAGGGGTGGGGGCAGTCAAACACTGGGCATTTGTAACTTGATCTCAGTACCCAAATCAGAACCAACTGATTTATGGAAACTGGCAACTCTTACTGACCACAGCATTACAGATCTGGGTCCTTATTATTAGCTATGAAATCTGTCCTACAAAATCATTGTTGTAATTGGTGGAATTAGTTTGGGGTTTTTCAGTGATTCAGGGCTTTCTGATACTTCTTTCTAACTGGCCTTCTGGCAGGAAGGAGTGACTTTTAGTGAGTATTTAAACTAAAAGGAAATGTGGTRAGATTAATTAAAAATATGCAAAAACGGTACAAATTTGACATTTTCTAAGCAAACATTTCCCCTCCAACTCAAAACAAATACTCATTTTTAAACTGTATTTGAATTTTGAATATATTTAAATGTGATAGGAATTTAAAGYATTTTATGTAATCAGCATGACACTTTACAATGTGATCCAACCCAATTTGGTGATGATGATTAATTCAATACTCTCTAACTTTGGGTTTGGGCCAGGGAAAGCTTTTGCAATCTCAGGCTCTTASAGAAAGGGACAAACAAGTGCTTGATTTCCACATAGTCAGATGTTTYTAGGTCTCCCTGCTGCTGGCAGTAGTTACAGGGGAGTTCCCTTAGGGATTCTTGGAATGGGCAGAAGGCTGAAGCAGAGACCTCTCTGGCCATTATTGTGCAGAGCAGAGGGCTGCTGGCCTCTTGTGTGTGGTAGAACACCTTACTTTGGGTTCAGATTATGTAACAGCCACCCTGCCTTTTCTCTGAAGGTACCACACTGCTCCAATTTCCCTCAATGTTCCAATTTCCCTCACGTCACATCTCCATTATTAATCCACTCACTGGACATGATGTTTATTATCACGCTTGACTCAACTGGCAAAATGTATCAGTGCAACCCTCACTGGTGCTCGCTGATCAATAGCTGTGATAATGTCCTAATGCCTCTAAAAGGATTTACCTGTTTGTGCCAACTTCATTTTTTTTTAAAAAAGCTCTTGGTAGAGGCTCAGAAACTTCATTCCAAGAGGCAAGTGTCTGCTAGCAAAACTATTCACTGGTTTTAATCTTCTTTCCTCTCACAGAAACTTGATCAAGAAAGCCTGGGAATGGGAACACACTCCAGTTTCAAACCCGCTGTGTCTGATTGGGAATGCCATGGCACAAGAAAGGCAGGTGTTCTACAGGTCTCAGTCTGCAATCTGGCTCGTGGCAGGAGAACACCAGACAAGGACTGGTGGCTGCATCACAAGAGGTGATTTGCTGTTCCAAAGGGAGGGAATACTTCTGTTTGGCTAAAACCAAAGTCAGAAGAGACAGCAAGACAACAGCTGAGATTGAAATGCATGAGGATGGAGAGCAGATGTGAGTGTCCTTCAGCCCAGCACAGTCACCACCGGCAGCAACCCTGGACGAGTAACTCTCTGATGTGACCCCAAAAGGAGCCACTTAATGGAATGGCAGGAGCAGTGCTCTACCAGACCTCATTTGCCTACAGGAGACTGCCCTCAGGCAGGAACAAACAGCCCCAAGGGCAAAATCGTGCCTTGTTGGGCCTTTCAACTCCGTGAACATCTGGGCTGAAGTCAGTCCTCCAAGGGAATGGTACGTATAACAACTGGGAGACTGATCCTGCAAGGGCTCAACATGTGTAATATCTGGGAAACTGATTCTGCAAGGGTTAGTGACCTTCCTTCATTACTCCCTCCCTTCCTTCCTCTGACCTSTGGGCCCCTTGTCCTCTCCCCTCACTCCTGAGGCAGGGCGGTGCAATCTAATCACCAATCACGTGGTGCCAGCCACACTGTGCCACTTCCCACCTTCCCTGAGCCCTTCACTTGTGCTGGGCTCGGAGACCAGTGCTGTGATAATGCTGCTTTCACAGGAATAAATTCTGTGTGAGCTCTTTCCAGCCGCAGGATTCAGACCTGGCCAGCAGCTCGCTGCCTTAGTTGGAAGCAGAGACAAGAAGAAAACTGGTTTATTCCTGTGATTTGCAGCTGTCAAATTAGCTCAGAGGTGCTGCTGCTACTGCTCTGCTGGGTGCTTTRGAGGGTGGTTTGCACCTTGTTATGCTCTCCGCAGGGTCTCAGGGTAGATTATTTGCTTCCCATACCTGGACTTGGCTCTCTGAGACCCCACATACCCCAGCCCTGACCTGTGAGTGGGCCTGGCTGGCATCCTTGGGCTACTGCCCCCGCTTCTAGATTCAGGAACTGATAAAACAGCCCAGAGGCACACGTGTGATCCRAATTCTGTGGATTACATACATCTCCATGTCCAGAGACTGAGACWTTACCATCCCTTCTGTAGTAGCCCCAGGGCACATAAATCTTGGCTCCGGCACCCTTCTGGAGAGGACTCTGGGCTTCAGACCCCCTCTTCCCCACTTTGTGACTGTCCCACGGGGTGTCCACATATGGCAGTGCTGCAGGTGGCAGTGCTTGCCCTGTGAGCCCCCATGATCCAGCTGCTGGCTCCGGAATGCACCCATGGGCTTCACAGACCCAAATATGAGGGTTTGTGAGAATGGCTGCTCTCACCCAGGGTCCAGCCAAGGAATGGCAGCCAAGCAGGATATTCCAGGGAGGATGAGCATTGGCTATCTTCAGTAGCAGTAACTCTCTCATTAATTTAAATTCTGCTCAGCTGGGCAGACAAAAATATCTTGAAATCAATTTTAACTTACAATTTTAKTAAGACCCATTCTGATAAAAGAAATAACACATTATTGGTGGGGAGAGGCAATTTCAGATTACCTGATTGCGGGGAAAACAAAGCAATGTCRGTATCTCCGTGGTGTGCAGGTTTGTCACAGGTGCACCATTTTTAACACATTAGTAGCACATCAGTATCGTGGGAATCAAAACACGAGGCTGGAAGGCATGTCGAAAGAACTCGTGTCCTACTCCTGCTCTAGGCAGGATTACCATCTAAACCATTCCTGGTTATCACCTAACCTGCTTCGCAAAATCTCTGGTGATCTTCCAATGAAATTTACTCTACAGCAGCCTAGCCGTCAACGGTGCTTTTCTAAATGAAAGCCCAAATTTCCTTTCTTTGTTCATGCTCATTAAGAACTTGTTAAGCAATCATTTTCAGGAATAATTTAGGAAAAAAAAA
>NW_026623344.1:2176471-2194533 GCF_030028575.1 Malurus melanocephalus
TTTTTTTTTTTTTTTTTTGTTTTGTTTTGTTTTGTTTTAATTGTTTGGTTTGGGTTTTGTTTTAATTGTTTGGTTTGGGGTCCGTTTCCCATCTTTAGTGACTCGCGTCAGCTTTGTAAATGATCTCCCTTGGCGTTAGCAGGTGTGGGAGGCTTCAGCCCTCCCCTGCTCCTCCTCCTGTCCGTGGTTAGCGGCCCCTCAGGTCGGGATCTCTCCGACCTGGGTGGATGTCRCCCCTGCCATGCATCGCCACTCGAGCGTGATAACAGAGGTACAGCTGCGCTGGGACAGCTCGGGTTACCCGGCCGTGGGGTAGAGAACAAATTCCTGGAAGTGGGAAGGAGAGAGTGAAAGGGGGAAAAAGTCCTTAGGGGAATTTTAAGTGGTACAGTGAGAAGTAAAAATCCCAGAGCGCCGCGGCGAAGGCGGCAGTGCTGGGGGTGGGGCGGTGCCGCGGGGCGCCGCTGCCGCTGCGGGGCTCGGGGACAGGACGGGTCCCTTCTGAGAGTCTCCGGGAAAGGACGGGTCCCTTCTGAGAGTCTCCGGGAAAGGACGGGTCCCTTCTGAGGGTCTCCGGGAAAGGACGGGTCCCTTCTGAGGGTCTCCCCAAGCCGACGCGAGGGGGAGGCCCCGGGAGGGGCATCTCGGTTCCGTCCGGAGGTGGGAGCGGCGGGTGCGGCGCTGGTGCCAGGGCTGCGGGACGGAGCCGCGCTCTCGGCCGAGGTGAGCAAGGGGCTGCGGGGCTCGGTTGGCTCCGGGGTCTGGGTGGCATCGTCSTCGTGTCGCGCTCGGGGAAAGGGGCGATTTTTGCACGGGGGAGGTGCGGGTCGGAGCGGCCGTGCTTCCGGAGGGGCAGCGGGACCCCGACAGCACCGGACCGGCTCCGTGAGGCCCCCGGGGCTTTGCGRGCAGCTCTCAGCGCTCTCTGCCCGGAGGGACGGTGGCGTTTTGACCGCGGGGTGTGAAGGGGAACCCCTCTCGGGTCCCCTGCACCTCTGTGATGTTTGTGCGACGCGGGCATCGCTTTTGGGCAGCGGCGAAGGGGAGGCTGAGCGCAGAAGCTCCCACGCGGTGCCCGCCTGTGCCGCAGGCTGGAGGGCTCCGTCCTGCCCCACGAGCACTGGTGGGACGCTGGAAGGTCCAGGAGAATGGCAGCTGTGGGAGGACGAAGAGGAAAGTATCATATGGGACGGAGAAAAGCGGAGTTCCGCTCTGCCAGCGGTGACGGGTTTGTTTGGCTGAGATGGTGGAAAGACATCAGTACTGGTGACTGGGGAGGGTGCAGTTGGCTGCCGTGTTCCCAGGCAGACGTGCCCTGGAAAACGTCGGAGTCTGGACAGGGATAAAGTCTGAGGGAGAAAGATGGAGACTCACAACAGAGCTGTAGGAGAGGAGGAAGAGAGCACCTACAAAAGAGGCATAAAAAATTACAAAACTCTTGTAACTGTAGTAACCTAAAAATATTAATGCTGCTGAAAGAAGACGAGTTTAGAAACTTTGGCTAAAAATGAGCTGTCTTGGTTAAGTGAACATATTGCTTTCTAATGCGTGAGAGGTTTCTCAGAATAGACTGGATGTTTTTTAATTCTGAAGAAATAATTTCTAGCTTCTGCTGAGCTCAGATGGTTTTGCACTATTATTCCTGGGGATTGTTGCGATGAAAGAGGAGCAAATATCAAGAAACTCAGAAGTCCCTGGGTTTGGGTTTTGTAGCAATCCCAGCAAGATCTCGAGTCACTGGCTCTGTAGGAGGAAGCACTGACTGGTGAGACACATGTGAACACCCTTCTCTTGTTCACATTTGCCTTTTGGCAACACACAAATGGCCGTCATCCTTGAGGGCAGGAATGAAGCTGAGTGAAAACCARTCTGCCTGCCAGGTTTAGCTTTAGGTGTGCAGTTCAGGGAACAGCTGTCCCTATGCCTCAAGGTTTCCTTCTCACAGGATTTCTACTGATTCTCAAGGCATTTGCTCTGTTCATCCAATAGAGGCTCCAATGAGGTTTTCCCTTTTCAGGGGCATCATTGGGCCAGGTTACCACAAAGCAAAGTTCAGTGACACCAGAAGGATACAGCTGCCTGGATGCCTGCCTGTTCTAGAATCTTTCTGTGCCAGTATTTGTGCCTGTCTCACTGGTGTCTGTGCCAGAAGGAAGAACATCAAAACCTTCAGCAGAACTGGCCTTTTGGTCCTTTAGCTTTAGCAGAGCTGGTCACAGCATGTTCAGAGGAGCACCAAGAAGGAGCCTGAGGAGGAAGGGAGTGGGGCCACTTCTTTAGCAGCAATCAGCCATTGCCTTGGCTTTGTCATCAGCAGATACCTGGGCATGAGTTGCTTATGAGTAATTCTCCTTCCATCTTACTTTTGCTTCATTTCTTTGGTCTCTAGTACAGAGAGAAACYTCTGTGCCAGTTGCAGTTATCATATGGAACCACTGATGTGCCTGTTCCATGTGTAGAGGTGGGACCAGATGAACAGGATATCTATGTGCTGGAAGTGCCTTGCTGTCTGTGCCCGTGGTGGTTTGGATCAAGTTCCAGTATCTGATRGCAGGAGAGACTGGGGACCCCTCTTGTCTTTACTGGCAGCCCCCCAGTAAATCAGTATAGCTGTGCTGTCCTTTAGCTCCCCAAGGGTTGTGCTTCCCAGGTCTGTCAAACACTTGGACTGTGTCTTCTGGCTTTGTGATTCCTTTGTTCTCATCAGAGGGGTGTGTGTTACTCCTGATCAAATTAAAACTGTTACATTACTGGGTTGTTCAGGTTCCAGAACAGATTCACAGATCTTATTTTGGGTGGTGCWTTCACTGGGAAACAGGTGATACTCTACCAACTCACTTCTTGTAACTAATTTATTCACTGTCTCTACTGACTTTTACAATTACCTTGAAGTGGGGCTGGGAACTCWGCCCAGCAGTTTAAATGAGGTCTGGTAGAATCTCAGATTAAGGCATTGTGAACCAACTGCTTCTCTGTCAGTGAAAGTTTAAGAATAATCATGTTTATTTGGATTTTTCTGTTAGAAAGGAAAATGTTCACTCTTTTGTTTTTATGTATGATTGAGTGAAACCTCCCATCTGTGCAAAGTGCATGTGTTAATGTCTCTTTTAATATGTTCAACCTCGCAGTTACTCTGTCAGGTAGGAAAGTACTTYCTCAGTACTCATAGGTAGAAGGTTGTGTCAGAGACACAAACAAAYCCCGAAATCCTTGAAGAAATTTCCACAGGAAATTAATTCCCTGTCATTTCAAGAGGKAACACTTGCTGTTTCAGTTCTAAGTGACCTGCTCCTTGGTCTGTAAGAAACCTGTTCCAGAACAGCAAAATAAACAGAAATCCCTTAAATCCATGTCTAGTCTGCTGTTAGACCATCTTTCCTTGCACAAGCTTGTCTTTAGCAGTGATACTGTGAAGTAACAGAATTTTTCATTTCCTGATCAGGTGGAATTCTGACTTCCATATCCWCATGGTCTCCTCAGATGTTCATGTCCCATCAAAGGGCAACTCCTTTTCTAGCCCTGTGCCGGTATYCTCTTGAGCTGTGAGGGTTAAAACAGAGTTTAGTCTTAAATTTTGTATCCCAGCACACAAGATGCCTGCTTGGCTTCCAACAGAAACACAGTAACAGGAAACTCCTGTTTGGAAGCTGTTGGTGGCACAGAGCTGTATCAGTTTCCCAGCTCAGCCACTGTTAGCATCTGTCCCTTTTGTCTCTTTGCGCTTTCCAGCAGCTTTATGCAGCCAAATTCTGTCTTCTCTTTCAYTGTAAGTATTGATGAGGGGTTTATRTKGTCTGCTTCCTGAAAACTAAAAGCTATGTGGTACAAAGCTGCTCCTCTCAGTTAAAGAAGACCCAAAAGACACTCTACCAAAAAAATGGCTGGGAAACTTTTCTTGATAGGATGCTGAGTATGATTCCCTTACATTATTTTGTGTGGAAAGTGAGATACTAGAGCTTTCTCCTCTGTTGAGCAATTCCATCTTCTGTCCTGCCTCACAGCTCTGGATTTGTGGRTTGGTGGTCACCTCTGATTCCTGAAACYRTCCTACAATAGCTGTTGCTCCCCARTGTCTCCTGTGCTGGGCTCAAGGGCCATGGGAGAGTGGGGAGGAAGGTGTTGGGGGAGGACACACCTGCCATGAGGAAGTGAGGGGGCCACAGCCCCCTGTGAAGAGGGTGAATGAAGGTTCAAAAAAAAGTGAGGGGTGGGCTTCAAGTTACTGCAGGACTTTTTGAGCTGGGAGGCAGGTTATAGCTGCTACATTACTGCATGCTGTATTCTGCTGTGGGGAGGGCTGGCCAGCTGTGCAGCTTCTGTGGCTGGGGCTTTGCTGCTCTGCTGTTGTGTCTGACAGGTGCAAGTAAAGCTTATCKCTCCATTCATAAAATAGGCACAGAAATCTCAAGAAGACTTCAGGTTGTAGTGTATTATTTGTGTTTATGGACCTTCGCTTAGGAAATATTCAAGATCATAGGAGATCCTTGCAAGGACATGCAGAATCTTGTATTTCAGCCACTAGTTTTAAGAAAAGCAACAACTTTTTTGTAGAGTTAAGAAAACTACTCTTCCTGGGGATTTGGGGGTAATTCCAGGTATCCCTGAATGGTGAGGTGCAGATGTCACYGGAGGGTCATCCTGCCCCACATCTTGGTGGCCTGCCCCCAGCTTTTGTGAAAGCTGCGAGACGCTTCCCCTCCAGCCCTCTRTTTGAGTAGAATCACAGAATAAGGTGAGCTGGAAGGATCCCACAAGGATCATTGAGMCTGACTCCTGGCCCTSCACAGACACTCCAASAATCCCACCCTGTGTCTGAGAGCMTTGTCCAAATGCTCARGGAACTTGCTCAGGCTTGTGCTATGACCATTCCCTGGGGAGCCTGTTCAGTGCCTGACCATCCTCTGRGGGTAAAAYCTTTCCCTGACATCCAGCCTAACCCTYCCSTGGCWCAGCTCCAKCTSCTCCCTCRAGTAATTCAGCCCTGTGTTCATTAGAGCAGGCAGTCATGATTTCAATATCAGMAATCTCTGCTCTTGATCAGGTAGGTGAATTTTCTGTGTGAGTGCCATTTGGAGCGTGAACAGTGTAGATTTTTAAAAGCAGTGCATTCAGGAAGGTCACCAGTGATCTKATGTACCCTGTTTGAGCTGAGTGCAAATGGGATATTTCATGAAGTGTGCAGAAGTGAACAGAACCAATTGYATTAGCTCTTGGTGTTTCATATGTGTTGGTATCAGGGTATTGGTATTCAATATGCATTGATATTCCTCAGTGAACAGGAAACTATACTTTAGATGCAGTCTATATAAAAAAGTCAAGGCATTTGAAATGTGGTAAGAACARTACCTGTGCAGCCCTTGGGAAAGGGCCCATGATTCCCCTTTAGGCTGTGATTGTGGGAATGRCTTCAGACTGACCTGCACCTGCTCCCACTCACTCTGTGGCACTGGGACAGAACCCAGAGAGGATGGATACAAACACGAGTCCTGAGCCCATCTTTCTGCAGTAGACTGCCTCATTCCAAGGGTTTCTAGAGACCGCTCTTGACCATGGCTCCCCACAGYACTTGATAACAATTCAGAGTATCAGTTCCTATTTCTGCTCTTGGCAAATGTGCTGRACCGGAAAGAGTAAAGGGATAAAAGCAGAAGGGACAGTGCAGGGCAGCTTTGTCTGTGGTCTTTGGAAGGAAAGATGCCACACATTTTGATTTGACAATTTGTGCAGTCCAATATTCTGGGAGGGTTTTTTGCTAATTTGTTCTCGATGAGGGCTCTGAAAGCTATAATTTTCTGTTGTACTAAAAAGGAAAAAATGCCTGTCTGTAGCTGCTCTGAAATACGGTAACTGGGAACTGATTTAGATAAACTTTCAGCAACTTTTTAAAAAAAAAACTTACACTTGAGGGTACCTTAACACCAAATGTATTTGCTGGGGAGTACACTCACTGGTTATTTCTAAATTTCCTTAGCTCTAGATCCAACATTAGTATGTTTAATTTTGGTGTACCAAGTGTTATTTAGAAGTCAAACCTGACAATTTTACTTTGAYAGTAGTTTGAGATTTTAAGATTATATGTTTTTTCTTGTGATGTAATGTTTCTATTGGTTTTTAAAGGAAAAGCTAAAAARTCTTGGCCCTCTGGGAAAAACAAAAGCAAGGGCCAAACCAGTTGGCAGATAAAAATGGAATCATGGAATTGACCTTCTCCATGAAGTGGCAGCAAAAAGACTCTGGAACATTTCTAATGTTAATCTGGGAAAATATCCTGGACTTAGAATCAAAGACCATATTTAACAAAGCTTTTAAATCCAGCATTTTACCTGACCTGTGTAGAAATGCCCTAAATTTAAATCACCTGGAGTGGGTTGCTGCCCTGTGTGCCTCATGAAGACTCTGGGATGGATGTTCTGTGCCTTGCTGAGCTGACAGCAATTTGCTGCAGCTGTGGGTAACCAACCATGAGGGCTGGAACAGGTTCGGGGATCTGGCAGCGTGTGAGAGCTGCTTTGTGCCTCTTGTGACTGCTGCTGGCTTGTGGCACACACTCCTGCACAGCAAGTGCCATACGAAAGAGACTTTAAAAAAACAAACAAGTTTATTCCTTGCTCTGTGTGCCACAGGAAAAACACTCAACAGGACTGTCCCTGGCCCCATGAGAAGCACAGCCTGGGCTCAGTGAGGAAGGGCCTGGCTCTTGTCTCTGGCTGCTGTGATCCTCTTTGCTCTAAGGTCATCCCTGTGTTATCCCAKTGAAGTCCTAAAGCACCTCTTCCTGACAGGGCTAGCAACCTCCCTTGCTCAGAGCTTATTAATGTTTGCTTTGCTTTTTAGGCAGACACAAAGCACCACTAAGGTAAAAATCAAGTGAATTTTAAGCAAACACAGCTGCATGTTTGCATTGGCATGGCGATAATTTCTGTGCCTGTGGTCATTCCTCTTGCTTTGTTTCCTCCATTGAAATTGCTAAATGGGACCTCAGGGGTGCATCACCATCAGCTGTAGTGCAGCTTCAGATGAGACTTCATCAGACATGATAGGAAGAAATGGAGCTTTTGCTCTGGGTCTAGAGGTACTTGCAGTGCCCCAGAGGATCCTGTGGTTTCCCTGGTGCTTTCACTGTTGCTGAAACAGCTGTTGGAAACTGCTGCACATATTTACTGCCTGAGATACTTCTAAATTTCTCTCCTGGTAAGCTGTGGAGAGTCTTTAAAAGAAACCAAACTGGAACATTGCTATTTCCTTGCTGTTTGTGAAGAAATGCTGAGGGAGCAGTAGTGCTCTTAMCTAATCTCCCTCAGAGCTTTGCTTCAGTCGAGCTGTTCTGTGGAAACCAAACCTTCAGGAAAGCTTCATATTTATTTTGTAGACCAAGTTTTCGGCCTTGGATACCTGAGGTAATTCCCCTTTTGTTGGTAGCTTCTCTTTAGGCTGGTTTAGTTGCAAACTAAAGTTTAGTTTAGTCCCACAAAGCCATGCTTTCTGGGAAGTCTTGGCAGGTATGTGGCAGTGCTGGGATGTTCCTATCTTCCTGTTTAACTGGTAGAGAGCCTTTGGTACATGCTAAGGAGCTGCTTGGGGTAAGCTGCTGAGAGGTTTAAGCAAACAATAAAATGTGGAATGGGAAGCTGTCAATAAATTGTTTGTAAGCTCTTTGCATTCAAGTCAATAAATCATGACCTACTTACGATCCTTCGTCTTCCTTCTTTAAAAAATTTCTAAAGAATTGGACTGGTAACTTTTGGAAATTGRTCTTGCCATAAGGGAAGGGAAATAAATACATAAGTCATTCAGGAAATCAGTAACCCTCACTACCTAATTTCTTTTATAACCAGTTTTGTTTGCACTGAGTAGTGAAGAACAGCTCACCAGTTGGTAATCCAACATTCAAATCCAGGTTTCACCCTTACAGGAAGAAGAAAAAAAAMCAAAACTAGGGACTTCCCTGTATTTCAGTATTACAAGGTACTCTGCATGAGGCAAAACTGGCAGGGTTTGGGGAGCCAGGGGCTGCAGGGCTCACCTGTGTGGAAAGGRGCTGTGATTCCAGCTGCTTCCAACCAGCTCCAAACCAGACAAATCCAGCCTGTTGAGCACCAAAACTGTAGCTGGGCAGAGCAGCACACTCTGCCTCTGCTTGAATATGTTTAAGAAAATGTGGAAGTGGCTAGGGACAGGATGGTGGGGTCTTGCCWTTTCTTGCAGCTGTATGGACAGGAAGTGTGTGTTATCCTTTCCAAGACCCAAGGAAAGCAGAGGGTCTGGAGGGAAAGAGCAGCTCACCAAGGCTACCAAGGGGCTGTGTCATCACCTACAGGTAGGGAGTGTAGAAACTACCCAGAGTGACCAGTCTGAGAGACTGAAGGTGTCTTGGCAAAGTCATAGAACAATAAGGCTTTTGTTCAATAGAGGGGGAAAGAAAATGAGAAAGAAAAAAAGTTCTCAGCAGAGAGTTTTCTTCTTATCTTCAACTGAAAAGCRATTAATCAGAAATGGAAAATTCTGTTATCAAGCTGATCCATAGCTCTCTTTAGGAGGCATAATATAGTTCTCTGTTACATTATAAACATTTCTGGTTTGTCTGACAGAACTTCTGTATTTACTGTTGGATTGTATTGATTTTATTTCTTTTGAATTATGCAAACTTTTGCCAAAAGATAAASAGAGCTTAAAGCAGAGGAGACACTAAAATGTTTTGCATCTTTCAGACAACTTTTTTTTTCTTCAAAGAATCTATTCCTTGTGACCTATTTCTGAGGGGTTTTTACCTTTTTAGGTGCCCAGCACTTCTGAGAAAGGCATTGCTACATAGATTTCAGTGCCCTTCAATTAAATYCTGTATTTACACACCTTATTTCATGCCATGTCTCCTATGTCCTTGAGCTCATGAAGGTTAGCTGGTACACAGRTGCTGTACCTCAAGGAGAGAAACCAGGGGTGGGAGCTGGAGAYGCAGAACTGGCCAGTGCAGCAACAGAGGATTATGGAAGGATCAGGGAGATAATCCTGAACCTGGTCCCCTGGGAAGTGACTGAAAGATGATTATTTTCTCTGTGSTGCCTGAGAACTCTTCTGTGCCAAGAGCTCTCATATTGGGGGCATCCAGGGCACATAGTAAAGAGTAATGCTCTGTAGGACTCTCTCTTTTCCTTGTTATTCTCCTCTTGTTTTATCCCCCTCCTTCCTAAATGTTTACTCTGTGAAGGCTGTCGCGCAAAGTAGGTTCTTGGGGGAAAGTGCAGGTACTTGTCTTAACCTGRTACATGTTGGGAACTGAGCTCTGCTTAGGGCTGTTGGGTTGTCAGCAGGAGAGAAGAGGGGAAAAAATTGCTCTTTTTGGAGATTCCATTTATGAACATCAGCCCTTTCACAGGTACTTCAGGTTTATCTCTCTCAAGTGATTGTGATTATTCTACTGTTCACTTGGCTTGTGGTCTCTTGTTTTTTTCTTTATAATCATTCCTGGAAATCACATGAATGGGCAGAGTCTCAAAGAGAGAACTGCAGGAGGAAGTCACTCAGCTGCACCCTGCCATTGCAGCCCAAGCTGAGATCTTTACATTTAAATTTGTGTATAATGATGAAGCCAAACAGCATCCTGTAATATGCTGGTAGAGATATGAGCAATATAGTGCACTCTTCAAAATAGTGTCAATATCTAGGGAGAAAATAAGGTAGGCACATGAGGTTAAATATGGAAATACCATGAAGACTATAGAAAACATTGTTTGAAAACCATTTCCTTAAGATCGTAAAGCTTACAATATTATTAATCCTTTTTTTTTCCAGTTGCAGAGGAACATGAAGCCTGATAGAGAGGCAGAAGGTCGGTAGGGAATGAGATTGGAAAGGAGTTCMGACATCACTTTGAGACAATGCAAAATTCATTTCTGCATCTGGCTACAGGTAAGARGAACATGGGGTTGCTGGACCCTACWGTTTGTGARCAGAGAAGGACTGGTGAGAGATTTGGTGGCTGGAGTCTGGTTGGACCACTGGGCACAGTGGTCTTAAAGTGARAGTTCACATTTCTTGGAGAAGTATGGAATGGAGCCACAAAACTTCTACCTTGGACTTCTGCACTTTGGCCTGTTCATGGCACTGGTTGAGACAGTCCTTTGGGAAGAGTCCTGAGGGGCAAGGGGTGCAGTAAGTYTGGACATTCCTCAAGAAGAACCTCTTATAGGCGCAGGAACAAGCCGTCCCAATGCCCTAAGACAAGACAGCAGGGAAGAAGATTGGCCTGGATGGAACTGGGAGCTTTTGGTTGAACTCAAGGGGGAAAAAAAAAATTACCAGCTGGTAATTACCAGCCCCCAGTGGAAGAAGGGGCATGTGGCTCAGGAGGATTACAAGGGTGTGATTAGGTTATTCGGGGAGAAAGTTAGAAAGGCCAAAGGCCCGGCTAGAATTTAATCTGACCACTGCGACATGAGATAACAAAAAATTATTTTCCAAATACATGAATAACTGAGAGCTGAGGAGACTCTYCATTCTCAATTGAATGTAAGGGGAAACATTGCCACCAAGGATGAGGAAAAGGCTGAGGTACTTGATTCATTCTTTGCCTCAATCTTTTACTGACAGAGCAGTTATTATCAGGGTATCAAACCCCCTGAACTGAAAGATAGAGACAGGATAACTCCCTGTGATCCAGGAGGAAACAGTGACCTGCTGCTCCACTTAGAAGTGCACAAGTCTGTGGGGCRGAGTGGGATCCACTCAAGGGTACTGAGGAAGCTGGTGGATGAGCTCTGAGCTGCTCTCCATCATTTACTGGCAGCTCTGGTGAACTGGGGAAGTCCCAGAGGATGAGGRGTTAGCCARTGTGACACCCATCTACAAGAAAGCTGAAAGGAGGAGCTGGAGAGCCACAGGCGTGTGAACCTGGCCTCGATACCAATGGAACAGATCATACTGAGCATGTCCAACCAGGGGGCCAGGCTCAGCCAGCACACAATCATGAAAGGCAGGTCCTGCTTGACAAATCTGATCCTACAAATTTCCTACTAACAGTATTACTGACCCTTTTCCATTCATCTTGGGCTGTTTATTATTGTCTTTAGGGAGACAGAATTGAAACCTAATGATGCTGCCTTGTCTGACTATCTGATTTTCTGTTTGTGACCATTACTTAGATACATCATTGAYATTCTGTGTTGCAAGTAATAGAGTCTGCAGATTTTTTTTCTGGACAACTTCAGTAAGATGCCATCACATCTATGTATGCTTTGTGTACAGTGATCTGGAAACCAGCAGCTATCAAAACTGCCRTATCATTTCCTTCCCCTTTCTATTTTTTTGTAAAAATTTGCTAATCTCATCCTCTGACTCTTTGCTGTGCCTTGCTTTTAATGCTTCTTATCCCGTACAATGTCTATCCAGTATTTCATGACAGCTAYAGAAGTGAGCATTTTCACTGTTCTTTCTTTTATTTCAGTAGAAAACTTAGTTCAAACACACTGTAAGTGAATTGAATATTGCAGGGTTCATTCTGAGAAGGTGAAGTCATTAATATAGAAGATGCACTTAACTCCCTGGGAGTTAAGAGACATGCCTGAAATGTCCTCTGCCTTCAGCTGTTTTATTGGTCTAATATTCTACATTTACAATATCTACACTCATCTTACCTCAAATATTCACACATGCTTGGTCTGCCATCCTCTCTGGGTTCAGGAGGARGTGCTCTAAAGCTGTTGGTAAAGTGTTTAAAAATAATTCCCCTAAATACTAGGAGAATTTGCTGGTAGATTCATGCCTGTTGGGCACCACTCTGTTTCTATGCCTAGCAGACTGATTAGTCACCTACTAAATGCTGGTGTTGTCAAATCTCACCTCTTCTACTCTTTTGAGCAATGTAAATCTGGAGAAAATCGAGATCTTCAGTTGTTTTCTGGTGGGTCCTCAAAATAGTTCTATCAGGCTGCTTGTGATGGTTGACATTTATTGTTCAAGACCCTTAGCAGCTACCTGGGTACKTTGCTGGACCTTGTGTCCCCTCTCTATTTTTGTTACAGAATTTGTAGCAAATTTACACACCCCCTCAGGTGTTTTGCAGTTCCAGTGACAACACATTTGCTTGAAAGGACATCACTAAACTCAAGAGTATTTTGTTCATTTTCCTGAAGACAACTGGGGCTGGTGCAAACACTTTTCCCAAGGCTGATCAGAGCAGTGTTTCCATGTTTGTGCTGGGTGTACATTCAAACACAGCTTTTGTGTAGTTTAATGCTGTAAAGTAGTTGAAATCCTGCTATAAAATGGCACAATGACAAGCAGTAATAAATAAAGCATTGAAGATATACCACAGTGTATTTCATTTAGCCCATGAAGACTGGATGTTCATGACAAATTCTGTCTGATTTCAGATCTGTTCCAGATCCTCCAGTCAACCTTAGGCTTGRTGCCTCCAGCACTGGGTCCCTTGCTGCAAGAGCTGCTCTCTGCTTTGCTATCCCAGCAGTTCTTTTCTTAAATCCTGGATAATTTTAAGTGCCCAGAACCCCAGGAATGACAATTGACTTGGCCACGAGAGGGCACAACTACTGCTTGAAATGTTGGAATCAACCAAAGCATCTTGCCCAGTGTAAGATGAAAACACATCTCTAACTAGTCTCTCTGCATGTTCTGAGGGGCAAGAAAGAATTATATTGCAAATCCATTCTATTTAATAGTATATTATGTATGTATAGATACACATATATTTGCTAATAGCTAGATCACCCCTTTTCACCTTTTAACCTTTTCTGTAATTTTCTGCTTATTTACAGGCCTMTCCAACTTCATAGGCTAAATCTCCTAATTACCTAGGTATAAGCTGTGTCAATTAAATCATAGAAGGGAAACAATAGAGAARTCCTTATTCACATCCTTAGTTTATATTCTGTCTTTTAAACAACACTTGCACTTGTGCAATATGGACTGCCATAGTTTTCCTGTAATCATCTGATCACCCCTGGCTAAAACACGTGGTATAGTAATATGTAGGCCTGGAGGTTTTTAAAAACTTCTACAGAGCTCATAATCTGAGAATTACACAGTTCTAATGTAATTATGTAAAAAAAAGATCTAATTGCTTTCAGTGCAAACTGAGAATGTAACATTTTATTCTCTGACATCACTAAATGCATGCCTTTAAAGAATTTGTACTGTTCATTTTGTGCCATTTGTTATCACTATTTGAACTGTCATGAAGATTATACAATGTTTTATAACATTATCACCCAATAATGCACTTTTTTTTCCTATTAGGAATGATTTGCCAGGTTTTAGGGACTTCTGAATATTTGCTGTTACAATTTGGAAAGTAGAGGATTGCAGGAATGCAGAATGCTTTTTGGCCTCATGTAGATTGGCTTCCTGCACAATTCATTGACAGTCACTCAATCATTCAATTATCATCTAGTTTGGGTTGTTTCTCTATTTTGCTGTCTGTRGTTCTGCTACCAAGGAAATACCAGTGAAGCCAACATAGTCATGTGGGGCAGGAAATTGGTTTCCTCAGGGCAGAGTGCACTAAAACTAGGCGTGAGCAGCATCAGGCTCGTGGAAGCCCTTGCATGGTGGAGTCACAGCATCATCTGTGGTGGCAGCCCTGGCTCTGTTTCCATTGTTTTGTGCCTTTTGTGCCTTTTGTGCTTGGAATTGGTTCACTTGGTTTTTAAATTTAGCCAGCAAGGCCATAAAAATGACATTTTTGCTGGAAAGTTGGGGGAGGAAACGGACCTGGCAGTCCCATGGGCAACAGGTTGAGCAGGAGGCAGCTGTGTGCCCTGGTGCCAGAGATGACCCACARTCCATGGAGCATGGCCTGCAAGGTCAGGGGAACRATCCTTGTCYCCCACTTGGCCCTGGTGAGACCYACCTGGAGTGCTGGTTCTGGGATCCCAGGATGAGCGAGGCGTGTCCGCACTGGAGCAGCTCCGGCAAAGGGCCACTAAGGTGAGGAAGGGATTGGAGCACACAGGGCATCAGGAGAGGCTGGGAGAGCTCTGCTGGCTTTTCTTGGACTGGAGCAGGCTTGGGGGGGGTCTGGTCAGGGTGTACAAACACCTGACTGAAGGTGGAGGGGGTAAAAGACACAAGTGACACTGTCCTCTGTGCAATGCAGAGATGGGATGAGACACAATGGGAACAAATTGAACTATGGGAAGTTAGAATGAAAGGAATGGTGATAAAACACTGAAGCAGGTAGCCCTGAGCAGTTGTGGAGCCTCTGGAGCTGGACAAGGGTTTTCATTGGCTGATCCATGGTGCTGCAGTGTACAGCATGGAAGGATTGGGGAAGAGGAGAAGGGTCTGGGACCCTGCAGAGCAATATTTGTTTCAGGCATCTGAGCAGAGCCTGCAGCAATCCCTAAATTTAGTTGTTGTTGCTGATAAAAGTGGGATTTTATAAAAGTGCCAGCGTGTCTCTCAAAAGGGAAGGTCAGCCACCCTTGATCACAGGGACAGGGGGAAACTGTCATAGAATTAGCGACACCTGAATTTGGCAAAGTCCTTCAATGAGGTACCTGCCATATAAGGGAGTATTCCCAAAGAATGAGTAAATTATTTGGTATAAAGAGTGTGTTTCTAAAGGAGCATTCTGTACTTAGACCTGGTGGAGGGAGCAGGCTGCTCTGTGGAAGGGTCAGCTCAGTTATCGTGGCAGCCCCAGAAGCAGCGTGAACCCTGGGAGTTCTTAGCAAAGGAGGAGAAAACAAAACCAACCATTTTCATGCCACAGTCTAAAGCTTAAAGTGTGGTGGTAATGGGATTTCAAATTCCTCCTTTATTTTATTACTGTTTAACTAACTGGTTAATTCACAGTGCATSTGTGCGATCTTTGTATCAGCATCTCACTAGAGAGGAATTATGTCACATCCTCCCCTTTTCCACCCCCCGTGTGTTTGGACTGCATCTGTCACTGCTCCTTCTCTGAAGAAAAAAGTGCCAGTCCAAAGAGTTGTTGGCACCCTCAGATATTTTAATTTCTTAAAAATCTTGTCAAGCTGAGCACTGAAGTCTGTGAATTCTTGAAAGCAGGGACAGGCGAGTTTCCCGCCTCCTCTACAGCACTGGCTCTGTCCCCCCTAGCCTGTGCCTCTTTCTCTTCTACAGCTTAAGAAATGGTTCAAAGGGTTCWACCAGCTGTGGTGTGGAGGGTGGGGAAATATGTCTGTAAAAGGTAGGGTGGGCTGTTTTTTGCCACCTGTAACACAGGTAGAACATGCAGGCGTTTCTGTGCAGGAGGAGAAAACATTATGAGAATACAGATCTGATGATTTGTGTATTCGATGCTTCTCCTGACCCCCAAATCTTCGTACCTTGCATTTAGAYATCTCCCAGTGCATATGTCAAGTGATCTTCTGGGCACATGAGAAGTTCAATATGTGACCCAGCACAGTGATCAAAGGGGAATGACAAACAGGATTGTGCCACCTGGGTTCTGCATCGTATTTCCTTCCTGTTTCCTTTCCAAATCCAAGTGTTTTTTGCATATGTGTTTCATGTTCAGAATGACCAGAAGTTCTAGCAGGTGACAAAWGAGGTATCTAATGGTGTTCCCAGAGTTTGTTGTGCACTGCTATGAAGATGGGACAAACATGTGAAGGAAGGCTCATACTCTACCGATTCGTCTATCAGATTTTTTCTTTCCTTCTCTTCAGGCTGTCTCAGAAGAGCAGGCTCTGGCTGGAGAGAGAAGGCTCAGGATGCCCAGCTGCCTCCTAACACTGACCAGAGTGGTGCTGAGCCACAAGCCCTGGRCTCTGTTTRTCCTCATCTTTATGTTCGTGTCCTTCGCCTACATCAAGTTGTACTGGAGGATCTGGGAGAACCCAAAGAACATAGACTACTCCTACACCTTGTCTGCTGAAAGCAGCTGTGCACATTCTGTGCCTTCTTCCCACAGCATTGCTGCTGGGCCCTCTCCTTCCMCAGGGAATGTGTTTTTTGTGGAGACGTCGGAGAAAATTAACCCCAGTTAYCTGTTCTCATGCTCTGTGGAGTCAGCGGCCAGGACACACCCAGGGTCAAGAGTTGTGGTGCTCATGAAAGGCTTGGCCAGTGCGAATACCTCCTTACCTGAGCACTGGGCTTTTTCCTTGCTGAGATGCTTCCCCAATGTGGAAATCCGGCCCCTCGACCTGACAGAGCTCTTTTCTGGAACACCTCTAAAAAAGTGGTACTTGTGGCCTCTGCGACACTGGGAGCCTCATTTTGTACCCGTTCTTTCTGATGCCTGCAGGATTGTCCTCATGTGGAAGTTCGGTGGCATCTACCTGGATACAGACTTCATTGTGCTTAAGAACTTGGAAAACCTCACCAATGCTATTGGGATCCAGGATGAGGATGTACTGAATGGGGCCTTTTTGTCCTTTAAGCCCAAGCACGAATTCATGGAGCTTTGCATGCAGGACTTTGTACAGAATTACAATGGATGGGTTTGGGGGCACCAGGGCCCAGAGCTCGTAACTCGTGTCTTCAAGAAGTGGTGCTCCCTCAAGACTATCACRAGCATGAGCTGTAAAGGTGTGCATGCTCTTGCCCCAGAAGCTGTTTACCCTATTCCCTGGCAGGACTGGAGGAAGTTGTTTGAGTCCATCAGTGTCTTGGAGCTTCACAAGCTCCTTGAGAACAGCTATGCAGTGCACATATGGAATAAATTGAGTCACGGGACCAAGTTAGAGGTCCCCTCTCAGGCTCTGCTGGCTCAGCTCTATTCCCAGTTCTGYCCTGCCACCTATGCAAAGATGAAGCAGGATGCTGAAGAGTGATCAATGCGTGCAGTGTGACCTGTGGGCCCTTGGCTGCAGGGGTGCTCCCCAGACTGAAGGAAACCGAGTGCCTTGACCTTCCCCACAGCTGGTTTCTAGACCCCAGACCATGTGTTCTATGTGATAGATCCCTGATTTTGTACCATTCCTGCTATCTGCCTYAAATCCTTTGTGTTTCATATTTTCAGCAGAACCTGACTTCAGCCTCTCTTGTCCTTCACAATTCCAGCTACTGCAAGAAAGGTTGAACTTGTTCAACTGGGTGTTCCCCAGTTGTTCCTCCTGTGGGTCCCGGCCTGAGCAGCCCCTTTGTGATGTTTCAACAGCTCTGGGAACCCATGGTTTGCTCTCTGTRGCATTTCTGAGATTGTAAATCACTCTTTTCTGGCCAAATGTCGCAGTTGTCTGGAGCTTAGGAYAGAACTCCCTGGCTGGCAAAGATCCTTACAGCGGGTGAACTACATGGGGCATATATGAAAATTGCTGTGAGAAGCAGAAAACCTGTTAAATCCCTGCATGGCTCAGTGTGAAGTTCTTTTTCCTTTCTAATGTAAAAGTTCCAATGATGCTTCCTACTCTTTCCCATTCCACAGCAATGGGATGACTTCTCTGGTACTCCTTGGGAAAACCAATAGTCAAAAGCAGTTCTTCTAGGAGCAGGAATAATGCAGATCCTTGCTGTGTTGAAGAAGTTCTTGTAGGATACACACATGTAAGCAGCCCTTGTCACACTCTCAGAGGGGTCTCAGCATTGCCAGTTTCTGCAGTGCTGTGAGGACAWTTACRTTCCTTTCATTGGCACATTGAGCCCATTGTGGAAGTCCAGAGGCCGACATGTCCCCATCAGCCAAAGGCCCAGGTCCAGGACTCAGACCACTGTCCCCAGTGACAAAAATAAGCACATGCAGGTTGGAAAAGACCTCCAAAATCTTCAGATCCATTTCTCCATTCCATTTCACCATCTCCACTAGCCCTTATACGGAGGTGCCATGTGTACTCATATTTTTGAGCATTTCCATGAACGGTGACTGCACCATCTGCTGGGGAGCCTGTGGCACACAGTACTTAAGCACACTGAAATTTTTCCTCATATCCAAGCTGAACCCACTGTGGTGCAGTGCCTGCTGCATCCAGCTCTGGCTCTTCCTAGCACAGGAAGGACAGGGGCCTGTTGGAGCAAGCCCAGGGAAGGGACAGCAAGGTGATCAGAGGGATGGAGCAGCTCTGCTGGGAGGAAAGGCTAAGAGAGTAGGGGTTGTTCAGCCTGGAGAAGAGCAGACTTTGGGGTGACCTCGCTGTGGA
>NW_026623344.1:2195584-2198282 GCF_030028575.1 Malurus melanocephalus
CTGGATTAACTCCACCACCACTCTGAGCCCGGCCATCCGGGACGTTTTTCCTGAGCAAATGTGGAACAGTTAAAGCCGTGGGCTGCCAGGACAATGCTCTGGAGAAGAATGCTGTGGGAGGCCATGATCAGAGGCTTTCCTGAAGGCCCAGCTCCACAACATCCACAGCCTTTCCCCATCCATTAGGTGTCCATAGAAGGAGATTGGGGCTGTCAAGCAGGACCTGCTTGAACTCATGCTGTCTGTGCCTGATGCCGTGGTGGTGCAGCACACATCGTGTGCTCAAACTCCGGGTAACCTGTTCCATAATCTTCCCTGGCACTGAGATCAGGCTGACGGGCCTGTGGTCCCCCCAGCTGTCCTTGCAAGCCTTCTCTTAGATGGGTGTTACACTGGCCAACCTCCAGTCGGTCAGGAGCTCTCCAGCAAAGCAGAACTGCTGATAAAGGATGGGGAGTGGTTTTGTGAGCTCCTTCACCAGCTCCCTCCGTAGCYGTACGGGGAACGATGGCACCTCCCTAGACTTATGCATGTGTAGGCAGCGCAGCGGCTCACTAACGACTTCCTGCTGCACTGGGGGAACTTCATTCTGCTCCCTGTTTCTGTCTTCCAGCTCAGGGGGGCCAGATTTCTGAGGATAACTGGTGGTTTTGTTGAAAGGCTGAGGTAAAGAAGGCTTTGAGTACCTCAGCCTTTTTTGTCATCTCTGGAGACAATGTTCCCACCGCAGCATGCAATAAAGGATGGAGATTCTCCTTGGCCTTCTTCTTGTTATTCATGCGTTTGGAAAAACATTTTTTCTTCACTTTTATGCCAGTGGCCTGATTGAGTTATAGCTGGACTTTTCCCTTTCTAGTTTTCTCACTGAATAAGCTCATGACCTCGCTGTATTTTTCCTGTTGCCTCAGCCATCCTCCACAGCTGCTAAACCCTCTGTTCTTGCCTGTGTCCCAGTGGAAGACTGCTGTTTATCCAGACCAGCCTTCCCTCGATGTGCTTAGGGCACATTGGGATGAGCTGCTCCTCTGCCTCTACGGCCTCTCTCCTTCCCTGGGAATGTCCAGCTTTCCTGGGCCACTTGGCCCCTCAGGACTACCTCCCAAGGGTTTCTCTTAACCAGCATCATGAACAGAGCAAAGGCTGTCCTCCAGGAATCCAAGGCAGTGGTTTTGCTGACCCACTTCTTCCTTTCTTCCATTTTTCCATTCTTCCATTCTTCCTTTCTCCCGTTACCGACAATCGAAATTGAATCACTTGGCAGTCGCTGTGCCCAAGGTGGCCTCTGACAACCTCATCTCCCACCAGTGCTCCCCTCTTTGCAAAGAGCAGATCCCCTGGGACACCTCTCCTGGTGGCCTCACCTGCCAGTTTTGTCAGGAAGTTCTCTTGCACATGCTCCAGGAACCTCCTAGACTGTCTCCTGTGTGCTGGGTTGGATTCCAGCAGACCCCTGGTAAGTTGAAGATGGCACTGAGGATGAAGGCAGTGAATTGTGTGGGGTYGTTCATCTCCCRCTAATGYAAATCCTTGTCCCCCACTTGGCCCTGGTGAGACCCACCTGGAGTGCTGGTTCTGGGATCCCAGGATGAGCGAGGCGTGTCCGCACTGGAGCAGCTCCGGCAAAGGGCCACTAAGGTGAGGAAGGGATTGGAGCACACGGGGCATCAGGAGAGGCTGGGAGAGCTCTGCTGGCTTTTCTTGGACTGGAGCAGGCTGGGGGGATCTGGTCAGGGTGTACAAACACCTGACTGAAGGTGGAGGGGGTTAAGGACACAAGTGACACTGTCCTCTGTGCAATGCAGAGATGGGATGAGACACAATAGGCCCAAATTGAACTATGGGAAGTTAGAATGAAAGAAATGGTGGTGAAACACTGGAGCAGGCAGCCCTGAGCAGCTGTAGAGCCTCTGAGGTAGGACAAGGGTTTTCATGGGTCCCTCCATGGTGCTGCAGTGCATGGAAGGATTGGGGAAGAGGAGAAGGGTCTGGGACCCTGCAGAGCAATATTTGTTTCAGGCATCTGAGCAGAACCTGCAGTAATCCCTAAGTTTAGTTGCTGTGCTGATAATGGTGGGATTTTTATGGAAGTGCTAGTTTGTCTCTTGAAGGGGAAGGTCAACCACCCTTGATCACAGGAGCAAGGGGAAACTGTCTTAGAATGAGTGACGCCTGAATTTGGCAAAGTCCTTCAATGAGGTACCTGCAATATAAGTATTCCAAAGGAATGAGTGAAYTATTTGATAAAAACAGTGTGTTTCTAAAGGTGCATTCTGTACTTAAGCCCCGTGGAGGGAGYAGGCYGCTCTGTGGAAGGGTCAGCTCAGTTATCGTGGCAGTCCCAGAAGCAGCGCGAGCCCTGGGAGTTCTTAGCAAAGGAGGAGARAACAAAACCAACCATTTTTATGCCACAGTCTCTAAAGCTTATAGAGCAGTGGCAATGGGATTTCAAATTTTCTCCGTTTTTTTCATGAATATTATTTCATTGTGGTAACACTGACATCCTTTATATGAGCCTCAATAAATATGTGATGTTACATCCTCCTACATTCATTTTGTTTTCTGTAAGATTCAGACCWTTTTTCTCATCATTTCTTTTCAGAAGGAAGTGCAAGAACAAAGAATTGTAGTCACTATTGCAGATACAAACCTATTGAAATTCTTCTCCACCTGAGCAGTTAATTCTGTTGTGCCTTGAAAG
>NW_026623345.1:0-52257 GCF_030028575.1 Malurus melanocephalus
ATATGACCTCTGTCTATTTCAGTACTAATTATATTTTCCAGACATTTGAATGAGGAGAAATGTGAATAACTGGAGCCTGAATACCATGCCTAGCTCATCCTTTGCCTTTTAAAGACCAGGGGGCCGTATAGAAGCCCATCACTTCAAGCATCTGTGGGATAGCTGCTATCAAGTAATGAGCAGCTTAACTTAGTTTTTTAATAAGTACTGAATAGGGAGGGTGAATAAAATTTTCAGAATTATTTGGGTTCTGTTTAAAGAAAAAAAAAAAAAAATGAAGGAAAAAGGCAAGGAATAAACGCACTTGGGAGCCTCAGATCTCGCTTCCAGCTCCATTTTCAAAGTGTGACCTGGCACTTAGGTATGTGAGATCCAGTCATGTCAGGAGCCTTTTGAAAACAGCATCCAGGATGTCCTGTCAGAAGCTGCAGCCTCCTTCTAGGCATCAAAGTGTGAGCCAAACCTCCTGTAGCTGCAAGGATGAGTTATCTCCTCCCAAGCAGGGACAGGGTGCACTGGCAGGGCACCCTCACTGTGGGGAAAGCTCCATCCCCACTGTCCGCCCCATGCTCGCCATCTCCTCCACATGTTGACTAATGGAATATCCAGGTCTGTCAGCCCTGCGCCCTTGGGGAGCACTATATTTGCTTTTAGGATGAGAGCCAGTCTGTGGATTAGAGGTTGGCTGCAGATGGGAGGAAAGGCTTTGAGAAGCTGCTCAGCAACCAACATGGATGTGGGAGGATGTTGTTGTTCCTCCCCACTGCTCTTTTCCCACCCTAGGAGGCAGACTGGAGCTTTACTGAAACTGAAATATAGAGTCCAGGAAAGTACCCTTTTCTTCCTCTCTGTAGAGTTAGTTTGAGTTATAACCAAAATAGGGGAGAAAAGGTTGGGTTGATCTGTGTATCTTCAGCCACTGCTGTGCTGATCCCAGTGGCCAGCTCATGGCCAGTGCCTAGGGGATGTTGTGCTGACAGTGCTTTTGAGGCATCCACATGTCATTTCGATGCCTTTTGGTTTCAGGGTGCTTCTCCCACAAGCATGGGGTTGTTCTGCCATTTTCTCTCCCATTTCCTCTGTGCATGCTGCTCATAACAGCAATGCTGGATCATGAAATGACAGGCAAGATGAATACTGTTTGTCAAGTGAACCTGCCAGGAGATTCCTGTGTTACTGGTTTGTGTACATGTGGCAGTCCCCTTCTTCAGGCTTCCTTTCATCTTTCAGATCTTGATCTGTCTCTCCTTGCACTTGGCATTGCTATCGCTGTGTATAAACAAATCTGCTAGGCTGTCTGCTGGTATGTAACCCTTAGTAAATATTGTACCTGTCAATTAGCAGGCAGCATTTAGTGTTTACAGGTGGTTAAGTTATGCTGCAATATTTTTAGGATGAACCAAAATGCCTTTTAAAAATGTGAGGATTCAAAGCAGCAAAGCTGTATCTGCCTGGCAGGAAGATCTCTAAGATCTGGAAACCAGACCTGACCTTGGAGAGGACCCAGGCTGGCAGCAGTGGGAGTCAAGGGCAGTGATTTAAGATTAGGCAGTTTCTGAGCTGGAGTAATGATCCGTCACATCCTGGGAAGATTGGCGAGCTTAAACACAGATATCAAAGTTTACTTCTTCTATTCAGTGGCGTGAGACAGGATGTAGTTTTGCAGCCTGGTAATTATACAGGCACAGATGTAAGAAGAGTATGGGAAGGGACTGCTGTAGTCCACTACAAAAGGTTAAAGAAAAGGAAATTGTGAGATTTCCTGACAATATACCAGTCCTGTGGTTTCACTGTGTTGACTGGTAGGACAGAATCCCTCAGTTAGTTTTGTTCTCAGTTTCTCTGTCCTGGTGTTTTTGGAAGATCTGTGGACTGCTGCTGTAGCCCCCAAGGAGTGCCCAGAGATGGCCAGATACAGCTGGCGTGGGCAGGGATCAGAAGTAGGACTGAGATCTGCAAAGACAGATTAGGAGTGTGAGGGGTGTGAGTCTCACTGTCAAAGGGGATTAAACTGATCCAGGTCTGGCTGGCATGATGAGAGGCTTTCACTGATGGAGCCAGAGGAAGCTTGGACAAAGATGAGTTGTACTAGAGCAGTCTGGCCACCTTGGTTTCCTCCAGCCCCAGCAGGATGCTCTGAAAGCCCCAGCTGTTAAAAGCAAAAACAAGGCACTCCCATAATGCCCTTGAATTCTCTTGCTTCTTTGTAGGCATCCAAATTATTAAAGGCTTGAAATCCAGATCCAATTTCATCAGTGACCACTGGAAACTGTGTAAAGGACATTGGATAAAAAGAAAATGCTTTAATAGTGAAGGGAGGCAGGTTAGAGGTACAAGGCTGTGAATTTCAGTATTCTCCAGTGGCAGAGGAGAGGGAGGAGCTCAGGGTGTCATGGGTGGTGGTGGCACCGTGGTGTGGCATTGTGGTGGGATGTCTTTCCAGGATGGAAATAGATCGGCATCTGGTGGCCCTGCAAACAGTCTATGATGCTTTTTTTGAAGTCAGTGTATCATTTATTAACAAAAGGAGCAAAAGGGGAAGGCAAGGAATGTTAATGCCCTGCCTTCTAGAGGTTTTTGGGGAAGTTTGGGTTACAGCACTGCTTCAGGATCTTGGCTCCCTGCTGTTAACCCCATTACTCTGGTTGCAGCCACCAGAGCAGTGTGCCTGCCTAGCCAGTTTTGCTCTTACAGCCCAGCTGAGCCCAGTTTGCATGGACCACAGACGTGTGAGCCTGTACACAGGCAAACACAGACCTGTGTATGTAGAGAACCAGCAAGAACAGGTTTTTACACTGCTCCAACTGCATGGTATATTTATCAGCAGCTCTCTTCATTCTTTGGGCCCATTATTGCTTTCTTACTGACATGGCTCATCTTGGGTGGGGATGAATGCTTTTGAATTGCATTTTACTTTGCAGTTAGGGAAGGCTGATAGACTTTCTGTAGCAGTACTTGCCTATTAGTGTTGGTAAATGCCAGTATTACCTTGACTTTTGGCTAGTGGAAAATATTCCTTATCTTGCTAAGCAGAAGAGGAAGACGAATAGCACATTACAGGAATCAAAACATGAGGCTTGAGATAATGTAATGGCTCTAAGCATTTTACTATTTTGTTAAACTTGATGGGAAAAAAAAAATCTCACTCTTTTGCTGTACCAAAATGAAAAACTGGCTGTGAGCAAGGTAGTCCAGTGAAGCTACTGAAGCTAAGTTGCTTTACATCAATTTTTTTTGGCAATCTAAGCAGTAATTACTCTTTCATCAAGGCTTTTATGGGATTCTTATGATGCATGGTTTAGACATAAATAACACTGGTTTTAGGTGTTAATGTAGATACTTTTAGTCATGTAAAGCCTTCCTCACAATCTGATTCAGTTCTTAACATCTTTTTATCTGTTGTTTTCTTCCAACTTTCATTAACATGGATCCTGGGGCTATCTACTGTCTTGAAGTTTTAATGTGCACTGTGATAAGCATGTCTTTCCTCTTTGTTGCCTGTTTTGGGTTGTAAACTCTCTTAGGGACAAGGGCTGTCTTTTAATTGTAGCTGTACAGCTCTGACAAAACTTGGCCTTGTTTYTGCTTGGGGTTTTAGGAAATACTTTGATGTAACTAGCAGTGAAATTACAGTTAATATTTTTTGCTGCCAGTTATATTTCACCTTGCCATAAAACAAAAATCGTCACAATTTTCTGGGGTTAAGTTGCTTGCTGCCAGATTTTTTCAACTGACTTAAGGTTCTGCCTGCCTTTGCTGTGATTTAAGTGATAGCTACAGGTGTGGTGCTGTAGATTTTTATTTTGAGCAGGAGCCTGTCCTTTTATCTTGTTTCTGTACTGACTTTTCCAAGGTGCTTGGATGTAAAGAYAGTCTGCTAATAGATATGTTACAATGTGTTGGTTTGACTGTGTCACCTTGAAACGAGGTCCTCAGTTTTGGAAATGAGCTACCCCTGAAGGCAGCGCAGGAATGTTCGAGGTTATGTTGCAGGAGGTCTCAGCSACACTCAGCTATCACAAGCCATAGGTGAGAGCACCGCTATGAAAGCATTTCCCACCTACACAGAAAGTGGGTGTTAGGTTTTTTTTTAATATTTTGTGTGCCCTGTTAAAGATACAGCAAACCCACAACTGAAATGCAAATGACTAGCTTTAGCTGATATGTAAGTTCACACCATTTTATGTTTTAATCATTAAGTGTGAATAGTTGAAACCAAGTGGACATGTCTAAAAATARAGCATGCTGTTAACTCAGGTGCTGTAATGTTTCAGGCATTTGTTGGAACTGTAAAGTTACATACACTTTAATTTTTGAGGCAGAGTGCTGAAAGCACTGAACAAATCCAAAAAATTCCTGTTGTGGACAGATGTAACACCAGTGACCCCTCTTTAGCTGGCACTGGAGTGTGGTGAACTACTCTAGGCTGGGCTTTAATCTACTGCCGGTGCAAGGGTGTTTTCTGAGAAACTTCAGAGTGACCAACCATCCATTCGCAAGAGAATGAGACTGGTGAGGTACTCAGTGGAGTGCAAACACCTGTAACCCTTAAAAGTCTGAGTTCCTCAGGGGCAATTGCCAGGCAGAAACCTCTCAGGGTCAGAGCTGGATAAGAAAATCCTTACTCTGATCTCACAGTTTATGGCAAGAGTGGAGGAGCTCAGAGAGTGCAATCCAGATGGTGATGGCTCAAGATGACAAATGACACCAGCTGAATTTTGTAAGGGGTGATGGTATAGTTCAGGTGCTTGCACTGGCTGATAAAATGTTTAAAGCCCTTGCAAAGGAAATTATGTCAACAAGAAGTCTGTCTTGGGAGATGGATCCCTAAACAACAGGCTTGCTTTAAGTTGTGGAATTTTCATCCATTCTGATATGCTGACTGTTTTGTGTATTTTAATTATGTGTTTGTGTTTGGGGGAGGGTATGTTTTTGCTTTTTRCTGTTCCCCAGGAGTCATCCCCGAGGACACTTCTCTTTTCATGGGGAAAGTACTCACATTTCAGTGAAAAGATGCCAAGAATCTGGCGGCTGTTTGTCCAAACAATGGGACTTGTGAGATCAGGAACGGACACTTGAATGCAATCACAGTTGTGTCTATGCTCCTGGCTCCTAMTTTGAGGACATGGAGAGTTCATAGAGTCAATGCTGTGTGATCCTTGTTGSGTTTGGGGATTTCCCCCCTCTTTTTAGCAGTGTAGGAAACATGCACTGTATGGCTTGCATAATCCAGAGGTAGAAGCCAAAGGCTTCAGTGCTTCAGTGTTAAGAAACTTCCATAGGCAGCAAGGATGGACAAAAACTCTTGTCTTGGAATAATTTATTGATAAAGAAATGTAAGGTTTTTTTCCTCCCATGCTTTTGATTTATCTTGGAGTTGTTTAGCTTGCTTGTGCAACAATGAAAACAAAGCCCAGGGTAGTAGATGAAAGCAGGAGTCCTGCTGTCAGATCAGCCTTAAAAATAACCTGGCTAAGATCAGACAGCAAATACACTCATTATCCACTAATGAAATAATTGCTTCGTTAAGAATCTGCAAAAATCAGATTTTGGCATGATTTTCTGGTTCTGAGTCATTCACATTAATATCTGTGATGTGAAGAGTGATGGCTTTTGACTGTATCTTGAGACTGACGTGTTCAAGCTGCTGTTCACCTGGTATGTGGTGGTGCAAATTAATTCTCCAGCTGCCAATCTGTCTGCCCCACCTGCCTACTAGGGAATGGGGATAGTGAGAGGAGGCACAATGTGTGATCCACGGTGGGGCAGGGAACTGGGAATAGTGTTTTAATTTATCCCACATTGGCTGCTCGGCAGTGGTGTGTGCTGCTATGGCCATCCCAATGTTCTCTCTGTTCGTAGAAAGAAGGCTGTTGCACTACAGGTCTGAATGTCGTATCTTTCTGTTTGGGGCATTTTGTGCAGGTTTTCACATCTCTGTGATCAGCACGCTGGTTGCCAGCTGCTGTGAAGCTTATTGAAGTAAATTTTTATAATGCATGGAACTTGGCACTTTCTCTTATGTGTCACATTCCCAGAGCAGCTTCATGGCTGGTGAGGAAGATTTTGCTGTTTGCTTCTGCTGCTCCTAATGGGAAACCCTGTGAAGGTTGTAAGTGGTAACTGGTCCCTGCAGACAGACAGTAAAAACTCAGGTTGGATTGCAGAGGGAGGGAGACATCCCGTGGGCTGCATTCAGGTTGGTGTCTATCAGTCAGTCAGTGTGTGCCTATAGACCTCGCCTGGTTATTGGTATTCTTATCAGGGCTTATCTCTGTTTTTGTTTTAAAATTGTTACATATTTACATCAGGTTTTTCTGAATTGCTGCTGTGACAGAAAACACTTTCTCGTAGACAACTATTTTACATTTTCCATTTTACTGTCTGCCTTTTTAACTACTCACGGCGTTTCTGTTTTCCATTTGTTTACACCTTGCTCCTGCCAAGCTTGTCTTTTATTAAAGATTTCAAAGCAATTYTTTTTCTTTTGTATATACAGATTTGCAGCTTCTTGAACACAGMATAGTCAAAATAAGTCAAACCCCTTTAAAATCCCCTGCAATTAGCTAGTGAAGGAGAAGTGGGGGTAAAGAATGGCTCCAATGTCTTTCACTCATTTATTTCTTTATTTTCCTCAACACTCAGAGGAAAAGCGTTCCTTTTTGTTTTATTAATGATGTGCTTATGAAATGGAGCGTTTGATGGTGTGCACTCGGAGCAGGCGGAAGGCGAGCTTCCCCACGTTGTGCGCACTCCCTTTCTGATCTACAGCACTCTTAGTTTATTCCAGATGTAGGCTTGCTCTTAGCAGAGACTGACTGATGTACAATGGCTTCATGGTGGAGAAAAATGGCCTGTGGGGACCCACTGGAAGCTGCCAGTTGTATTCTCTATTCTCACTTGCGGTCTGTTATGTAAGATGACCCTTCCCCCCTGGGCCCCCTGCTTTGCAATTAATCCAAGTAGAATATTCATACTGTCTTTTAAAACATTTTAATTATTTGTAACCTAGGCACTTTGAAGTTGATCAGATTCAAGTGAAAAAATCTGGTCTAAAGGGCTGCCTGCCTGAAAGAGCCAAGTTGGGAGGAAAGTGGAATCTCTAAGAGTGATGTAACTGCAGAGAACAAAAATTAGCTATTAGTCCAGCTGCAGGCTGACTTGACSATTTGTGTTCCTGTTTGCTGTGTTAGGGAAGTAAAAAAATGCAAGTCTTGAAGGGATTTCAAGAGATGACCCAATCTCATCTCCTCTGAGACTGACTGACAAATGTTGGTTCATCATGTTCATGAAATCCTTTGTTGGGARGAATCCGTGTAAGCAGGGCTGCTGCTGCCTGGGATTACAAGCGAAGTCCGTMGGGCAGTTCTGGGTAAAGTTAAGCCTGCTCTGTTCAAGCCTCTAACAATGAGTTTTTGCTTTTTATTCCTTTGAAACTCTCAAAGCAAGCATGGGTCTTTCTGAGTCTTGGCCAAATCTGAGRTGAATTGCATGGCATTTTTTGGATTGTCACATACAAGTTTTCRTCCCATGTTATGTCATCAGCCGTTCTCAAGTGCTGCACACGGTGCTTGTGACTTGCTTTTGGATWAGAGGTATACTTTAGTCTCCTAAGGATTAACCAAGGCTGGATATCACCTGGTCCCTGGCTGCAGTAGGAGCTGATAGTGTCTTGCTCTCTGTCTTTGGTGAGGATTTCTGATGTTTGAGACCGGACTTGAGTGAGCACATCTGTGCTTGAAGTGCTTTTGCACTGAGAGCTGTGAGCACACGTGCAGATTTGTTGTGTCACTGGTGAACAAAGCTGTGGGGAGGTTATTCTGAGTTATTTATAAGTGAAGCTGTGAAAATTATTCTGAGAGGATGGGAAAATTCAGATGTTAATAGAAACGTGGAACTGACAGCAGCTGAGCAGCAGCCGGAATCGTGCAGCCGATCAAAGAAGAGCGGTCAGCATTTAAACTTGTCCTCTGGGCAGGGATTAAGCAGGCTCCAAGGGTAGTGACATCATACCTGCAAAATGCCAAAGCTAACTACACTTGGAGTTTCCTTTGGGTATTGTAAGTCTCTAGAGTGGGCTGAATGCACCAGAATCCTAGCTTTCATTTAAAGACTACATGAGCTTATAGCCTTTTTGTTCATGAAGGAAAGCTTGAAAATACAATAATTCAAAAAAATTTCAAAATAAACACATTCATTACTGCTTTTATTTTTCTTATTTTTTTAAGCATTTAAGCTTCATGTAGTTGAACCTGGGAGTCTCCAATAACTCCACAAAACCATCTTTAGGTAAAATTTAAATGCATTTGGAAATCCTTGGAATTGTCACAGAGCTTTACTATTAAGGCTTTCCTGTGATGGACTCACATAAGATGCACATTCAAAACAGCAGCATTTTTCGCCAGCTGTGACGTATCCKGTGCTACTCTGCACAAAAGAGATAGCGGTTACATGGGGAGGGAAAGGGGGTTCTGCTGGACACCTCCTTTCTCCAGAGGCCTCAAGCAAAGGCTGGCAGTCTGCTCTTTAATACATGGCTTTCAGAATCTCAGAGTGACATCCCTCAGAGGTACGTGTGTATTGGTGGGGGGCGTTTGCTTTCAGCGCGTGGTTAAGTGAAGAGCTATGAATGTTTTATGAAGAAAAGGGAAAGAACAGTGAGGGGTTCTGATTTCCAGTCGACAACGCTGAGTTGTTTATTCCCMGTGAAATGCCTGAAGCTGACCGAGGACTGAAGGGACAGTCTTTTCTTACACAGGAGCTGGTGACAGTGGCATTTGAAAATGAGTGAAAGAAATACATGTTTGGGCATGTGCCAGATGGTTTTGTTGTCTTTATTGTGGAAGTGTTCTTCCGCCCGTGTTTGGACTGCATACTGCTTTACTTTGCAAGTGCTTTTGATTACTTTGCAAGGGCTTTTGATTCTAGTGGGCATTCAAGGGCAATGAGATGGGCACTTGCAGCAAGAGCAGCAGAATCTTGCCATTTGCTCTTATTAATTGCTYTGTTATACGAATATTTGAGAGTGGATCAGTTAAGAATAAATTTGAGATTTTTTTTGTAATAAAATGTGTGATAGTGAAGAGTGCAAGTCAGGCACTGCACATCACAGGTCTTGGTGTAACTTACGTTCCAAAAAGCTTTTGCAAGTCATTAAAGGCAATTTTATGACTGCATTGTTAAACTTTATTGGAAGGTCTGTTTCCAAACTGGGTTTAACAACAGGACATTCAAAGTGGCATCTTGTAAGGAGAATGGACGGTCATCCTTTCAGCCTGGACTTGGTTGGGGGAGGCAGAGAGATTATATTTCTCTGTTGTACTGTCTGCATTATGTTTGCAAGGTACTTCATAGCAGTAAAATTTCTATGCAGCRTTTTCATGCTGTAGCTTGGTTGGGTTTTTTTTACTAGATAAATATAGTTGACTCTTGCCCCTATATTTAACACAGTGTCTCATGTATCAGTCTGATTTATTTTAAAGTGTCCTCTGTCCTGACATGTCCTGTTACTCAGCAGGAAACTGGGCTTTCTTCAAGGCATTGAAGATCCCAGTTAAACCTGCTGGGATATTGCCCATCTGCAAGACTTTCAAGTTTTACAACAGATTACAGATTACCCACAGGTGTATGTTTTCAGGCTTAAAGTTTTGAATAACCTCTGAAGGAACCTGGTTTGGTTTTTCTGTTAGTCCAATGTGTGGTCTAAGGGCTGGGATTAATTAATATCGTAATTGTTATTACTAATATTCACGTTAGCATTCCCATTAGTAATGGATCGATAATTATTAATTATTCTTATTTTTCACTTCATTCTTAAGATATTGTAGATACTGACTTCTTGGTTCCTGTATCTGAAAAACTCATGTTGTATTTAAAAGTTTCAGTGATCAAGTAAAAAAAAAAAAGCACATTTTCTTTGCTTAATACTCTGATAAACAACACTGGCCTAAAATCTGCAGGTTGCTGCCACAACCCTTGGGTTTGCTGATATATTTAGCAGCTCTCCTTCTCAGAAACAAGCAGCAATTTGTGCATGCTCTTCACAGTTTGCCATGAAATTTTAATCATCTTTGCTACTTGGGCGTTTGGGTACTGCGAGAATGTTACTTGTGTGCATAACACACCCCAGTCAGAAATAGCTGACCCAGTGCCTGGTGACTACAACACATGGCTTAAAAATTGCCTCCAAATTGTGCATTTTGCTGTCTTGCAAACTGAAAACTTCCAAGGGTTTTTCATAATTCTGTAATCCTGGATTTTCCCCTTTCTGAGAGCATCCTGGCAACCGCCTTACTTGTCTTGCTTGCTTGTTTTTCTCTTTCCTTTTCTGCTCTGCTAATACTGTCACACTTGTGTTTCCTTGTGCCCCATCCTACTAGCAGGACTCATGGGATCCAGTGTTTGTTTCGCATTTCATATTGCTCTGGAGTTTGTAAACTGCTTTTTGGATAAATCTTAATAACAATTAAAAATAACTAAAACCAATAAACGTGTCCTGAACATTGCTTATTACCGTGCTCATACTGAAAATTATTCTCTGCAGTGGGTGAATTTGTTATTTACAATCTGACAGCTGCCCAGTAAGAAATACTTGACTGGCCGCAGATAATTTGGTGTTTTCTTTCCTATGTCTCAAATCCTGCACACCCCTCTGGAGAGGGAAGCACTGCTATGGGATGCCAGTCTGGTCCCTGCTACAATATTGAGCAGCTGCACTGCCTGATATTCAAGGTCACCCTTGAACCATGTCTTGCTCCTCTGCAGCTCTGCACGGCTCCTCCTTGAGTTTTGGCGAAAGGGTTTGAGGCTGCTGGTTGCTTCAGCAAGGATCAGGGCATTGAGAGCAGTGCCTCTGCGTGTCTCAGGAAAGCTGCAAACATCCCTGCAATGAAACCTCTCCGTGCTGACCCTGCTCTGTTCTGCCTCCTCCTTTCTGCCTCCTTCGCTTGGACCACAGCTAATATAGCAAAGCTCAGCAGAAACACCTTATATAGCTTGGGCTATACAAGTGTGTGGTGATGGGCAGCAAGGTGCTAAATAGCTCCCTCCTGTATCCTCCCAGCCCTCTCTTGGTGTTCCAAATCCAAATTGAAGGACTTTCTGCACATTTTCTCTCAGCGAGAAGGTTGCCGCATATGGAAGATGCACATCCTGAAAGGCACAGACGGGCTGGGAATCCAGATAACAGGAGGCAGAGGGTCGAAGCGGTCCCCTCACAGCATCATCATTGCCCATGTGGAGGAAGGCGGCTCTGCACACAGGTGAGGTGGCTGTGGTGCCTTTGTGGTGGTGGGTGTGATGGAATATCTATAGCCATTGCTGTTAGCCAGGTTTATGTGAAAAGTGTAGAGTTTTGCCCTCCCATTGTGTGAGGGTGAGAATATGGCATTTTTAGCTTAAAAATTTATTTTTGTGTTTGCTCGCTGAAGCTTCTTCTAGCAGGTTTAGTCCAAACTGTAGACAGATTAAACACTTCTTTGGTGGTGGAGGGAAAGCCAAGGAGCCTGATGGCTTGTAGGGCCTTTCCCCTGGGATCAGTTGTGCACCCAGGGTACTAGCTGCCAGGCTTACTCCYGTTCCTAATGGGGTGGTGATGGGGCTTGCTAGTGTTCCCTGACCTAGTCCAGTGGGTCACAGATAAGATTTGTGGTGTGTCTGCCCTGCAAAGAGGGTATAACAGTGTTTTCCTGTGGGCACCTTTCTGAKCCCCTTTTTTTAGAAAATAACACTGCACCGACCAGTGCAAGCTCAGCTTAGTGAGATCACCTGTTGTCCATCCACCTCCCACCAYATGCCCCCGGAGTCTGGCATTTTGGGAGGACCACCCTGCAGCTGTGTGTTCCCACTGTGTTTCTGCAGGGATGGCAGGCTGATGGCTGGCGATGAGCTCCTCATGATCAACGGGCAGTCGCTGGTGGGGCTCTCCCACCAGGATGCCGTGGCCCTCCTTCGCTCTGCCGCTGGTTTGGTGCAGCTGGTGGTCTCTAGCAAGGTACAGACGTCTGCTGGGTGGTCTCACAAATGTACATTCACGAATGTTTGTGCAAGTACTGCATGAAAAGGGCGTGTTTTCAATAGGGAATCACATGTGCACGTTGGTTCCACTAAATTTAATGCACAGCAAGGGGAAATATATCAGTAGCTGCCATAAATCTGTGGCAAATCAGCACAGTATGGACCGAATTAATGATTTGCTTGTACTGTCACTGTCACTCAGTGTGCAGATGAGCATTTATTCATGCAGACGTTACCTAAGTTTTGGCCAAAACCATTTTCTTAATATTACGTGCTAAGTAAAGCAGGCTGTTCTGAGCCTCTTCTGTTTCCTGCCTGCGCAGCCTGTGTACCTCTCATCTCCGTCTTGTGTGCCTGAGATCTCTCAATGATGATCTCTTGGCTCGAGTTCCTTATTTTGTCCTTGTTAATTGCGTGGAATGGAGCTCTTACAGAYAAAGGAACATGAAATTTCAGGGAAATGAGAGTGGAACTCATTTATCAGTTGGACTTTTCATTCTGCCTTGATCACAGAAGAGGTTGAGGGGATATTGCATAATATTTTTGTTCTTTGCTTAAGAAAATCCTGCCCACCCGTTTGCTCTTCTCCATGGTTCACATCCTGCTGTTCCCTTACTCAGGTTGCTGCAGGTGTTTGGTGTATGGCCAGTCAACTCCCAAAAGCACTCAGGAGTCTCAAATTAGGGCCTGCCTGTAGGGTGTCCACCAGCAGGGCCTTTGAGGTGGTGGCAGGAACATCTCATCCCAAACAGAGCACTTGTATACCTGCATTTCCAGGGTGTCAGCAAGCCATTGTGTCAGAATTGTTAGATTCTTTCTTAGCTTCACCTTCAGATTTCCCCAGCCATCCCAATGCAGGTTTCTGTGGCTTTAATGTCTGGRTGCTCTGATAGCTTCCCAGGATACTGTATGCATGTTTTTCAAGAAGAGGGTCTATTCCAGTATATTCCAAGAGTCTGTAATATCTCCCACATTTTAGTAGATATTAAAGTTCATTGCAGGCCTTTTTCAGGGTCACAGTCTGGCATTAATCTCACCAGTGTTTATTYTGGAAACCCCACACTTTGACCTGAAGTAGGTTCATTTTGTGTTTCCTTTAGACAGCTAGGCTCTGCCAAAACACAAGGCAGTAGACTGCATRTATTTCTCCTTCAAATTAAGTGCTTGTTCATGAGGTGACCTCATCAAAATATTCATCATGCATAAGCTTAGTGCATAAAACTTCACTTTCCTGAACAGGATTCCTGATCAGGCTGTGAATCTGCTTGTCCTGTGCTCTCTGCACTTGGACAGTTTTTGTATTCCTGGAAGGGGGACKTGGAAAGGCAAGCAGTAGGGAATACAGCCTGTGCCGTGTTTCTGGCAGCCCCAGAAAAGGTGTAGGTAGGTAAAGTATACCCCAGCAGCTCCCTCTGGGCATTATGTGTAAGTATAGGAATGCAACTTTTGGCTTTGGTGAGTGCTCAGTAATGCAGAATTTGTTCTGAAAGCAATGAGTCTGTCTGGTCATTGCTTTTGGCTGATGCACCTGCTTGCCTGCCAGAAGAGATGGCAAAGACTGGAAGCAGATGCTAGAGCATCAGGACTGAGTTGGTAGGGGATTGGTGGGTCATTTTCATTTTTTTTTCTTTTCAGTTTTCATTTTTTTCTCTTAAGGCTGTCAGTGTATTATTGTTCTATGTGTAGGTAGATAAACATGTGAAGTGAACATCCATTGGGAGGGAACAGAAGCACAGGGTGTGATTTGGGATGCAATGCAATGAGTAATGAGGTCTGTAAACCCTCAGTCCACTCCCAGTGATGTTTAATAAACCCAAAGTGAGGAGGAATGGGCTGCTGGAGAAGCATTTATTTTAAATTCTCCTTTATGAAGYATAAATGTTTTAAACATGTATTGGCCTATGTTTACTATATATGCACTGTAAAACCAAGCCTGCTTTTTAAAACCTTACTATTAAAAGTTTGAGCACATGGAAGTGTGTAACAAGGGGAGGATTATCAGGGAGCTCACACTGGGCAGGTGAGATGGAGCAGTTTTACTGTGACACCAGTGGTTTTTTGCATGTGATGTAATATATTATGTTGTCTCTTGGKTAGGAATCTTCTGAAGGGGATCTTCTGAATTATCCATCTACCAGTTTGCCAGACTTGCTTAGCACTTGCTCAGTCCAAAGCTCTGTCTCTTGCACTGACAATAAGGAAAATGAAGAGCCAGAAGAAGAAGATATGAAAGGACTGACTGTGTCTCCTGAAAAACTGGTCGCTGTAAGTCTGGTTTCGGTGTGACATTTTTACTCTCTCTCTCTCTCTCTCTCTCGCTCTCTCTCTCGATGCCGATTTGCATCTGTCACGTTCTTCTACAGCCTGACATGGAGCAAGTCCTTGGGATAAGGCAGTCCGTCCCAGTCAGCCCTTCTCTGCACAGGATGTGGGTGTGAAGCTGGAATGGGGATGGGATTTACCACAGCCTCTGCCATCTCTGCTCTGCAGCAAGGCAGCAGCASAGACAGCAGGAGCTCTCAAGGCCTCCAGCCTGTGTTGCAATCGTGGTTTTGGTTTTCTCTTCGATTGTTTTCCACCCACCTCCACTGCTTTTGTTGGATCTGATGCAAAGGCTCTCGCCGTGCTTACGCAGTTACATGCTCTTCTTTCCCCTCCTTTTGTAACAAAACTTCTTTAACGGTTTATGATTCAMGTCTTGAAGTCTGTATTTGCTCGTTGAAGCCAACAGACCCTTTGGAAGACAGACAGGAACTTCTGGCTGTGAACCATAGTCTGTGCTCCACTGAATAAATGCTGCTGGTCGATAATCTCCCTTGCATTCCCTTCAGGGCTGCATTAAGAAGAGATTAAGTGGGTTATTGTTATTTATTTGTAATGTAGCAGCTCTGTGAAACTTCATAGGTCTTCTGGGCCTCTCTTGTATTGTGCAGACAAAGAATAAAGTTATGTTTCTAATCTAAAGAGCTTGCAGAGTGGTTTTCCAGCAAGGGAAGGCAGGTGGATTCACTTGAAGCTTTTATATATTTCTTATTTTCTCTTCTTGTCTTTCCATTCCCACCCTCTTTTCTGTGACAGTTAAAATAAGTCTGGTAAACCTTTGGGTGGCTCAGATATGATACTGGTTTGGTGATTGGTTTTGATTTTATATTCCTACATTTACGCCTGAGCAGAAAAACTGCTCCCCACGATGAGTCTCATGCTGTAGTTTAGGGTGGTGTTCAGTTCCTACCTGCATCTCATCTCTGACTTACTTTGAGTCAATGTTTGTAACAATTCTCACTCTCACACATCTCCGTAGTCTGACTAATTTTGTTATTTCTGCACTGTCTTCTCCTCTGTGCCAAGGTGCCTTTTTGGGGGGAGGAAGGGAAAAACTAACAAATGGGGGATGCTTAGCATGTTGATGTTAGTGTAGTGTTTGTGTGCTAATTTGAGTGGGCATCTAAGCATTCTTTTGACTATCAAAATACTTCAAATTCTTCCACACAGTATGTTTCCAGTTCTGGTAATTTCTCATAAGGCTATGGCTCAGCAGCACTTAAATACAAAAATCAGTTTGGGCAAAATTTAATTATGTGTGGCTTCAGGATTAAGCTGCCCAGCATTCCAGTGACTCTTTCAGCCACACTAGGGGTTATTTGTCACTTGGTTTGCACAGGTCTTTTCCAGCAAAGCTCTGCCTGGTTGCCAGTGGTGGCTTTTTTATCAAGTGTTTATTTTCCAGATTAACATAATACTCAGGGAAGCTCAAGATGGTTGAGGTGCCTGTGACTGTGAGGACACAGCTGCCTGAGCCTCCCAGAGCCCTTGAGCTTGGACCTGAGAGCAGAGCCTGTCCCAATGCCTGTCCCAGGGCCACTGCAGCTGGCATTGGTGGTAACCACTAGCTCGGACCCASTTGGGTTTTCCTGCCTATCTGGCAGTCTTGACCCTGATGGCAATAGCTCTGTGCTTTCAGAATACACYGTTGGAAGGCTGAGGGGAAATCACAGAAATCTGGGTACAACAAACACTTTAGAAGAGTAGCAGCAGGATTTTTTTCATTGTCTTTTCTGCTTCTATCAATTTATTTTATTGAAAGGATGTAATTTAAGGGAATGTAGTAAGTTATTGGTGACTCTCAGGACCTCTTCTGTTTTTGCTTGATCTGCAGATGAAATCATTGCTTTTCTGATCCAAAGCACAAAATGTGTTTGTGTTCCCCTTGCAATTGCTGTGTCAGCCTCAGAGTGCAGACAGGGCTCTCTGCAGCCTGGGGTGGGCAGTCTGTGCCGTGTAAACCTCTCAGCTTTACCTTCATCCTTATCCATCCTCATCAGATGAGGGCAGCCTGAGCTGAGCTGGGCTGTTCAAATACTGCATGTCACCAGGCAGGACAGAGGAAGGTAGATGTATGGAAAAGATAAAATTCATGTGGCTTTTTTCCACCTGGTAAGATGGAGGGATTTTTCATAGCAAAGCTTAGAAGCTGATTTCAATTCCAGTATGAGCTCAAAGCATCACAAGATTTTATTTTTAAATATATATAAATGTATAGTTATATAGATTATTGCAAAATTGCTTTGGAAATCTRCTCTTTGCTGCTCTCACGCTTTTGATGATATTCATGTGTCTTCTCTTTTTCTCACATATATTCCATTATATCTGTACTGTAGATAAGGGATGACAGCATGACTGAGGATTAAAGCAGGAGCTAAGCTGGRCTATTTTTAATCAGTGCAAATATAATTGTGTTAGACTTCCAGGCTGGGTGGTACTCAAGGTCTGGACCAGGTAACAGACTGTGGTCTCAGTCTAAGAGTCAGACATCTTAGATTTGAGGCTGCTTCTCAACTGAGCTCTGTCCAGGAGTTACCTTTCTCACCTCTGAAAAAAGGTTAATGGATTTTGTTGTTTACTCTGGAGAGCTTTGGAGGGACTTAAAGGGATGCTATCAGGTGCTGGGTGGTTATGTCATAATGAGTAATTCAGAGTGTTTTAYTGGCAGCCGAGTCTTCACTGTCCCTTTTCTGACCCAGAACAATGTCTATCTCATTCTTAAACAAGTCTAGAAGAAAGTACAAAACTTGCAGGAGCTTCTATGTTTGTCAAAGGTACTCTTTCATTAACTTCTCTGTGAATATAGTTCACTGCTGAGTATTCAGATCCATAATTAATAGACCTGATGGACTTGCTGCTTTAGCACCTGATTGCCTAAAGGCTGAACCAGGCAGAAAAAAAAAATCACTTGTAATGAAAGTATGTATTCAAATCTTCATCCTTGTCGCTACTTAAAACTCAGCTAAACCAGGCTCTTGAGGAAACAGATGTAAGTTGTCACTGTTTTGAAATGGGATGCTCCCCCAAGGTCCCTTCCAACCTGGCTTAGTTTAAAATTCTGCAGAAAAAAAAAAAAAAAAATTAAAACGATCTTTTCTAGAAGCTGGAGGTTAAAAAATTTCTCCATGAGCAACATGTTTCCACCTCTTTTAAAGTTCTGCTCCAGCATTTTCAGTCAGGGAAATAGAGTCTGAGCTAGTCAGCTTCCCCAGCACACAGCAGAAGAGTTCAATAACACTTGAAAACTGTAATTTAAGAGAAATATCATTTTACGTCTTATTTGAAGGTCCACTTGTTAAGTTACATTAATAAAAATCGCATAATACAACTTAATTCGCATTTTGCTTTTACAGTCTCCTTATGTAAAGCCCTGTTTAACATGCCTTAAAGTTCTAACTTTATTAAGACTTGTGCTGCCGGGCAGAAAAAGGATTACATTAATATCCTTAAAGTGCATTTATTTCAGAAGTAATTTGGCCAAAACGTTCCTCACTTTCAGACCTGAAACGCTGGGTCAGAGAGTTGTAAATGGTCTTGAGACACTTTAGGGATTTTGAACTCCTTTACCCCAATCCATATTTTGCTATGTGCAGTTGACACTGCTGTTCTAAAATGTCACTATTTATGTCTGAGTGCGAAATAGGATAATATGATAGTATTTGCCTTGGATGATTTATTTTTAATTCTAATTCACTTTTCCTAGTGTTTCTGTTGCTTGAAATTGAATCTGTCACTTGTGGCTGACTGGTGAAGCAACCTGTGAAGTGAACTCTAAAGAGAAAGCTCATCTGCCAAGAATTTGTGAAGTGTCCAATGAATTTGGGGCATTTTTGGTCCCTAGACAGAAGCATGTGCCATTCTTTGTTGTTTCAAAACTATTTTACCATCGTGTGGTTGAATATTTGATGGTCTGAGTAGGTTTTAAATGTTCATCTTCAGTAACCAGCTTCATATTAATGGCCTGAAATTCTAATGAGTTAGTAAACAAAGAAAGAGGGTATCTGCCTTGGAAGGTTTGGATCTGTAGTTGCTGGAGGCAGGGATGGAMGGCTGGGCACTACTCCTCTGTACTTAAATCTTGTGCTCTCCCCTGGGTATCTGATGCTGGAGGCAGGACCCTGAGCYGAGTCTATTCCATGCGGAGTAAAACTGTGCAGAAGAGAAAAGGAGGTCATCCCTATCTCTGCCTTTTGCAGGGACACTGGAAGGGGAATTTGATTCCCCATGCCCAAGCTCACCATGGATGTCCCCAAGCCCTGGGGACTCAGCCTCTGGCAGCACCCCCATCTACATGACTCTCTGCTATGGGGCATCAGGGCCTTTCTACTCATATTTAATAATTTTGAAATTACCTGAAATGTGTGATTTGTGACTCACATCAACACTGGGTGCATTGCACACAAAGATGACCGTGACCCAGCAAGGTCTTCGCCCTCCCACCAGCAACAGAAACAGGATGTCTCCTGTTAAAAGTTCCTTGCGTGATCCCGCTAACCTGATCCCTGCCAAAACCCACTTGTGGTTCTCATGCAAGACATGTAGCTGAAGGGGAATAAATAAACCTGTTTGGTGAATGTGAAGAATTACATTTGTTTATATATTTTTTCTGTGCTGTAGGACTGACTAGTATTTTTCTGCCGTGAGCAGGAAAGACTTTCTGTCTTACCAGGGAATCCATACATAATTACCTGTAGCCATGCAAGCGTAGTGAAGAAGAGGATAACAATGTCATAACTTTAAAAACAGTCTTGGGGTCAAAAGTTCTTCTGGAAACACTGAGAGAGAATTTCAGAGAAAGCATTAGCACTGAGAAGGAACAGGAAGCATAACTCAATAATTAAATGTGTGCAGAGTGTGGGGAGGGGCCCTCGTTACTTGGAGTACTGGAGTGTTTGTTCCCAATAGGGCACTGCAGTCTCAACACAGGCTGCAGAAACAGGGCTCGCTCCTCAAACAGCACTTCATAGCTGGGAGAAAAGCAAGAGAAAGATTTTCCTGGCAGAAATTTGCTTAGCAATGAAATGCTTTACTTAGGGTGGGGGAAGGGGGTGAAATCAGAGAGCCTGGTATGGGGCTTGTTTGTGTCCAGGGAAGGGCTCAATAACTCTTTCCCTCTTTGCTGTGAAGGCTGGCAATGTTTGTAGATCCTGCCCTGTGCCACATCACCTTTGCAAGGGGCAGGCAAGGGCAGAGTCCAGCTGCACTTTGGCATGGCTCAGAGCTGCTGCTCAGCTGTAAATGCTGTACATTTGTTGAAGTCTGGTGGTACTTCTGAGGTGCAGACTTGTCCAGCATATCCATGGGTCTGTGCCCAAGCAGTGTCCTTCACTCATGCTGTGGCTGGGGTCTCCAGTGACTCCAGAGGCAAGTTTTCAGAGCAAACACAGTTAGGAATTTGGGCAACAGGAAATGACAAAATGCTTGGGGATCAAATCTTGTTCATACAGTGTGTGCCGTTTCCAGAAGCGCTATCACATTTTAGAAAAAGCAATTGCAGTTGGACTTGAGGAGGGGTTGCTCAGCAATGGACTGATCCTGGTGGTATGACACCGGTCAGGGCTGGGGGAAGGTGTTGGCACACATCACATGAGGTAGGGGAGAAGGAAGAGTGTTGAAAGGCCCCCAGGGGCGCAGTGTCACTGAATTACTGTTTCTCACACATTGTAAAATTCACCTGTCAAGGAGACATTAACACGAATGCCTTCGTGTCAGGAGGGAACTCTTCAGAGCACTCACGTCATCCCTGCGCGTGGCTCCCAGACCTTCTGGGCCTCTTTCTACTGCCTCCATCTAAAGAGCAAGATCAGAGAAAACTCTTTCATGCAGGAACCAGTACTTGAAGGGGTCCCTGCAGATGTGATTCAATCTACAAAATGTGAAATACCTCATGTTGCTGGGGCTGGTGGAAGATAACCTTTCTAACTTGACCATAAATAACAGTGTAGATAATGCCCAGCGTCACAATTTTTGCTTTTCCCGTGTGATATATTTGCAAGCCGAGTCAGCAGACTAATAGAAACACAAGTTTATCTATGGTGCAGGTTCTGCATGGTCTTTGTTTTTGTGAATGAAGGCTTTTCCCATAAATCATCAGATACAGTACAGCCTGTCTCTCCTTTGGCTGTTTGGATAACTGCCCAGTTTTGAAGGAGATGAACTGCCTTTAACAAGCTAAAAATAACACCCTCATGGCACTGGAACAAGAGAAATGCTGTCACAGCCATGCAGTTCACATACATTAGCAGAAGGATGATACAGGCTCTAAAATTTTAGACTTGGTGTGAATGTCGCAGCACCACATCTGCAAATTTTTGAGCATGTACACAGTCCAGTCTTGGACTTGAGATTGGGTGAAACTCATTTGAGATGTGCTGGTGTATGAGCCTCTATAATGCACAAGGCTTCGGATCCTTGAATATGCAGGTGTGAAAGACAGTTAATTCTTACATATTCCATATCTTCTTGTATGCTTAGGATGGTTTAAAATGCCATTTTAGGGCTGAAATCCAAAGCTCCCACCAGGGGCGTCATGGGAATGCTCTCTGCAGCTGTATGTTGATGTTGGTATTAAGAAGGTCTTATTTCATTCTCAGGAGAGTGGTTTATTTTGAGGAGTGATTATTGCGTGTCTTACCCTTCACTGGGAATAAAAAGATTGTCATTAAAAAAAAAAAAAAAAGAAAAAAGATAAGCAATTTATGTTTGTCATGATGTGAAGGCTCCAGATTTGTGTTAAGCCATGAACTGAGCATGTATTGAACAAAAAAATGGGGTAGCTGAACCAGCTTTCACACTACTTGAGTTCCATCTTTGTCGTAGAATTATGGAATCCTTTAGGTCTCTGCTGTTTACTAAGACTGGTCTTCTGGGATCTCTCTGCAGCACATAGAGACATCTCGTGGGCAGTGACTAAACTGCATGGAAAGCATGTGTCCTGCTTTTTTTGATGTTTGGGGGAAAAAAGGATACAGCATAAAAAGGAGAACAGCAGGGATCTGTTTGTGTGCGTTTGATTTCCTTTAGCTCAAAAGCTGTTTCTAGTGACAATCATAATATACTGCAGAAGAAGAGTAATCTGGTCCAAAAAGGATTGGGAACTGTTTAGCTGGGAGCATCTTACTGCTTCCAAGGCATGTGTTGTCTGTGATACGTGTTTCTTGGAAAACTTGGCTGCGTTAGCCATTTCTGGCATTTCTTCCTATTTAAAAGGATATTTTTCTGTATTTTTTTTCTCTTCAAAACATTATTAATAATTTTAGTGTCTCTTTGGAAATCTGAAAATGAGCTCTGCTTTGCTTAACTCCAGCTCTGACCAGTGAGTTGTTGGGGCCAGCACAGCTGGGAATCTGCTACATCAAGAAYCTGCCAACATCCTCTGAACCATGGTCAACACATTGTGGCTCCTGGTATCAAACACATTGAAGAAGGTTTTAGAGGGTCTTTAAAAATAAATAGAACATTCTGGAAGATGAGAGTAGCTTAGCTCTGCCATAGCGCATTTCAAATCGGTTTGCAGAGTGTCCATGGGCAGATATTGCTGCTGGCTTTGTGCTGGTGAATGCCACATTTTGTTCCATGTTTTGTGTGTGACTACTGTGTAGATTTTGGAAAGAGATACAAAAATAACTATTGGGCGTTTGTGCCTCCTGAAGTGAATAGTAATTCACTCTCYAGCGACTGCGGCATTACACTGAAGTCTTAGGGTCACTTTTGAGTGCAGACKTTTGGTAAAGTGGCAGACTAGACATTCTTAGAGACTACTTTAAAAGCTTTTGTTTTGTTTATTTGGCATTTCCACCTATTCAGAAAGCTGGGCAGCTCCAGTTCTTGACTGTTTATCAGATTTCCTGATCTCTTGCTGCACATGAACCAAGTGTTTTCCAACACTTTCTTTAAAATTAAGTAAAGAAGGCCTGGGATTTCTATCCCCTTTGGCTGGGCAGGAGGAAATACAGCCTGTGCCTGGTGGTATCTGCACATGTAGTTCCCAGGCGAGCTGCTGGGGAGGGCAGCGGATGCTTTGCTTCACCACTGCTGCTAAACACAGCCCAAATTTGAGGTCTCCTGGAGCCTCCCTGGTGAATGTGCAAAACTGTTGTCTGCCCTGTCAGCTTGGCACTGGGGGAGAAACCAGGGCACTGTTGTTTTCTGAGGTGCCACTTTAAGGCACTGAATTAGTGCTGACCTGGAGGTAATATTCCTTCTCTTTTCTTCCATCCCTGGCTCCAAGTGGTTCTCTGCTTTTGTGTCATGAGAGGGGGGAGCAGCAATGAATTGTCCTTTGGAAGAGGGGAGTCCTCTAGCTTGCACCAAAAATTGCTAAGTCTGGACCTAATGTGAACTTCTTGTGAGCTCCACGGTTTAATCATGGGAGATCCCTGGGTCTTGCAGTGTGCTGTGTTTGGAAAAATGCCCCTGGGTGCTGCAGCCCCTGAAGCAGTGTGTCCCAGCTCATCRGCTTCCTTCTAGGATTTGTGCAGCTTTGTACATGCCCTAAAACAGACCAGTAAGGCATGGAAAACTTAGTGCTGTCCAAGATCAGAAAATCCATGTCCTCTGCATCACTTGCAATGTTAATTCTCCTAAATTATAGTGCTGCAGTTTGTAATTTATCTGTGAGATGGATTCAATTAAAGCAAAAAAGAGCTAATTTGAAAGTGAAGGTATTTTACGTTCTGTGCAAGCCAAAGGGGCATGTGGAGTTCCCTGCCTAGCAGATACATTTAAGGCTTAAAGCACGCTGTGCCCCATAAAGCAGTAAGTAATTGCTCAAATAACTGAAACAGCTAGAATTATACCAGATCTTGGAAGAAAATCTTGAAATTTTTTTGAAAGGCTGAAGGCTTTAAGGCGTCAGCATGTCTTGAAGGACTAGGAAGAATGACTTTTGCAGGGAGAAGGTGAAGGTTTGCACTGGGCATTGCTCTGAGGGGTCTGTGCTATCTCCTTGTGGAGGCCCATTGGGTTCCAACTGATGGCTTCTCCACTGACAGAGTGTTGGAGCAATTCATGGTTAAATGTTTGGGGTAGTGCTGCTTAAGGAAAAAATAGTTGTGGCCAGAGACCAGGACAGAGTATGAATGGGCCAACAAGATGTGGAGTTTCCCCACTGGGCCTTGTGTTGGGGCGAAGCTGTTCCTCTTTCATGGCTGTTATGAGAAAGGGCAGTGGTATTGCTTAGCCAGTGGACTTGCTTGGCCAGTGCAGGTWGGGCAGAATTTCCTGCAGACTTCTCCACCTGGTTGCCACAGCTTCATTCCCAAAACACCAGGTTAAACTGGTCTGCATGCTGCTGGCACTCCTCGGCAGATCCAGCCAGGCTGTGCCATGGGGAGTCGGGTGGGCTCACTGATGGCACAGGCAGCAGCTGAGGAGCTCTGCAAGGGCAGCAGAAAAGCAGTTTGCTTATTAAATTGTATCAACCTCTGTGTGCTGTCTTGTTGCTGTAGATCRGCAGGGATTGCCAAGCTGTTTGCGGTTAAACAATGCAGACTGTCATAATCCTGCTCCTCATCTCGCCTAATTAAGAGCCTGGTCACGCTGGAGCTTTGCCCAGGCGAGGACTCCGAGGGCAGTTGTTCRTTCTGGTGCAGTGCCAGGACCGCCTGTCCCTGATAGCGCCATTTCCTTTGAAATCAATTGAGATGTCACCGTCACTTGATCCCAGAGCTACTTAATGAACTGGCAAAATGGGSTCTATTTTTAGATCTCCCTTTAAACTACTGTGCATGCTAAAGCTCCCCTTGTCCTTAATGCTGGGATGGYGTTGGGCAGGATTTATTGGTTTAGTTTAATAAGAGACCTACAGGACTGAAATAATAAGCTTCATTTCCTTGAAAGTGAGGAAAATTAAAATGGTGTGGTTAAATCTGGGCAGCCACCTCGAGACAGTAAAGCGATATGTTCATGGCCAGAAGGATAAGGTGGAGCTGGGTTTTTCTTCTTGCCTAAGTTAMGGGAGAGCCAAAGATTACAGACACACACCTTTGGGGAGTTCTTGCGGGCTTTGTAGATCAGATTTCTAAGTGTTCTCTGAATAGGATAAAACTCCTGGTGGTTTATTAGGGAAGCTCAACAAGTTAAAGAATATCTACTTTATTGAAAATGCTAGTGTGTCTTCCCTTATGTGTTTATAATTAGGGTCAGAAAAATAATTCTGSTAAAATAAAAAATAAGCCACAGACAGAGATAATTTAAATGTTTTTACTTCCTAATTGTAGTCTGAAGCCTAGGATAAAACATARTTTCAGAAATTTGCTGAGAATGTCTAGAGGCTTTCCCTAGCATTGATGTTTGCACACATGTGACCTTCTGTGCATCATATGTGGCGGTTTGGGGTTTGATGTCTGTAGGCTTACAGGCTCCAGGATTGCCACGAAGGGAAGGGATCATGGGGTGCAGTTTTAATACACGTGGCAATTGTTTTTCTTCCCACCCCACCAGATGAAAATGTATGTAGTTGCAGAATGCACTGGTACTTTTCTTGTGTGGCACAGTCAAAACAAAAATCAGCAAAAACCCAAYATATCAGCAACAAACTAAACTCAAACCCTGCGTAGTAGAGGCACAAGATGTGSTAAAAAGGTTACCCTTGAGGCTGGGCTCAGGGTACAGATTTGGCTTGGCAGAGATGATTTCAGCATCTCTTTGTACACTGCTACAAATTAGATTTTCCCCATCCTCTGAGCTGGAGGAAATGGTCCAGCTTTGGGCTGGGAGCTGTGTAGCCTTATCAGGTATAAGATGCAGACTGCAGAAAGCAAACAGCTCTGCAGTTCCAGACTTGAGCTTTGTAGCTCTCAGCCTCAGTAAAGTCAGATTGCACCCAGCCCTGTCTGTTATGATGGTCAAACAGCATGCCAGCAACACTGGCTGCTTTAGGGAGACGTTTGTCTTGTTTTTCTTCATCCCTGTGCTTTACATATTTCCCCACCACAGAGTTAGCACTGGTCCTGTGTGCCCGTTGGTTTGTACACTTGTAAAACTTGATTTTTGTATCTGTGCAAATGATTTCTACCCTTCTACAACGGAGACATCCTCAATTCATGAAGTGTTTACTCTTGTATGGTAAATTTCAATATATTTCTGTGTGTTCCATAAGATCCTATCTGCTTCTGCTGTCTCCTGGGTATCCCAGAAGTCTCTCAGAAGGAAAAGTTTGTGATACTTAGGCTGTGGCCTAATTGCTGATGGTTTGGGTCTCTTGTGTGGGTTTTTGAATCTGATGTCTTACATATTTTCTGGAATGAGACTCTCATTAGGATGACCAGATCATACGTGGCAGATTTTTTTCAGACTGATGAGTGAATCAGATGATTCTAAGTTTACATGGAGCTGTGAGCTGCAAAGCATTTGATGCTAGAAGCGGACTCCAAAGTAGATGCTGCAATGCCTTGAAAAATCAACAACTACTAGCTAGGATGTATAAACTATGTGTAGATTAAGTGTAGCYGTTCATGTTCAAGGGGGAGGAATAAAAAGTAGTTTCCACTCCCATTTCCTGTTTTCTGCCAGTTTTATGTTTTCCTGAAGTTTCCACTGTTCGAACTGAAATCAYGAAGTCTAGACTCTGCACAAAAGATAAACTTTGGCTTTGTTGGCTTGAGTATAAGAGGCACTGGGGGATGGGWGGCAGGTTGTGGGAAAGACTGACGCTTTTAAGATTGAATAGCAGAAGCAGAAATTATTTTTACAGTAAAGTGTTTGGTTACATGGGTGGAGTTTTTTTAAAACTGACTTCCAGCAGTTCACCAGCACCCTCCAAAATGCAGGGGGTGGGCAGAGCCTACCCATGGGCAGCTCTGCTCCTCCCTGACCACAGGAGAGCAGGAGGCAGAGGACATGTGGCCGTGCTGCTTACCTTGTTACCTGGCGTCTGGGCAAACACAGTCGGTAAACAGACTTCTCCTGTCCTGGTGTATTTACTCAGGGTGGGGGGATTTGTGATTCCAGTTGTAAACTTTAATTGCACATTTCCAGACTTTTTAAGTGCGTAGCTGTCATAACTTTCTGTTAAATAAGTTTTTCATCATCAAGCTTTGCACTGGTGCTCAGCAGACAATAACAATAAAATAATGCTTTTCAAAAGTGGTTTCCTCTGTAAAGATGTAATGTSTCTGGAAGCCTGCAGAGCAGCACAAATGGAAATAAAAGCTAGAATTTTGTTCAAATACATGCAGAAGCACCTGAGTGAGGTGCCGCAAGTGCTAGATGCATTCTAGGGACATTAGTGTGTGTCTGGCAAAGACTGCCTGGTCATAATGTCCAAAGGCATCGCTAAAAATTACTTAGAGCAAATGTGTGCTGACTTAATACAGTGACATGTTTTGGAACAAAGATGACATGCAATGGAATTTTCTGCCCCATATTGAAAATGAGGTGAATTTCATCAACATCTTTAGTTTACAATAAATTTTGTTTTTCAATTTCTTTTAGGTGATGGAAACAGAGAAATCTCAAGATCCAGCTTGTGCAGAAGCATCCAAAGGAAACAATCAGAGTTCAACTTTGGCAAGTGGCATACTGAAATACAGGAGTCGGTCCCAAGGTAAAGCTGGGCTGATAGAAGATAGCAATAGTAGATTTTTTAATGTTGTGTATTTATTTTAGCTCTCTAAAAGTGAGATAGCATTCCTTTGAGATCATATTAGTTTATTTTGGAAGGAAAATCCCATCTATAAGATAATTGCATTCAGCCTCCTGAGCTGAACTATTGTAGGAACAGAAATACTATGCAAGCCTTTAGAAGCATCTTTCTTTTTTTTTGTTTCTTTCTCTTTTTTTAAAAATGTTTTTGATCATTTGCATTGTCTGTATATTATAGGGTGCTCTGATCAAAAYGCCATTATAGTGTCTTAATCCCCAGATTTTCTGTTCCTTTGTCCCCGAGTMTAAACTGTAGCCTCTGAGCAGAGCTTGATCACGTTCTCACCCCTAATRCTTTCTGAGGCTCCCTTCCTTCCTGTGTTCACCTTAATTTTCAATTACTAAAGTATTTTTAGCATCCTCCAGGGAGGTCCTCTGCCTGTAGCCCCTGAGGCTATAAGTTGGTGGCTCACTGGGGATTCATACCCTGTTCCCATGAATGCTGATGCCCTTGGGCTGTGGGTGAGCCTGGAGCATCCACTAGCCTGGACTGCAGCATGAGAAGGGATGATGTGTGTGGAGRCAGGCAGAAAACACAGAATTACAACTGTTCTTTTAGAAAAAGAGAGGTAGAAGTGATGGGAAAGGGTTAGTTKTAGGTGCCAGGGAGTGAAGGAATGCCAGGATGCCGAGTCCTGCCAAGATTGCTGTGCTGTCTGTGTGCAGCAGCAGCAGCCTGTGTGCCGGGGGAAGCGGAGTTGAAAAGCTGAGGTAATTTCAGAGCCCAGAGCAGGGAACAGGTTTAAATTGCACTCTAGGCAGTGAGTACAAATTCTGCCTATGGATGCATCAGCAGAATTGCTTTCATGCTGAGTGAAAAAAAAAACAGCTGCCCCAGCTCTGTGCTCCATCCTTCCCTGGCACTGGCAATGATRCTTGCACAGCCTCAAGGCAAGGAGGTGACAGAAAATGTGTTTGGAGCTCTCCTGGRCAAATTTGCAGTGCATCTACCTCAGCCCATGACTCCCTGTTCCTGGAGTTCAGATAGGGCAGTGAGGATGGAAGGAAATCAGAGCTGTKGCTCTCTGTGGCAGCTCCAGCATAGGATTGGTTTGAAGTAATCTTATAACCTTATCATGAAATCCAGCTTGTGGGAATTTGGTGGGTGTCTTGGGTTTTCATCTGTAAAACAGGGGTTAATGGCCCTCCCCTGTGTGGTGGGGAAATGACAAAGATAAACGTGCAGGAGCTGTTGTGACTGGGGATTCTGCAGGGACTGTGCAGAAAATGAGAACTGGAGGAGCCCTGGTGTGAGGAGCTGGATACTCTGTGGCTAATTACAGGATGTCCTTTAATACAAATAATTCTGTTTCTTATGTGAACTCTGCACTCCTCTCTTTAAGACAACTAGGATTGTTGCCAAAAGGAAAGAAAATAGCATTTTGGGCACATTTTTACTTTTTCCATTCCAGAAAAAAATTTCCTCAAAGTGACATGACACCTCCAGAAATGAATACTGCTGCAGTGTCAGGTCTTTTAATTTTAAATACATGAAGCTTGAGAGCTTAGTGCACTGGCAAGTGCCATTGGGTGTGAACAGATGAATTTCTTTCCTGTCCCTGAGCTACTGACTCAATTATCTTCTGCTTTTCCTTAATATGAYGAGTTCAGTATCACTGAAAGATTGCAGAAAACCTTTGACAGCAGGAAAAGTTCTTGGTTGAGTGTGATCAAAACTGSTTTCTAACTGCCTAGCTGGGAGCTGCATAGCATTGTTTTAAGGCATTTTAAGTTGGGATTTGCAGGAGGTGATTACTGCCTGCTGGTGAGAGAGGTTAAAGCAGCTCTCAGATGTTTGCTGGATGTGTTTCTGTGGCTTCCTGTAGGTGCCGGATCCCGCTTGGAGTCTGTGGGAGAAGACGATGAGCTGACGGTGGAAAATGGTGAATCAAATTATGAAATAGCGGTGAAATATTCCCGGGGTGGAAGAAAGCACTCTCTGCCCCAGCAGCTGGAGTCAGCAGGAGCCAGACAGGTGAGCGAAAGGCAGAGCTGGCTGTGAGCACCTCRCTGTGCTCAGTCCTGTGGCACCTGAAGGGAGCTCAGAGAAGTGAGCGAGGGTCATGGAACATCATGGGGCTGAAACCCGGCCTGGACACCAAAATGGGATGTGTTGGCGACCTGTGGAGAACTTCTTTGAGCATCATGAACGGGAGTACTGCTTGCAGTGCCCACAAAGTCCTAAGGCTGTTCATCTTAGAAGTTGCAGTTCTAGAGATCTGAGGACTTCTAACAAAAAAATCCTAATGCTCTTTAATTATTTTAAAATGTGGGGMTTTCCCTTCTCCTATCCTTTCTCCTTTCTTTTTAGCAGATAAGGACTTGACTATATCATGAGGTTACCTTTAATCTTTTTAATTTAAATTGTGACTGATACATTTCAAAACTATTCTACTGTGCAAAATGTGAGAAAATTACTGTGGTAAGATTCACTTTGACTGCAGTGAGCTGGGGTTTCATCCCTTGAACATTTCTCTGAATATATCTCTAAGATGCTGCATCCCTCTTCCCTGACACATGCAATTTTCCCAGTATGACATCCCCAGTATCTGTGCCAAGCAATCAGAACAATTATCCTCGTTTGTTGATGTTAGGACTACCATATCGTGAAGAAATCTACCCGGTCCTTCAGTGCTGCCCAAGTGGAATCTCCATGGAGACTGACCCAGCCATCCATCATTTCCAACATCGTCCTGATGAAAGGGCAAGGCAAGGTGAGGATTTCTGCATGTTTCTCACATGTAGCAAGGGCTGGCATTTAAGAGGTGTCTCCTGTACTTCCAGCCGGTCTTGAGGTAGCCAGTAATAATGCTAATGATAAACATAAATTTATGTTTCCAAACATAAATGCCAAAGTTGCACCTGCAAAACACAGGGGACGTGWTATTCGTGTCATGCACTTGACACAGGGTGGCTTTCATTTTGGTTTGGTGCATTTCGCCATTACTGAGATATCAATTATTAATAATGGGTCTCTAAATATGTATGCTTATGCAAAGTCAGTGCAGCTACAGAACAGTATCTGTTYGCATGTATATTTATGGAGAAGCATATTTTCCCTCTGTGGAATCTGGATACATTTTTTAAAAAGATAAATTACTGCAAATTAAGTGTTAAACCCAAAGACAGGTTCCTGGTTGATTGCTTCTCTGACAGCACTGAATTCCAGGCGCAAAAAGTCCTCTTCTCTCCCCCARTAATGTGTTTACACACTTGCTAGATACCAGCTGGCTGAATGCTAAGGAAAAACAGATAAGCATTAACCCAGGTGTATATTGTTTTCCCTAATCAAATCCACACKAGTATTGGAGCTGTCATTTAAATATGCTAAAAATATGCATGTCCTTTTGTGAAATACTCTTTRAAGTCATCAGATGGATTTGTTTTGTTTTAAGAAGACTTGTTTTGACTTTCAAGCTCAAATAYAAAACTAGTTCCTTTTTGTGCTTTATGTTTAGCAAAGAATTAGAAATACTGAGTTCTGTGGGTAGACTGACTCAGAGTTGCTTTAACTTTTCTTGTTTTAGGAGGTTCAGTTTTTTCTTGACAAACAAATATTTCTTTGTTTTACCAGTACTTGTTTTTTAACCCTGTTTTCCTCATAAAATTACATTATTTCTCCCCCTGAGATGAGCCACCCTCTCCTGCCTTATTGCATTTCCTAAGTTTTAGGAAGCAGGTGGGAGAATGCAGACTCTAGTGATCATGAGCCACCTAAAACAGCTGCCATTTTGTGTGCCTTCCACCCACATTTTGTGTGCTCTCCTCTGTTAGGGATTGCATTTTGTGCAATTTGTGCAGTAGCACTCACTTTATTATCCCTGTGCAGGCCTGAGACTTGAAGCATTTTTCCACAAAATTGTGGTGTTGGTGGCTGGGAGCCAGCTGGTAGGTGGTGGCCTTTAGTTTCTCCTCTGTAGGTAGATCTGCAAGGGGTGGTTTCCTGCTGTGGAATGGCATCGCTTGTCTGGGAAGGTGGGCAAGTGCAGGAACTCTGAACTTTGCAGACATATTTCTCCCCACCCACCCATGGAGCCTTGGGGGGACCTACTGTGTCTGGGCATGGGAGTGCCAGGAGTTGCCTGCTTTCTGTAGGTTGATTTGCTTTTTATTAATTGCACAGGATTGAACAGTTAGTGCAGTTTTTTATGCTGCACAAGGAAGCTAAGTTGCTTCCTTTCCAGAATTCAGTAACATCCAATTACAAGAAGCTTGTAACTGTGCTGGGCTTGCTGTATATTCACATAGTGAAACAAAAGGTCTGATTGTTGTGTTGGATCGTAAGCACAGTGCTTGCCCTGGCAGCATCTCTCAGCTGGAGAGCACTGCCCAAGGCAATAATAATGTCCATGGCTTCAGATCATTAAAGCACAACAGTTTTTGCACAGTGGTGGACTTCCCTTGTCCACCTGGTGAGTGCCTTTTCTCTTTATTCTCTAAAATTCATGTTCAGGAGTAACAAGGGGGAAAATATAAGAAAGGGTTGTGGATCAAGGAAGTGATTTGTCCTGGAAATAACTCAGCAGAAGTGGGGGAGGTTCATTCTGCTGTGTTCATCAGTCCTCTGGTCAGCTTTGTAAGATGGTCCCATAGCCAGCTGGGTTAGTGCAGGGGTAAGAGCTAATGAATGGAGCCCTGGGGAATCTATTGATCTAGATTTATCTAAATACAACGTGATATATGTCTCCAGAATAATTAAAAATGTACATGTGAGTGGTAGCCCGCACATGCCATTCCCCTTTCAGATGCATTCCTGACATTGCAGCACTGACCTTATGTCATGTTCTGAAGCTTTTCTTCTTCCTGAGGAAATGTAGGATCTGTGACATAAGAGAAGCCTATAGTTAATCCTGGATATAAATCTCAGGGGTAGGAATCAACTGTCTCTTAATTTAAAAGGAATGTGTTGCTGTTTCTAAAATGAGAAAGCCATTGACATGGTGTTTTGAAAAAAACCAAAATAATCTCCAAGTGGAATTTTTGCTGTATCACCTTAGGGTGCCTGCTGCTTCTTTTTGGGCTGATGAATGTGTTGATAATAGAGTGAAAGTAAATGAGGGGATGGAAGGAGAGAGTAAGGTGGCACTGCAGTTCATGAGAAAGTTTTAGGTTTTGATCTTTGCCTTGTCTTACAGGCTACTGGCAGTCTTTCTCACACAGGTGATAATAAGGTAAGGTGCTAGCTGTGTGTCTTCTCTCTTATCTGTAGGGCCTTGGATTCAGCATTGTGGGAGGTCAGGATTCTGCTCGTGGACGCATGGGGATTTTTGTGAAGACTATATTCCCAAATGGAGCAGCGGCTGCTGATGGAAGGCTTAAAGAAGGTATGGTAGAGAGAATGCAATTTCATATAAAGGACCACAGTGGGATATTATTTCAGTCCAGGAGGAAAATTCAAGTACAGCTATTAGGCACCTGGCCAGCAGCRAAAGGCTGTGGAAAATGTAACATACTCTGTTTGTTCATCTTGTGGACGATCCTTCATAGCAATTAACTTGATTATATTGCCTGTTGAGAAGGAGAAAGTGCAGCGTAGTGGTGGCCACTTTGTTTTCCCATTTCTCTTTCAAGAACTTTATTTGTCCAAACAGTAAGCTTCAATTCCTCAGCTGGAGAGGGTCAGTGACAGCAGGGAAATATAGAAAGCAAACAACATCCAGCTCAAAGATACTGTTCTGAGGAGTTGTTTGGGGACATGTTTGGGAGATGCTGGTGTCATTTAGGAGCTTCCTGGTGTCATTTTGACAGGACAAGTAAGAGTCATAATCAGAAAAAAAAAAGAAGGAAGGATAGGATTGGCAGTAAGATCACTGTGGTTAGAGAAGGAGATGTAATTAGATTTTATTAATGCTTTTCCAGTCTTGGTGTCTGAGCTGAATGCATAGCCTACTCTGTGTGCCTCACCCTGGTCTGAGTGCTGTGTCAGACAGACTCTTAACACACTGTTGACAATACAGAGTGACCACAAGTTTAGAGTGGTGGTTTACAATGCTTCTGCAGGGGTTATGTTACTTTTCTTCCACGGAAAGCTGCTCCTGTGTTACTTCTCTCAAGCTGCTCCTGTGTTTCTTCTCTCCTCATATCATCATTACCCTCTTTACGGCTTATCACACTCGTTGTATTTGAGGCTGCGTTTTGTGCCAACTCTCACACTTGCTGCCAGGGGGAAGCTCGCATCCCTGCATCATAGGTTGTGCACTTGCCGTGGGAAGCCAATAAGTAGCAGCTGTCCCATAAACCCGGCAGTCATCTGCAGGCTATTCATAGCTTGCAAACTCTTTTTTTTTTTTTTTTTTTTTTTTTTTACTGAGGCTAGGAAAAGAGAGGAGGGGTAGACTTAGCTGATGATATTGCCTCGTGTAATCTTGCACAGACACAAGTAAAATTGCAGGAAGTGGATCTGGATCATGCTGACCCTTCTTTTGATGAAAGGTGGATAGCACAGCTGGGTTTAAGTAGTAAGACCCAGAGCCTGGAAGCTGGTAGAAATCTGACAGAACATGTTCCTTGAGGTGAAAAAGACATTTGCTATCACAGCGTGTGGGCTATATGCTTCTTCTACACATTTGCTTTCTGCACATGGATGCAAGGTTAGTTTTCTCCAAACAGGCTTTGAAGTGATGTGCTGTAGTGTTTCACTTAGTTCCTCATTTCTCCTGTTAATGCTTACAAAAGAAAGGCTGTTTTATAGTACATTTGGACTTGGTGTCATAATCATCTATTTTCAGACTTTAGTTAAAATCCATAGCATTTTCAGCTTGTTTGTGAGTATGGGAATGCCAAGTTAAGAATCTCTGCTGAAGAGCAGTTTTTATTCTGGTCATTCATCACTAATAACTTGTAGAGACATTAGYACAAGTGAAACTAAATGGAGAACAATAAAAGACTTTTTACTGAATAGTTAACTGGAATCCTCAAAGCAGTGGATCACCTCATGTTCAAGAAAGATGTTTTAAATCTTTATAGTCTCTGTATTGCTGACTTAATTTTTTGTATCTGTTTACCAGGGGATGAAATCCTAGAAGTTAATGGAGAGTCTCTACAAGGACTGACCCATCAGGAGGCCATCCAGAGGTTTAAGGTAACATGGGCGTAGCAATTGGAGAGATTCACACTCCTCTTCATTCGTTGCCATCTCTCCCCCTCAGCTTGACACTGGCACTGCCACAGCGCTGTGTACAGGTTTAGTGACTAATGTTGGTCACCTTACTGCGGTTCTGTGCTGTCTCTGCAGCAACTCAAGAAGGGAGTGGTGACGCTGACGGTGCGCACGCGGCTGCGCAGCCCCAGCCTCACRCCCTGCGTCACCCCCACCTTGCTGAGCCGCTCCAGCTCCCCCAGTTCCAGCACCAGCGTGCCCATCCCCGGCCTCGAGGAGCCCGATGGCGCCTCCTCCAGCCGCAAAGGACCTGGCCCCAAGGACAGGATCGTCATGGATGTGACACTTAACAAAGGTATGGGTCCATCGAAATGGACAACAAATCGTGATTTCTTAGGGAAACCTTTGGAAATAAGCTAGAAACTCTTATATCTGGTGCACCCACGGATTCGATCTTGAACCACAGGATGGGGGAGGAAATACCTTCTAATGCAAAAACTTCTGAAGAGTTCCCCTTTCTGCATTTTGCTGCTCCAGCATCAGCAACCTTTTACGGGAAGCAGTCAGTGTTGATGCTGCCAAGAGATGGAGGCTGTGAGATACCAGGCAGTATGTAAATCAGTCTCTTGGCAGACCAAGTGGCCATGCCCTTCTCTTAAAGGGTATCTCCGAGAAAGGCAAAGTGCAAGAGTGTTGAAAAGTTCCTAGATGACCTATTTGGACTCCTCTGTGAGGGCTGCTCTCATTATTAATAATTGGTCATTATAAACTTAAAGCATCTGTTACATGTGCTAGACAAGTATGCCTATTTTTAAGGTTTAAACTATAGTGATTTTAAAGGTTGGATTCAATATTTTGAGAAAGAATATAAGAGAGAGAGAGAATGTACAGTCATTCCTACTTTAGGGATGTTGTTACCTGAAGGAGAGCAAAGGTGAAAGCAGACAGAGGTGATCGTTAAACCAGAGATAGTGCCTTACCTTCCTTTGTGCTTCTTTTGTTGAGGAATGCCATACAGATATTTAACAAAAGAGAGTAATACAATTGTAAGGATCTTCCATTCTCCTGTTTTCTGCCATTCTTCCATTTTTCATAATTTTAAATGGCATTTTGATTGAATTGTTGCCCCTATTCCTTTTTGTCCTGGACCAGATCAGACCTTGTGCAACATTTCCAGGAGGTTCCCACGATGCACAGAGTATTTTCTGAGAGTGATGAATCTCAGAAAAAAGTCAGAATCAGCTATTTTCAATCCTGATTTCCACTTGTTGGTCTTGGCTTCCTGACTGCACCTAAGGCCAGCCCTGAAACAATAACACGAGTCCTGAGCTCGGATGGGATATGGGAACACAAACACTTATGTGTCCTGTGTGATTACAATCTTCAACATTTCTTTGTCCTTGTTTTTCACAGAGCCAGGGGTTGGGCTCGGCATTGGTGCCTGTTGTCTCACGCTGGAAAACAGTTCTCCCGGGATATACATTCACAGCCTGGCCCCAGGATCAGTAGCTAAAATGGATGGCAGATTAAGGTTAGTTAAAGCAGAAACATGCTGGAGTGGTTTTATAATAAAATCAATTGAGACTTTGTTTTCAACCAATTGGTTGATGTAGCAGGGAGGAGATTTGTACTTAAAAATTCACCAAAAAGAAAACATTTAAATAAAGACATTCTAAAGTCATATTAAATACCCAAGAAATATTATTCTGTGTTCTGGAAACGGCATGRTCGTTAAGGTCTGGGTTGTTTTTTTTTTTTAATTCTCTACACTGAGAAAGCTGAGCTTAATAGCACCCTTTGAAAAAGGGGAACAGCAAGAAGTGCAGCCTCATGCTTTTTTTGTTAGAGCTGCAGCTGGAGACCCTAGACTTGAAGRAAATTTGCAGAGCTCTGCTAGAAGCTCTGTCACCTGAAACTCCCCTAAAAAGAGCTGGGGTAGATGTTCTTACAGCTGCCTGTGTCTGTGGCTGCAGCAGTGATTTTTGCCCTCAGTCTGGCAGGATTGCTGCGGGCTCATCCGCCTGCCTCACTCTGTCATGGTGTTGGGATGTCTTCGGGAAGCAATCATTCCCAGGGTTCCCTTGTGCTTTACACTGGATTAACTGACTTGCTTTTCCTCTTGTGGAGGCTTCATTTTTGAAAACCATTGAGGAAACCTTCCCACTTTCTGTGTACTTGCATAAATGCTGGTGAGCCCTGGAAGCATGGCTCCAGAGGGGAGGCTGTGCTGAACACATGCTGGCACTGTGTGATCCACTTTGAATGTGTGGTGCAGAGAAGCTGAGCAAATGCCTTGCTTTCACATGGCTAGAGAGAGAGTGCCTTCTGTTTCCTTTGCTCACTAGGAAAACTGCAGAAGAGAAATTTGATTTCTTGGAATAAGGGAAGAAGATAATTTTATGGTCGCATTGCTGCCAAAACCCTTGAAAGTTCCTATCATATAGAAATGTCTATAGGAGACAGCATTTAATGGTAAATTGCTTTCTTGTAGGCCCCTTTGGAAAACATTGCAGTGCTGGTTATGTCTGTATGTAACAGCTGTATTGTATATTAGGTTTACGTGATTGATTATATCCAGGCACATTTCCCAGATTTTTAGCTTGCTTCTTTGAGACATTGCTTCTGTTGTCCCATCAGCAATTTATGGCTTCGTAGGCCAAGACTTACAGGATGGTTTTGATTTTTGGAAAATGCCATTAATCAAATGCTGGCTTTGCTATGCCAGGGGAAGTTCGAATCCAGCTCCTCTGTATCTGAGCTCCCCCTCTCAGTCATGTGGCTGTGACTCCTTTTGTGTAAGTCTAAAGGATGGGCAGAGCAGTGGCATGATTGCRCAGCTGATAGGTCGCTCTTTGCTTTCTTGAGCCTGTGCCAGAATTTCAGGTTACTGAATTGCAATTGTTATGTTGCCTTTGGTGTGTGCACTCACAGTGCAAGCACAATGTCATTGTCACAAGTAGCCCAACATAAGCCAGCAGTAGTAGATTCTTTGAAAGAAGAATCTTGTTCAAAGCAAATGTTTCAGGAATTATGGAGAATGCTTTAATGATATCCCTATCTGATTATACTTCCTTTTGAGTAGTTCCAGATGTCTGAGCACCATAAGCAAGAGTTAAGAAACTGGGAAAACAAACTTAAACAATCATGGACTCATGGAACAGTTGGGGTTGGAAGAGATGTTAAAGATCATCTTGTTTCAAACCCCTTGCCATGGGCAGGGAACCTTCCACTAGATCAGGTTACTCAAAGCTCCATCCAGTCTGGCCTCAAACACATCCAGAACTTCTCTGGGCAACCTGTTCAGTGCCTCACCACCCTGACAGTAAAGAATTTTTTCTTAATATTCTCATCTAATCCTGCCATCTTTCAGTTTAAGGCATCTAATCCTGCCATCTTTTCAGCCATACTCCTTGTCTATCACTACACACCCTTGTAAATCACACAATGTGTTTTTCTTTCAGGGGAGTTTTTTGTTTTTAATGGGTTCTATATGTTAATTTTTAGCAAATACAGGCTTACCTAGTTCAATTTTTTACTGGAGTAATTTCATAAACTCCTATCTAAATAATGAATTTCTTATCAGTGTTTCTGTTAAGTAGTTCAATATGGTGTGAAGGAACAGCCCGTCTGAATCTCATTTTTCCTTTTCTGTGCTCAGTAAGTATCTAAATACAGAACTGGAATTGAAGCTTGCTTTCACCCAGGTCCAAATGCAGCCAGTTTTCTTGGTTGGTTTAACGGAGTTTTTCTGCACTGACAATAAGTGCAGAAGGGATCTCTGAGCCTCCCTCATGAGCTCAACAGAACTTAAACCATCCACATCACTGGGAGCAGCAGCGAGACTGGCTTCTTGGAAAGACACATCTTTTCTGGAACACTACTTGCATCTTTGAAAAATCTTGTCCATCCATTTAAAGTACACATTTTCTGCATGAAAGGTGCCTCTAATTAGGTGACTCCGTGTCTCTCTGCAGCCGGGGTGACCAGATTCTGGAGGCGGATTCTGTGAGCCTGCGTCATGCGGCATTAAGTGAAGCCTACGCGATCCTGAGTGAGTGTGGACCAGGCCCCGTCAGCCTAATCATTAGTCGTCATCCTAACCCAAAGGTGAGGAGAAAATGGGTCAGTATCTGGGTTGTTGTTGTCTGGCACTGTGATTTAAGTATTGCTGTCGGAAAAAGAGAAAATTAAGAAAATGGCTTTTTCTCTCTATGGTATGTATTGTGCAAGATGTCAGGATCGTAATGATGCTTCCCAGTTTTGTAAGTCATAGCAATGCTGGACTATCCCTGCTGCTTTTCACTTAGTCACCCACTGATCAAATGCGATTTTCCTGGAACTGCTTGAATGAAGTGTTCCCATCTTTCTTGGCACTTGGATGAAGTAGCAACACAAATACAGCACAAGACATCTACCTCCTGAAAGTTATTTTGCAGTTACTTTGTCTTTGAGTAGAATATCATTTAGGCCAGGAATATAAGTTCAATTCAACAGCTTGAATTGATCAACTACAATAAAGTAAAATCTATCCAAAGATCAAAGTTTTCCTTCAGGAATTAAAACGTGAGAATTTGGAGTGTACTGCTACTGAATCCATGCAAGGTCAATTTGGAAATAAGGCCATATTTACAAAGTAAGTGTTCTCAAGCATTTTTTAAAAATTGATGATAGAAGATGAAAGCCTATTAGCCAAGCTATAGGGAATAACAGCTTCTTTTATTTCAATATTTCAAAGAATTTCATGAGTGTATGAAACCTTCCTGTTTAAACAGGAATGAAGCTGTGAAAATATTTGCATTWGTGTGTCCAGAAAACTCTGACTTTTGAACTCGTAACTACAAATGGAGGCTTTAATAAAGTCGTATCTCAGAGAACTCAGGTTAATTATTTTGTAATTAATCGTGTATTTTCTGCTAAATAAAATATACAATCAACAAATAGGGGTCTACTTGCCAGAGTTTATTATCTTTGCTGGAAGGCCTTGTGCTGCTAGAAAGAGACAGGCTGTGGTTCTGTTAAAGGTAAGCACAGAGAGGGTAAGAATTGGGCTTATAGCCTAAGATAACTGTATTTTTGGTGAGTCTGTGTGCTGAACTAAMTGAATGGCTCAATGTGACTGCATTATTAAGGCATACAGACTTTTGGGGGAGTCTGYAAGTAGCATGGAATAAAAACACCACACTGCAGAGCCTGCCTTTCGCATCTATCTTTCTTGCTACACTGGGGTCTTGAAAGCTGATGAATGACTTAACCTAGTGTCTGCTGAAAGGATGAACTGAATTAAGCTAATTGCTTGCTATTACTCAGTAACAGAGGAAAACTATTAAGTGGCTCCTATTACAGTTTTCCATAAGTGATATTTAAGATGACAACAAGGCCATTGCCAAGAAATGTATGAAAAGCTAAAAGTTGAGCTTGAGAGACCCTAAGTATTGAATCCATAATCCAGGAGGTATTGAATCYATAATCTCTCATAGCTGGATCTCTGGAGGATGTCCATAAGGGAACCCGTATTTGTTGTTGTTGTGTTGCTGTCATCCATTTTCTGAAAGCACTGGGGGATTGATAGATAAGTACAGCTATTTTATCTCRTTTTATTTGCTCTTAATAATACCCCAGCATTCAGACTGGAGTTAGGAATAAGTTTGTCCCTTTTCATTTTGAAYTGTCTGAGCCATAAAGGATGCTAAACATCAAAGAGTTTGCAGAAGCATGGATTTTTGGTTTTACTCTTGGGATGTGTTTTACCAAAAGGTTTTTGTTAAGGCCATGGATCATAGTCTAAGGATTTGGTCCATATCCTGCAGTAACTCCCTGTGCYTCAGGAGCCCAGGGACTTTTGGTTTGCTGTAAGGTCATGACACAGGCTGGAAACGGAGATGTGTTTTTATAAAGGTTCATGTTGTTTTGAACATTTTATGTCTAATTTCTTACTTTATAACACAAAAGGTCCACAGTACATTTTGCTGCTGAATATGTTTGCTTTAGTGTTTTCATGTACTTCCAAAAGAAATACCACAGCATTTTCTTTCTTCTTGTTATTCTGAGTGAATATGGCATTTATGCTTTGTTTCAACTGCTGAGTTTGCTTCGGAATCTCTCAAATCTTCATGGTTCAGGAAGACTCAAGTTTGGAGTCTCTATTTATGCTGAATTTTAATTCATGTAAAGCAATGTGCATAGAAAGTATTTTTGACAGAATTAATATGCTTTCTTAAATATGTATTCCTGCAGACTAGTTGTTCCTGTATAAAATTACATGTTTTCCACTAATAAGAATTAACCGTATGGCAGTAATTAAGGGCTAAATTAGCAAATATGGTAAACCAGTATTTATTCTTAAACCAGAGGAACATTAATTACCTATTATTGAGTTAGGTTTTCTTTTTAAAAGCAAGGAGAAACGAAAATTAAAAAGACAGCTAATATTATGGGAAGTCTGGTATTCTTCCGGTATGTTAAGTGTGGAATAGCATAATTTTTTGATGTATGCTTGTACAAAGCAGCCTTTGTCTATTTTAAAGTCATATTTTCTTGACAAATCAATATACAGCTCTTAATTGAGTTAAAATTGTGCTATAATAGGTTAATTTGATTTCTTTAAGTCTGAGGCTGTTTTATTTGTTTGTATTGTGTGGCACTTGGATGCAGTCTTCCTGCAGCTGGCAGGCTTCTGGATTCTGCAGGAAAGTGGCATCGAGAGTCTGAGYCAGGGGACAAGGACTTAGAAGCCCTCAGCTAGGTCTTCTTTATTGCATCTTTAAAAATAGTGGCTCATATGAAATGAATCATGTACTTGTGATAAGTGGTAAGACTCTTGTAATTTTGTGTACCCTGTTTGAGCTTTATCTTCTTCCCTACTTGAGGTTTCGGAGCAGGAAATGGATGAAGCAATCGCACGTACTACCCATCGAGAGAGCAAGGATGCCAGCTCCTCTCACGTCACAGGTAGTGACATGCTCTCTTCTCTGGTGTCTGTCCTTTAACAGATGGAGGAACATTTAAGGCCATTCTCTGAGGTTCCCCACATTAGTATTTTGAGAACTCTCAAAACAGAACAGTGTCATCACTCCGTCCACTGCAGAAATTTTAGCACAAATATCTAGTTCAGATGGATTAGCTCTGCAGCTTATGTTATTTCCTATTTCATTAGGCTGCCATGACCTGAAAGCAGGGTTTTCAAGTGCTGGTTGCTCTCAACTTTTCTCAAGATGAGAGGAAGCGCAATGTTCCAGTAGGAACGTTATAGGGAAAGAACAGGAGGGATCTACTCCATCTGTGTACACTTGCCCTTATCAAAGGCAAAAAAAAATCACACATAGTATAGTGACCATTTGAGAAAGTCCAGGTGTTGCATGCTGGACTAAATGTTTTAACACCATTTTAATCTTTAAAGTCATGACACAGTATATGCTCTGGCATCTGTGTGTTGTGTATGAACTCCAGACCTAGCACTTCCTAAAATCTGGCAGATGAAAGCAAGCTCTTGGCAATGGCGGAGTGACCAATATGATGGCTTTCAGGCAGAAATGTTAGATTTGTTATGATACCCTTTATGTGTGTGTCAGCTAAGACTGACTTTGAAGCTGATCTTGCAAGTGGCTGCTGATTTTTGAGGTTGCCCCTAGTCAGCAGCACGCTCCAACAGGTGGGGAAGACCATCTCCTGCTCATCTCTTTCTTACAGCACTGCCCTGGGCCTGGCTGTTATAACATGTGTGAATGGTAACATTCCATCTGATCTGAGGGAGAGCTTGTGAAATATTAAATTAATCTCACTTTAGGAAAACAATTCACATAATAAATAAGTGGGATTAAATACAGCCACAAGCTCAAAAGGTGAATGGTTGTATGGACCTCAACCTTTTTTTGGCATCTAACTAATCTGTGTTTAACAGGAGCTGTACAAAAAAGTCCATCTCCTAGTGTGAAGGCCAAACAAGGAGAGACCTCATCTCCCCTCAGCTGGACTATGAAACGCTTCTTGGAGCCAGCGAGCCGGGTAAAAGGATTCAATACAATAAAGTCTGCTTCAAATTCAGCTTTTACTGAAGCTCTTGTTTGGACAAGGGCTGTATGCTCCTTCCCTGCCACATGGGCTTCATAAAAGGGTTTGTTTCTTGTGTCACATATTTAARCTGTGTCAGCAGCAAACTCCTGTTTGTTTGACTATATCTTTTGGGCATGATGTGTGGAGCATGGCAGAGAAGTGCACCTCCTGCACTTCCAAGGCACCCCTGCTCTGTGGGACATAGACACAAAGTTAGCAAGAGAGTCCTGACAGTGGGCAGAAGGCTGAGACAAAGTCCCTCTATTTAGCCACTGTGCTGGAAAAAATCTTTTGTGCCTGGGAAAGCCAAGGAAGCCATAGACACTGTYGACAAAGGTACAAAGCCTTCCCTTTGCTCAGTGTAGAATGTGTATAAAGGGAACTATAAAAGTGAATGCTTTCATCCCTTGTTTCTGCACTGAACCACACCTGCAAAGTAGTGGGATTTGGAATTCTTTTTAATTTATTTTATTTGCTAAAAATGTGTTGATGTGCAGTGTTTCAGCCATCCAGTTTCAACAGCTTGGCTGCCAATACACCAGTAGGACCTCTATTTTAAAAATTGACTCGGCAACGTGAGTGGAGTGTGTGGTGCTCACGTGCAGACAGGGACTTGAAGTATGGATGACAGCTGGTCACCAGGGTCACTTCTCTTCAGCAGGGATCCGTCAGCTCTGAGGCAGAGCTTTCCCAGTACTTCTCCCACGATGGGACGAGCCACCTCCCCTTCTCTGATGCTGTACCCGGCTCGTGTGATGAAGAGCAGCTCCGTCACAAGAACAGGAACAGTTTGTTGGACGATGGTTCTCTTCTTCCTGGCAACCTGAGTAAGTGATGAAATTGTGTCTGGTCTCTGGATTAATGCGGGGAGAGTCACTGAGCACTGGGTTCCTGTACAGGAGAGCTCTGGTGGTCCCTGTACTGGTAAGAAATGCCAGGCAGTGTAGTGCAAATTGGTGCTGATCACATGAAATTCTGGAAAATTGAAGGAATTTACAACAATCAACAGAAGTGCCTGTTTCCATGGTATTTTGTTCAAATGCTGTTCTGATAATGTGAAAATTACTTTGATTGGTTCAGATAAAACTAGATTGACAGCACAGCATTTATTTTCAAATCTTAYTTATTACATTTATGGAAAAGTGTTCATAGCTGTCTCAAAAGCTTCAAAATGGCACGCACAGCAGTGGAAAACAAACAAATGTGCAATTTTACATCAGATATTTTGCATGTGTGTCTTTCTCCCCACAGTAATGGGCTGAAAGAACCTTACTGTCCTTACTGACATGCACCTGATCTCAAATTCAAAGGATATATTTATTCTCCCTTTTTTGTGGTTCTCAAGTAATTCCTTTGTCTACAGCTTATTTTCTCTGGAAATTATTTCATGTTTGAAACCATTTTACATTTCTAGCTAGCCGCCAAACAAAGCAAAACAAAATAACTTCCTAAGAAATAAGATGCAGTTCTTTCTAAGAAGGTTGTGGAAAGTGTTCTTGAGTTTGTTAGTTGTTAGTTTGAAACTGATTGTTGAGTGCTTAAGCCTTTGTTCAAGAAAACAGYTTTTACTCTCTGTAAGTTAATGCAGGAGTCCTGACCGTAGATTTAAGTAAAATATGAAAGAAAATCTGTTGTTCAAACTAAAATGAACCACTTGAATTTGCATCCCTTTCTTCTTTGAGTCATAGTCATAATTTAGAAATAAACTGCAAATAGGACTAGATGTGCCAATGAACTGACTTTGGGAATTACCTATAAATTGTAGTGCTAGCTGCAGTCCCTCTTGATGTTTACTGTAATTAGAGGGAGGACATGAAAAGCCTGGTTTTTGCTTTGTGAAGAGGAGTTACGTTCCCCTGCAAACAGAGCCACATGTATTCTGCTGTAGTGAGGTGCCTGGTGTTAAAAATCATCCATAAGTACAGCTAAAGTATAACTTCTTTTTTCCTAGCTGCTAGAGATGCGGGAGTGACAAAAGCRAATGGATTGGCTTCTCCAGCTGGTGGGAGGTCATCTGGCCATCACAACAAGCACATGGAGTCTGTCCGACCCGGCATCCTCAGCGAAAGCCCCAAATCTGCCCGCAGCCCCTTTCACCGACAGAGGAGGGTTGTTTTCTATGATGGTGACGCCAGTGATGATGACGAAGGTTCCCACTTACACAGGAGCCAGAGGGCCAAAAGCCAGGAAGATGCTGGCATAGTTGTTACAACCTCATCTGTAGAAATCGATGAGGAAAGCCAGGACAGTGAGTCATCGAGATACAGTAGCATGGAGACATCTTCCCCTATCTTCAGCAACTCTGTGGAGCCTGCAGACAGCACACTGGAGCAAATTGAATCTCCTTTTTTCCCCATCATAGCATTCGATTACTCAAGTGTGCCTGAAGTTCGTCTTGGTAGCCTGAGTTTGAGGGAGCTCCGGGAAGCACAACTTGAATCCAAGAGATCGCCAAAACTGGAGCACAGGGCAGTCACCAGAGTGAAAAGCATGATGAGCACTGAGTGCCGAAGCCTTCAGAGGCACAGGACGGAGGAGCATGGCTCTTACAACAAGCCTGTTGCCAGGATGCTCCCTCACAGCAAGAAGTGTGAAACATCTGATGCAGCTGGACAGGGCCAGGTTGAAGTTGTCACTCTGGTTCGCAATGAGCATGAGTCATTTGGCTTGGATTTGGAAATCCAAGCCATGCCCTTGAAGGTTGTCGTCACAGGGATGCGGCCAGGTGGACCAGCAGAAATGGTAATTTGTATTTTGAGTTGCCTTATTGTAGTGTGGTTTCCCACTGCAGCAGTGATGATGATGATGATTATTGTTATTATTAAGCAAGTRGTCTGTTGAGAGTAAGTGCAACTGAAGTGTTTGTCCTTGCTGSGCAAAATGTCTCACCCTTGTTTTTCTGGACTGCTGCTGAACGAAATGTTTCTGATTCAGATGTGCACCTCAGCTAATTCTAAACTTAAAGAGGCAGGATGCAGATCCACTGAGATCAAGAGGTCTCTTCACCCCTTGCAATTGCAGTTTTGAAGGAATGCAATTTTTGTATTTATTATTTTTTAACTACATGCAAAGACAAAATAAGTATATGCTGTGGTAACAAATGTTTGTTATGYTTTACTATTCTATAGGCACAGGTCCCCATATTACAGGGATCTGGAGCCRAGAGGCTTTAGGTACTGGCCAGGTTTGCCAAGAGCCATGGTAGTACCAGTAACTCATTGCTCTTCTGYATCTCATACATGCCCATTCCACACAGATACGTCCCTTATGCTGGCTGTGGAATTGCTAGATGCAGAAGTGCAAAAAGTATAATACCCTGTTTTACAAACCTGGCTGTAGCATTTTTAATCTTATTAGTGGCCACTAGAATAAGAGAGGATATGGCATAACAGTTTGAATGGAGCTGTGAGATCTGGGATTTGAGGTTTTTTCCTGCCTTTTTCTAAGACTTAYTTTGAAGTGTCTAGAAACATATTTAAACTTTTACCTTAAGAGCTGAGCTCATGTCTGTTTAGTGGTTTAAGAGAATTCTACCTGAGGAGTAGCTCATGCATGGAATTAAAAAAAATTACAGTGTTCCAGTCCTGAAGAARCTAGGGCTGATCTATCCCATTTCATTTAACTAAGAGGGCTATATCCTCCATCCTGATACTCATCTCTCAGTGAAACCAGCAGCTCTTTTGACCTTCCTGTTTCAAATTCATCTTTAATTCTCCTCCTGGCAAAAGCACAGTCTGCTCTTTATTTATATGCTGGCAAACTGGCAGCAGTGGTACCTGTGCTCCGCAGTGACGTGAAATAAAGGATGTAGCTCTTAAGTTATTAATTGCTTCCCTGCAGTCTTTGCCCCTGTGGCAGGGCTTCTGATGTGTATTTATAATTTCCTCGAATCTCTCATTGCATCAGGGATCAATGGGCAAGATGGCTGTGGGAGATGAGATTACCACCATCAACAGCATCCCCGTCAGTAAGATGACGTACGAGGAAATCTGCTTGCTTATGCAGTGTCTTCCCACATCCGTAACCTTGGAGATCCAGAAGGCAGCATCAGGTGAGAAAGTGGTTTTGCTTTTGTACCATTTATACTGGGTACCAGGGAAGAAAATGTCCTTGGATCAGCTRTCTGACCTTCAGCTGTCCCAGTTTTCCATATGCATTCAGAGAAGAACTGGGGGAGACAGTGGTGAGCCAAGCAAAGCACTTCATCATCAAACCAGGCTTCACGGTCCTCTCTAGCACCATGACAAGGGGAGAAAACCTTCTCCTGTAGGTTCCTCCTGCCAGTGTTTGCAGAGGCCTGAGTCATTTCACGCAGTCCTGGAGCTAAAATGGCAGTGAGCCCTGTCCTGACCACTCATTTTATTGCTGTGCCTGTTCATTAAATATATTGACCCTTGAKAATCAAATCTCTATCTCTCTCTTAAATCTAAAGTTCTAGTAAGGTTTTTATGAATGGACAATAAGACATTAAAAGCCTCTTTTCTTTCTTTCTTTCCTTCCTTCCCTTTTATGTGCCAGAACTCCCTAAAGTGCAGGAAGATGAAACAGAAAACCCAAGAAAATAAAAATCTTATAAAAATGTTTATTTGCATGTTTCATTACATAAAGTTTTCTAGTGTGAGTTGAAATGTTTGATACCTGCTTGCTTTCTGCTCAGGGCTGATTTATGCTGCTACAGCAATATATGAATCCCCACAGACTGTACAAATTATGTGGTGTGGAAATAAGTGTTTGAAAAAGAAAAGCATACTTTTCAAATTCAGGAAGAACATAATATTTTGCTTTGTTCTAGTTTATGATCTTCTTTGTGTACCTAGTAATACCTGGGAATCTAAAGTGCTTCCAGATGCTTGACTTCTATTTGTTCTTTGAGGAATTCCAGACTTGGCAGAATCTTGTTCTTGTTTCCTTAGATTGCTGTGGCTTTTCAAACTAATAGCATGTGTGTAAGGACACATTGGTACTACTTTGTCAGGCACTTCTTCTGCTTCACCATTCCCCTGTCCCACAGGCAGAAAAGGTAGTGTCTCCATAGTGTGATCCACCATGCTGAAACAGGGCAATACTTCAAATTCTAACCTGGCTGCTTCAGATTGCTCTCCTGAGGTGTTTTTCCTTTGTTGACTGCAGGAGGAGTTAACACTTCTTAACATGGATACCTAAGTTAAGTGATGTGGATAATCCTTCAGGATTGTGCCAGAAGTACAGAGATGTGCAGGCACATTTGAATGAGCAGGAAAGGATGCTGACACTGAATAAGCTTTCCTTCTCCATACACTTTCTGGGCCACATTTCATAGTAACTGGCCTCTGGAAGGCAGCTTGAATGCAGTTGCATGTCTCAGAAGCATTGTGGAGAGGTGGAATTTGGTGCTTAGGGCGAAGTGCTGAAAACTGAAAATGTGAAGAAAAAAAGGATGAGCAGGAATGTGTCAGTGCAGCAGTGACAAAGACCTCAGTGTGCTGTCCAGGTATGGGTTAAACATATCCTGGAGGCAAGGAGAGGTCTGTGCCAGACATGCAGAAAAGCCCATGTGCTTAATGTGTGCATAACATCACTCATGTGTGTCACATTGAACACCTGCAGAAGTGGCRAGGGGGTCAGAGCCAAGTTATTTATGCACACTATTTATGTCACTGTATTACCTGGTCACCTTTGCTATGTCAGGGCTTTCTGTGCTCTTTGGAGTCTCTGTTGGAGACTTCAGTGATCAAACAGGTGATGAGAAGCARCGCTGCTCAGCGTGACTTACTGCATGCTGACACTTTGGTAGCTGGCTGCTTGACTGCTGCAATTTCAAAGATGAGAGTTAAACAGATCATGACTACTCACCTTGGATAAGTGGATTGCTCCCTTCTGTGCACTACTCAAATACACAGGGTTATGATTAATTTGAGTTGTTGTAAACATCATTACAGAGGAGGAGGTGTGTCAAGCAAAATGAAAACATGTAGTCTATGTGGGTGTCTATTTTTGTAATAAAACCTGGTGTTTTCTGTGTCACTTCTTATATTTGACAGGATTTTCCTTTTTTCTTTTTTCTTTTTTTTATCATGATGCAGCTGTCAGCAGATTTACAAACCTCATCCTGTCTCCAGGGATAGACACTCAAAACCAGGCCAATGTCAACAGCGTCCTCACAACGGAGGAAGAACGGAGTGCTGGGAAGCGAGAAAGAGCAGGTCTGCAGGCCGCTGGCGGCGGCTGCGCGGTGGAGAGAGCAACACTGCCGCCTGATGCCACGAGCAGGGACACGCACAGAGGTACCACGAAGGGCAGCCGTGATGAGGAGTGCACGGCCATCCCCGTCACCGACATTGATGACCTGCTCAGCCAGATGGGCGCCCCTGAGAGCAGGGCCTCGCGCACCCCCTCGCGTGCAGAAAGTCCCCTCCGAGATGAGTACACCACCATGTGCTGCTGTGGCACTGATGAAGGCTGTCCYGGGTCTGAGCCACGAGCAGCCAAGGGGGAGCTGCTGGAAAAAACTGTGAATTGTGGAGCTAATGCACAAGGGGTTTTGGGGCTATCTGTGTTGGACTCCATTAACACAGGCAAACTTTTTACTGTGAATAAAAACTCTTTAAATAACTATTCTAGGAATTTCAGCAGTTTAAATGAGGATGAGTTGCCTGCAGCAAAMTCTCTGGAAGGTAAGAGAAGTGACCCGTTTCCAAAGTCGATGTATGGGGCTGCAGAGGATTCTCACTCRGATGCAGAGTCCGTCACAGAAGCCTTTGACAGTGCTAGTGAGGTGCTGCTTGGGCAATGTGCTGCTGCTACTGCCCCTACAGGCTGTACTGCAACAGAGTCAGATGAGGAGCAAATTGAGATCTGTTGCATGAACGATGAGCCGCAAAAGCCCGCACAGGAGCTGCATCTCACCTCTGGAAGAAGCTCATCCTCACTGTCCCAGCTGCACCCTTACAATAGCAAAGTTTTGCAAAATAAGGGCTGTGAAATGTGTGGGTCCCTGGAAAGAAGCATCAACAAACTAGGTTTAGAAGATCATGGTGGTCCCACTGCRTGTCCCTCAGAGTGTCCAGATGTGTCCTCTGCATCCCTGTGTTCTCCTTCCTCAATTTTCCTGCCAGAAAAAGACATCCTAAAGAATTCAGTCAGTATCCCTGAAGTTTACTCTTTCTGTAACAATGGTGCCTTACGTACAGAACAGATGGATTTGGGGAACAGTAATGAACATAAGAAATGCTGTGAATCCATTGATGAAAAAGGGTCTCTGCACTGCAAAAAGACAAGCTTTTGCTCTGCTAGAAATGTCAGTGTCTTGGAGAACAACTTGTTTGAGAAAGAAGGATGTCATGATGAACAGAGATCCAAATCTGAAAGTGAAACAGTGGTTGATGACTGTAACCATGCTGTTAATTACTGCTTGGTGAAGAAAGAAACCAGCAGTTTGTCCARCTTGTCTAAAACAGACAGCAATCACATGAATGCGTCGTCAACAAGAGGAATATCACTCAGGTCACCCTTTCCCACTAGATCTAAAGATCCAAAGGCTAATGCAACTCATGACTTGCCAGGAAAAAATGAGAAAAATAATTCTGGGACTTCAGGAAGGACTTCAAATGGAAAAGTCCAAAGCTCAGGCACAAATCACTGCAAAGGAGCTGCAGTAACGCACAGCCCATCCTCACAGAAAAAATCCTGTCAGGAGTCTAAAGGAACGGCACAAAAAAGTATAATGGACACCCTTTTAAATAATCAGAAATCTAAAACAGGACCAAAGCTAAAAGGGTTCACCATCAAAAGCAAAACAAAGATGAACTCAGATTCTTCTGGCATCAATCCTACCAAAGTCAACGGGGCTGATCAGAAAAGGGCTTCTGTTTCTCCACAACTGTCCCCCAAACTCTTGGGAAAGAAAACACCWTTGTCCCGTAATTCACCTACAAACTCAGATCCTGGAAAGAGCATTTCAGCAGCCTCAAAAACTCTGAAATCAGAGCTAGAAAATACACCATCTCTGGTAATTTCTGAAGATTCACTTCTGCCTCTCCTAAATGGCAGCAGCAGTCCAACCACAAGTGAAATTAAATGTGGCTGTGGGGAGCTGTCATGGGGAAAGCCAAAAGAGAAGCARGTTTCCATGCAGGCTATGATGTGTCAGGGTAAGGGTGCTAAGGTGGATGATTTCAGAGCCAGAGACAGTCAGTCCATAGTCACTTCACCACCTCAGGGGACACCAAAAGTTGAATATGTGAAAGGGAGGACTGATAACCCTGGAACCGGCCTGAACACAACCAAGAGCATCTATAGTGCAGATGACCTCAGGCAATTAGATCTGCAAAATGTAGGAATGTCTGCTGGAGCCTCCTCTTCTTCACTGGGGTCCCCCTCAGCTCAGCAGGAGCAGCTGGAAGGGCAGGAGATCCAGCGGACTTTCATTGAGGTGAAGCTTTCCTCCTCATCATCCCCTTCYTCCTCGTCCTCTGCCTCTTCCTCACCAGCATCATTTTTGCGGCTGCCATTGCTGGAAAAAACAGAAGAAGTGAATGTGGAAGTGCCTCGGCTGACCGATGAGGTGGGGACCATGCAGTATTTCTCAAAAGCAGATGCTGCTGGAGACAGACATCTCTGTGGCTTGTCGAAACCTGTGACAAGGACCTACTCAATGCCATCCCAGTTATCGGGTCACTTGAGGGAAGACTGCCACGTTGCAGAGGGTCACCCTGTGCAAGGCCCCCGGGGCCAGACTGCAGAGGAAAAATACCCACAGGCAGCAGCGGGGATGTTAAAGATGGTTCACCTGAATCTGCCGAATAGCCAGAGTGGAAGGGAGCAGGTGTATGCCTCCAAAAGTGCCCAGAAGGTCCATGGCACCTCCCCCTCAGCCAGTGACATCAGCTACCCCACTGCTGACAAACTGAGAAACTTCAGGAGGAATTACTATTACTATGAGCTGAACTGGCCACATGAGCCGATATCATCCTTCTCTGTCAAACAGAGGATCAAATCCTTTGAAAACCTAGCAAATTTTGACCGGCCCATCGTGAAGGCCATCGATATATGCTCGGCTGCAAGGCTGCCTCTCGCCAGGAGATCGTGTGGCGGGTTGGCCACCACATCCAGCCCTGCCGAGGCACCGTGGGCACTGCGGCGCAGCTTCAGCTCCTACGGCGGCAGCCCCAGCCCAGCCAACGCCGCAGCCAAGTCTCCCCCCAGCAGAGAGCCGGTGCGTGTGGCCGAGGGTGGCAGAGGGGACGGAAAGCCCCAGCGGAGCGAGGAGGACGGAGCTGGGGCAGACGTGGTCGCCTTCCCCGCCTCGGCCTCGCAGGTGCGCCGCAGCCGRGGCCTGGGGCGGCCGCTGCTGTCGCGCTCCAGGCTGCGGGAGCTGAGAGCCCTCAGCATGCCTGACCTGGACAAGCTGTGCGGGGAGGGCTTCTCGGGGCCGCCGCAGCCCGGCTGCTTCAAGACAGAGCTGGAAATCACGCCCCGCAGAGCCCTCGGCACGGCTGCCCAGAGCGGGCCAGCACCGGCAGCCCGCTGCAGCCCCGCGGAGCCGGGTGCGATGGGAATGGGAGCCTGCAGCCCCCGGGACAGCGGCTCAGGAACACCGGGATCCGCCTCGGATGATGACGGGCCCCATGGCAGCTCTCTGGATAGGGGCAACAGCTGGTCCATCAGGTTGGTGTCAGATTTGCTATTGTAGCACTGTTTCAACCCTGCCCCGGGCAAAGCTTCTGCTGTGCCACAGATCTGCCCCAAAGCACGTTTCAGCTGTGGCCCCACCCTGCYGTCCCCTCACAATTTGGGGTACCATTCATGCTCTTGATACCTTGGAGCCACGTGCTGCTCTGTCTTGGCTCCYCTACAATATGAAACATTTTATCCTGGCATGGCTGGGCTCCTGTTCTGTGTCCCCTCTAACTGATTTTGGTCAGTTTTTGGCCATGTTACAGCACAGCAGTAGTGGTGGAGGGGAGGCTGCACAGCACTGGCTGCCAGCACAGCCTGTGGTGACAAACGAGCTTKTTGTCCTGCCAGAAGCAGTCTTCAGATGTAGCTGTCTCCTATTAATGTCTGTTACTAAAACTATTAGGGAAGGATAAGGGGAAGAGAACAGGGACTGTTTTACAGAGTTATTCTTAAATAATCTTATCTGCCTC
>NW_026623345.1:52477-74963 GCF_030028575.1 Malurus melanocephalus
TCTATTCTATTCTATTCTATTCTATTCTATTCTATTCTATTCTATTCTATTCTATTCTATTCTATTCTATTCTATTCTATTCTATTCTATTCTATATTCTTACCCATTCCATTCAATTCTACTTAGCATACACCATTTCTTAGCACTTTTCAAGATTCCTTCTTTGTGATTTATTCTGATACAACCTACTCCAAACCTGAAATGTATTTCTACGAAGTYGAGAAATATAGAGCTCTTCTGTCTTTTTATGTTTATTTTAGCCTTGATCAGCTGCTCATCTCAAGCCTGGACCAGCAAAAACTGCAATCTGTTTTGTCAGTGGTAGTACCAAAATGTGATGTTGCTGCTATGCTCCAAGAAGTCAAAGCACAAGTAAAGGTAAAAAACAGAAGACAAAACTGAGTTATTGRTGGATTTTTGGGGGTATTCCTGAGGGGCAGATAGAATCTTTTCCAAACTGTCTCAGGGCTCCTCCAGTAGTCCCATGACACGCTATTACTATCAACTGCAGTTGATGTTAATTTTACTAATGCTGGTTTTTGAAWGCCTGCTTATAAACGTGTAATAATTTTGAATGGCTTTTTGTATAAGAAAGTTCAAAAGCAGTTTTGAGTCATAATAAATTGAACTATTTTATGTGGAAAAGTATGCCTCCATCTGGGGTGCCCAGTAATTTCACATCAGAATTAAACTTTCACCAGCCATCTAGGTCAGACTCAGTTTCCCCACTGTACAAAGGAAGCTCTGCTCCAGTCTGTGCCYGGTGCCTTTTGCTAGAAGCTGCAATCACAGAAAGCGAATTTATTTTGTTTAATGCTGAACTGGTGACTTGAATACCAGAAAACAGCTCTTGAAGGGTTTCTAACAGACTCCTATGACCTTTTTGTTGTCTTCTGTGTAAACTAGTTTTTGCATCAAAATACACTGCTTCATTATTTAGGTGTTTAAAGAAGGCTTCCAAAGTGAAATGATAACAGAACATTACTTCCTTGTTTTTGATGTTCTGTTTGTGGGCTACATCCACATCCTTTTAAAATCAGAACAGAAGTTGATAAAAYAATGTCAGTGCTGGAAGGGAATCTGCCATCTGGTCTGAATAACTGCTGGCTGAATTGCATCTAGCGTGTTCTTGGGTTTTGTTCACAAAGATTGTTATTTCAAACATAGAAGAGGCTAGGGGGAAAGGACCTCCGCAAAATATCCAGCTTTATCTCCTTCCAGTGGACAATATAGCAAAAACTCATGAGTCTCAAARCTTGGTGAGCCAAGAGGGTTGGCTACGTTTACTGATAAAATTAGGATTGGATTGCACAATTGGACAGAGGTAATTAAGTGTTCTCTAAAGTATTTTGCATGGGGTCTTGGAGAGATTATTTATTTATGCCACTTTTCAAAGCCTGAGAGCTCAAATATTTATAAAGTTGAATGGTTTTTGGAATGCACTCCTTGTCTGCATAGTTTCTTACCCATATTTAAGCCCAGTGTGGCACAAACTCTGGAAAATTTTGTGCTATTCAAATGATGCATTTTGAATGTACAATAGTTCTTCATAGTTATCCAGCTGCTGAAAATTGAGACGAACTGCCTGATTTGGACTGAGAGCTTCCCTGGGATGAGTTTGTCAGCTTTACTCTAAACAGTGCTAGCATTTAATACRTGCTAATAATAATAATAAAAAATTGGGTATTTTATCAGTCTCTGTGACTGGTATCTTTGGATAACAGTTGAAACAGAGGTGATTACTGGAGTGTCCTTTGAGTGTCCAAGTAAAGCAGTAAGCATCCATMGCGAGGTGTCTGCCCAATGTTATATGTGCTGGCAAGGGGGTGCTTTGAGAGCTGGGGAGGGAGGAAATGCACCTTGGGAATGGGAAGCCAGTATCCAGACTGTGTTGTTGACTGGCTGAACACATGTGTTCCTTGGATGACTCTTCTAACATCTGAACATCTGACCTTTTTTTCTTTTTTTTTCTACCCAGTGTAAACAAATTAAGTTGAGATATCAAGGGTTGGAAAGAGGCTGACCTCTTGAACAAAAAGGGTTGCTATAGTGCTTGACTGTYGAAGATATCTGTATATTTCCACTGCCTCACTGCACTTGGAAAGGGTTAGCCTAGTTCYTTAACTGATTTTATTATTTCTTGCCTAACGTAAAGCTGTTCTCACTTGAGTGCAGATGAGCAGGGCCCTAGCACCTGCAAAACACTGTGAGCAAAGATGTTCTGCCCTCATTGCTCCTTTCTCCTTGAGTGCTGATGGATCAGTGATTTGGAGCAGGGTGACATCAGTTTCTGACATTGCCTCTATWTCACAGGGATGCTTCTAGGGTAGGAAATCTTCCACAGACAGTATCTGGCAAAAAACATGCAGTGAGACCAAGAATTTGACTATTGTTTCACCAAAAAAATAAACCAGAATGGTCTGTGATTCTCTGTGCTTTTTGAAACAAAAGACGAATGCTGAGTTAATATGATTAGTTTAATGAACTGTATATATAATTTAATGCTAAATAGGTTAAGAGATTGATTTCTAGTAATTTGCTATTAATTTTAGTATTGGCAGTTTCTGGAASTAACTGGTATTAGATGGGACCCTGGGGAAAAGCTGAGAAATCTGACKCTCTGCCTTAGAGATATGTACCATTGCCCCTGCTCCACTACATTCCTTCCTACAGTTCCCCTTATGCCACAAAATGTGGTCTCTTGTGACACAGTGTCAGACTTGTTGGATGCAAACCTGGACCAATCCTTTTCCTGTGCTGGATGCTCCCATTTCCGCAACAACACAGCTTAGTCCTGTTTAGATCACTAATAGGCTCCTTACTTTCATCTCCCAAGGGAAAGTCTTTTCTTCCCAAGCTTTAGTGGGTAGCCGCTGCCCCTTGAAAGATTGTCCAGCACTGCTGAGAAGAGGTCAGTGCAACTGCCCTACATTACCATCCAAGAAATTGGATGATAAAAGTGTTAGCAATTCCCTGAAGACCAGTACTTGGTCCAGAAAGGTGTATGAGAAATGTATGAGGTGTATTTTTACTGCAAAACGTTGAGCAATGCAAGATTGACTGCAGCCTGTGAAAATTAGTCTGCCCAAGGTTTTATTCCATTTCACTGTCCTACTTTTGATTTTGCTTGCTAGCCGTGAACTGACTGAAGAAACCTTTTTTGTCATTTGAGACCTCCTAGATGGCTGCCTGATTCTTAGCATGAAGAGAAATGCATTTAATATCTCAGTTTTAACTCTTTGAGTTGCCTTTTTTCACCTGCCATAATCTGTGGGTATTGGGAATTTGTGATTTATATGGGTACTTGTTCTTGATCATTGGTTTCTTCTCTTTCCCGTGCACCTCCATTTTTCTGCTAGAGCAAAGAAGACACGTACTTTGTAGTCTTGCACAAAGAAGAAGGAGCTGGCCTGGGATTTAGTGTTGCTGGAGGAATAGACTTGGAACAGAAATCAGTCACAGTAAGTGATGGCTGCAAGTCATTTTTCTACAAAACTCACTTTAAAGCAGGCTGGTGATTAGATCAAGTGCTCATTTATCAAGACTCACTGCAAGTCATTCACGGTGTCTCTCAGAAGCAGCAGCTTACCATCTGCTACTGAAATCAGAGTGTCTGAGAAGCTTAATTTTTATTATTRGAGATGGATAACAATTATGCTTTCAGGTTTTAAAAATCTGTTACTGGATGAGATGGCTAGATCTAAACCCTATGCATGTAAATAAAATTCTGCATGCAGCTGCAGCATACACAGCCTTTTAGGGGAGACTTTCATTCGCAGCCCTTGAAAGGAAACTGTGTGCAGCAAAGTTTTTGAAGGATTTTTTAGATCATTAGACTGATTKTTGCAGACCTCAGCAAGCATTATGGATGTCACATCATAAGTTTGTTTTGAGTTAGTAAGACCTGTGGGTGATCAGTAAATGAGAGTTGTTGTATTGTTGGGTTTTTTTAGGTCTTAAGCATTCAGAACCRAAGGTAGCCCTGTTAAGATAGCGGTGTGTAGAAAGTAACTGTTCAAAAACAGATCTGTRRGACAAAAAAATCCAAGAAAACTGCTCTCCTGTATGACAGTTTCTTTAACACAAAATATGCATTGAAATTCTGCACTGAAAGAGAGAGATCCATTAAATGCTGAGCTTAGAAGAAGGGTATGTCCTTAGCTTTGGGGCCTGCAGAAGTCCTTGCAGGAACCTTCTGGGTGTTGCTTTTAGACAAGACCAATATAAATAAATGTATTTCATATTAAATTGTCATTAAATTTGAATATGGTCAAAGTCTAGAGAGCAGGCCTCTACTTCTCTCACTACAGAAGTTGTTCCCTGTCTCTGGCCCAAGCAGTGGCAGCTCTGAGCAAGAGGAATACTCAACAGTGTCCCACCCTTAAGAGTTTCTTACAGAATTCCTTACCTAGAGACTGGGACGCTACCTAAAAATAAGATCTTGAGCTCTTTCCTACTGAGTAACTGGTGAAGTCCTTTTCCTGAATTCTGTTAGCCATGAGACCAAAGGAATGTCAGCTCCTGYTCTTTCTTGATGGTCTTTGTTCAGTGGGTGCAAAGGGATCTTTCTAATGTTCTTGACCTACTGGGATTCTGGGTCCCAGCTAGATTTAGGGTTGCCACTGGGTGCTGAGCTGCTTAGATGAGCTGCTATATCCACACTTGGGTTCAGGAAGAGAAATGCCTAGTAACCTTCAAGGTACTGAGAAGCTGAGCAGTTGAGGGAAGGCAACAGATTTTTTGGACATGRCCCCCGTATTCCACTTGCTGCTTGCATTTGCATGCCTACATCTGTTATTGAGTCTGTTATTCCAGCTTTGAATGCCTGCATAAACTGGCTGGAAATTTATTTTCTTGGATCTGCAGGGGTATAGCAGGTGCCCATCGCAGCATGGCCGTACAATGAGATGGTACCGGAGCCAAAAGGCTTCTGGTGCTGCTGGTCTAGGTATTAGGATAAATTCCTAAAGATTATGCCATGCAGAATTGTGTCCTCAGATTTGCTGCCTTGAACATTTTCTTGGCAGACCCAATACCGTCTCCATGGGAAACCATATTCTGGCTGCTAAAATTAGAGTGCCTAATAGGCAAGTCCTTAAATACTGTGTCTTGAGTCTTTAGTCAGTTTCTTTTTGTAAATGACACACATCTTAACTTGCTGGAAGTTTTCTATAAGTTTTATCCACTCTGAATAGAGTATTTTTTTTGCTAGAAAAATGCGTTCCAAGCTGCTAAGTCATCCCTTTCCATCTATTTGCATGATATTTGATCAGCCAGATTGAGGCAAACAATTAAATACTTGTACAGCTGCAGTAAGTCARAGCCTTTCTGTGCACAGATGTTTAGAAATGTGCATTTGAAAACAGCACAGAATGCATGTCCAGTCAGTGGGAACTGGGGGAGTGGGTGTCACATACCACAGTTGTTCTTGGTGGTTGCTGTAGCATGGACGTAGATTTAACCTCTGTGTCACTTGAAATATGTTAATTGAAGGCCTTTGAGGTGTTAAGTGAAAGCGTAAGTGATATTACATTCCATAGCTGGTTTTGTTTATCTTTGGCCTAGAAATGGCCATTCAGTAACAGCATCTTTTTCTCTGAATTCCCCCATCCCCCCAAAGCTGCAGCTCTGACGCTTTGAGGGTGTTCACTGGAGCAAACTCTGCAGGCAGTGGGCACTGGCTGCAAATTTTTGGTATTTCTCTTCACCTTGGCCTGCAGAACACTGTGTGTGGTCATGAAGTAAAATATCCTTGTTAAAATCTTTCTTGTAGGTCCACAGAGTGTTTTCAAAGGGAGTGGCATCTCAAGAAGGGACTATCCATCGAGGAGATCTYGTTGTGTCAATCAATGGCAAGTCTCTGGCAAGCTCAGTCCATGGGGATGTCCTGAATACTCTTCATCATGCAAGGGTGTACAAATATGCAGTCATTGTCATCCAGAAGGAAAAAGACAAAACAAACAATTCCTCCAGACTTGAGATATCAGCTACTGGCAGAAAATGTGTGGGGTCTGGAAAGGATGTTTCCATGGAAATAGGAACAGGTATGATCTTTATCCAAGAACAGTTGGAAGGATTCCCTTGCAGAGCAGACTGAAGGGAAAAATGTCCATGTGTTTTAGATTAAAAGTGTCTGCCTTATGTGATTGAAGGGAGCAATTGAAATTACCTTTAAATTTTATTTGTTCTCTTTGGCACCTCAACACAGTTTGGGGTTTGGTTGTTTTGTGGTTTTTTGTTATTTTTTTTAACTATCGTAGCTATGCACAAACCTAGAACTTAGTTTAGGACCTAATCCAATTTCTACTTACGTAAGTGATTCTGCATATTCTTCTGATCTAGAATAAATTCCTTTTCAGTAATAACAGTAGTCAATGCAAAAAAAGAGAACAACCAAAAATAATTTTTAAATTTTTTTTAAAAGCTCCAAGAAAACTCCACGCCCTGCAGTTTGTTATGCATAGGGACCGAGCTTGTTTGTAAAAGCAGATTTCATACTGTTTCTACTACAAACATAGAAAAAAAATTGTTTTTATATTGCAKTAACTGGAAGTAAGCCATATTGAAGTCAGCCATCCTATAGAAAAGTAGGGATAAAGTGGAAATGTATCAATAGTGGAATATTAGGTTTGTGTTTGGGAACRTGATAAYATTTTAGTGTAAAGGTTGCACCTGSRGTGTTGGAAAGAGATCTCTGCAAATTTTTTGTAGGTTTAAGAGCCCAAACCCCTTCAGCACCTGCCTGGATGGTGCTGCTTGGAAGCAGGGGATGACCTGTTCCAGTCCTGGACTGCTGCAGGGTCCTGGGGAGGGAGTGGGCCACAGTTACAGCTTTCTGCTGAGAGAACTGTCAAGGGGGCTTCCCCTGCTTTCCAGAACAACATTAGGCACTCAGCTCTGTACACCCCAAAACCAGGACATGCAGCTGCCACTCAATTATTTTTAATCTATTGGCTGTATTCATTATTGTTCACAGGGGGTTGGGGTTTTTTTTGGTAGCAGTTTCTATTGTTTTATGATATGACTTTGTAATGCAGCTTAGAAAAAAAAAAAAGAAAAGCACTCTGTTAATTAATGGATGAGCCTTTCTGGAATTGCTCCCATGGATATAGTCTATGTAATTACTTCCGAATCCCTCTCTGCCCTAAACTCCTTGCATCCTGCACCCTGGAAAATGCAGAATATCTGCTGGGTCCAGGCACTAGGGGGCAACATTATCTCATAAACAACAAACTTTTGGGTAATTCAGAACATATTTCCACCCTTCCAGGGAAAGGACATCTCCAGATGTTTTAGATAATGTTTAAAGTAGTCTGAGATAACAGTAGCAGTAATTTGTGATAATGCAGACGGCATAATTTTTACATTCACACAAGGCAAAGAGATCTTGTTTTCCAAAACTGCAGATTTATTTCCTCCTGACCAAAATCATATTTAAAATCAGCTACAGCAATATTGTATTTCAGAAATATCTTCTATGCAGGGGGATTGGTGAAACTACAGTTAATTATAATTAAATAAATATATATTAAATAATATATATCTATATAAATATATAGGAGACCAGAAACAATTTTTCACCCTAGTAGGTGATTACAGATTCTTGCTGAAGAGAATGGAAAATGTTTGCTTTAATGTAACATTTMATTCATTACTGTTACTTAAAAAGATGTGGCTAATTGAATAAGCAAAGGGAGCAAATGAAAGAAAAAGAAATGCTCTTCATACCCTATTTTTGTAAGTTTTCAGTTATTTTGTTGATGTTTAGAGTATTTACTAAATTGGCTAGCTATAATTTTTCCAAGGAAAGGATGCCTTGGCAGGTTTTTGTTGAATATGTAGAATGAAAGTGTCTCTGTGTAAACTATTTTGTACTGTCACCGATTCTCAGCTACAGTGGTACACATTCACTTCTGAGAAACTTGGTGGCCTGTCCTAATCTGAGTAACTGAACTCTGAATTGTCACTGCAGCAAAAGCTAAAACCAACCAAACAAAACTTGCAATTCACTGTTATCTGTATAACAAGATGCTGTGTATATTCAATTGCAGATCCAAACCTGGATATGAATGATGTCATCTGTGTTGAATTATTGAAAACYTCTGCTGGCTTGGGATTCAGTCTTGATGGTGGAAAAGCCTCAGTTGCTGGAGATAAGCCCTTGCTTGTAAAAAGGATATTTAAAGGTACTACATGCATGTAGTGGTTGTTAGCCCAGTTTTCCTTTTGTCTGTGCATTGTACAGACATTTCAATTATTGTATTCAGCATTTTTTTTTTTTGAAGCCAGGGTGGGTTTTGTGGCTCTCATTTATTACAGCTTACTAGGCCAAAGTGGTCATTAAAAGAAAAGACACTCCTGGGAATGGATAGGGATTGTATCTGCTAATAAATTTTTGTGGAACAATCTGCTTTACTAAATATGGGTCTGCCCACTRTTCTAGACATTATATTGCAGCAGCTATCATCTACATAGCAGTCTTGAGACATAAATGCCTTATCCAGCTCTCTTTTCTAAGAAATGCATAGTGCAGATAATCAATGTGGTACTCAAGCACCACACTGCATTATGCCCAGTTACTAATTTTACCATATTTTTGTATTTATTTTCTTTTTAGATATTAATATTAGCTTTTACTAAAATATATGGTATTTGTATTCAAAAACTGCCAATCTTGGATGCTTTGTTTGTCAGCAGGTAGTTAAATTTATATGAGCCTTTCTTTATACATAGAAAAAAAACAAATCCCAGAACTATACTGTGACTTTCATATATCACATGTTGATTTAGTGAARAATAAAGCACTTTCTGAAGGCAGCTGAAACTCTCAATGAAACTGCATGTGCACAGCATTTTTACAGAATTACTTTTCAGAGGTTTATTCCCTCATCAAGATAAAAAAAAAAAATCAGGCAGGTTATTTACTGAAATACCAGTTCTTGTGTGTTTGCTTTTTTCCTYTTTAGAAAGTGCTTCTTAAGGTAAAGGGCATATTTAATTTTTGCCCTCATTCATTTACATCCTTACATACAAACCTTTTCCCCCTCCCTCTGATGGCTTATGTTAGTTTAATTATCATTGTAGAGAACATACTTTCATCAGCAGTGAAGGGTGTGCCTCTCTCTAGGAGCTTTCTGGGAATGATGTTTATCCAAAATTTGCTACCAGTGTTTGGCTTGTTCATCCCTGGTTTAAAATCTATTGCATTATCTGCTTATTACCCTGTTAAAATTGAGAAAATAAACCCATGCCACATATAGCCTTCATGGTTATTTTATCAACCAAGTTTTCTTACAGCTACAGAGAKAACATTCAGCATATTTAATACGCTTTCGTTGTTTTCTTCAAAACCAGACATCTTTCTAAGAGCAAGGTTTTAMCCTGGTTAAAATAACCTTTTCTGTGAGATGCAGCATGGGATACGTTGCTAGAGCTGAGCTGAACATAARTGATTTGTATTGAAATTGTTACAGTTGAAAAAAATGGTTTACTTCATTCCTGTGGAAAGCAGATTTTTGTGGGTTCACTTTTTTCTTTTAACAGTGACTTTTCCCCCCTTTTGCTTCTAGGTGGTGCTGCGGAGCAATCTGGAAGCATAGAAACTGGAGATGAAATTCTTGCTGTCAGTGGGAAGTCACTACTTGGGCTCATGCATTACGATGCCTGGAACATCATTAAATCTGTGCCAGAGGGGCCTGTTCAATTGCTAATCAGAAAACACAGAACTGCAGTATGATGGAAGCATTACATCTAATCACACTTGCTAAGACAAAMGATTTAAAACTGTCTAAAAGCTGTCTTTGTTTATAAAGCCACACAGAAGTGTCTTAATGCTTTACAGAGAGGTGCTAAGAACCTTGGAGAACCAACGAGCAAGCGTGTGATGAGCTTCAAAAAATCTCACCTAATGATTGGGAATGAAGGAAGCCAAAAGTTAGAGACAATTTTGTATTATGTGGCAGWTTTATGGGAACTTCAAGACCTCTCCTGGGTTTGATTTAAAGTATTTTGATTGAGATAAATAACACTGTGCCTGTCCCTGATATTTTTAGTATCTGCAGAGTGTTGGTAGTAGAACCTGTTGGTTGCCATCCTGTTGACAAGGGTGGGTTTTAGACTGTACTATATCACTTAGCTGTAATAAGACTTAAGGACACTTCCTTAGGGTCTGGTCCTTTTTTTTTTCTTGTAATAAGAGAATGTCTGGAACAATCTCACTTTATTCTTCTAAGTGCAGTTTTGCTAAAAGTGCATGAGAAAAGAGTATAATTTTGCACAACTTCTATGCCTAAAATACGAGCATTTTATTGCAAAGCTGAAAAATCCTCCTAAAACTAATGAACTAACTCAGCATCCACCACAACTGAACCTACTTCTAGGTGCAACTTGTATCTGAAAACACTTGATGTAAATGCGATAGAAATCTCTAAGAAATCATGTCCAAATAATAGGTGATTGTCCACCATGGTGTATACTGAGCTGTTAGTTGTGATTAAAATGGGGGCGATAAAAATTGGGGTCTGAATTTTCAAATTTAGGCTTCTAATGTTAGGCACCTTTAAAAAAYATATATTTTTAAAAGGGGGATAATTTCAAGTGCTGAGCACTTACAGATCCCACAGACTTCAGCAACCACTAAGAACATCTGCAAGTTGGGCTGCTTTTATTTGTCTTCAAGAGGTTTAAGGCTGCCCAACTTGAAAGACTCAAGCTGAAAAGTGGTGATCTAAAAATGGGGATTATAACAGATTAAATCTGAGCTGGCCATATTTGTGGTGGCTTTTAATTGGTCTTCTTTGTTTTCTCCTGTCCAGTATTTATTTTTGCTTGTGTGAGAGTGGGTTGAGGATGTGTGTGGTCGATGCAAGTACACCCAACTGCATCAGGATTGGGCTGATACTGAGGGTTCTGGTGGTGAAACTGAAAACTGTTTGTGTAGATGGGAAAAACCATGGTGTCAGGTACAGAAAAGAAAAAGGGTTGCAATGCTGCAGGAGCATAGTTTGGATTTTCTCACCTCTGCTCACAGAAGAGGTATCAGTAGCAGGCCATGCTGCTTAGTCTGCTGTGCTGGGAGGAGAATGTATGGGTGCAAGAGATTAGACTCTGTTATTTCTCTTCCTACATCTGGGATAGCTAAACAACATAAAATACATACAGGAGGAAATGGGCCAGTGTCCTTATCAGCTGAGAACAAGTTGTTTGTTCCACAGTGCTCAGGTTGTTCATCACATTAGGCTGGAGACTGCTTGCAGCCAACATGCCCAGTGTGAAGAGCTCTCAGCCTGGAACCAGTCCAAGTCTGAAGTGTTGCCTCTGTTTTAAGTGAGCCAAGACACTGCGTAGCTGTTACAAAAAGGTCTGGGCTTGTCTCTTGGCCCTACCCCAAGATCTTACTGGAGTTCAGTTTATTTACATTTATTCAGCAGTGCTTGAAGCAATTGCTTCCAGGTTAGTGGAGCACTCGCTTGGGTTCATTTCTRTGACAGCTTAATTAGACTGCAGTTTATGATGAGCAGAAGAAAATTCAGTTCTGTGAGGCAACCTGAGACCAGATGAACAGAAAAGCTGTGCAATGTTTGCCTGAAAATTCATAAATAGGTTTAATTCTTTTTCAGTGACATACTAGTACATGAAGCCAGGGAGAGATGCAGCTTTTGGTTACAGGAAAGGCAATACTGTACATAGTCCTACAGCTCCTTTGCCTGCCGGATTTCTGCTGAAACTAATTCAGGTTCAGTGCTGTGAGATGACTGTGGAGTTGGGTCCCCTGTGAACCCAAAGCTCAGCCACTCTGTCGGGACTGGTCCGTGCCTCCGGTCACCTCCGTGGTGGAAGAGGCTCCAAGAGGATGCAGCTCTTAGGGCTGGAGGACCACACTGAGATTTCCAGGCCTGTGATGGAATAGAAGAGGTTACCCCTTGCATATTTGCTGAAAAACAGGGAGAAGACAATTTGGCAATGACAATTGAATGGTGAGGCCTTGTTCAGGAATGACCAAAATCCGACTGTAATAGAGTGTATAATAGATACATAAAATGCATGTGGAATTTAATGCAGCGTAGTGAATGCATACCTGTATACGTATAATACGTGCAAGTGCAGTACTGATATCTTGCTACTTTAATGTGGTAAATCATGGTTGTGTTTTAGGAAATGGCATTTTTTTTCAGTCCACGGTCTAAAATTCTGGAGGTTCCATYGCAGGGAGGCAAATGTCTCCCTCACTCCTAAACCAGTGTGAGCTCAGAGGTAAAGTCTTCATTTTGTAAATTAATTTGAGGTGTCTTAAGATGATACGTGGTGGATATTTTCAGATGCTTATTTGCAGGTACTGTTAATTGTGAGTGATTTAGAAGGCTTTTTTTCAGTAATCAGATACTGTTCAGTATTTTATTTTACATGCACGTAGATAAGTGTTGGCTGATTAACAGCAAACAGAAATGGGGATTTTTGTGTGTGATTCAGTAGTGGCTATAATTTAAAAGATAGGTTTAATGTTTTAAATCTGATAATAGTTACTATGGTAGAATGATAACACTACTAACATTAGAGCAAGCAAAAGAATTGTATTTAACCCTGAWTGTTTCTGTTCCTGAAAATACTTTTTTTTTCCTTGTGAAAGAACAACAACATCTTCACTGATGTTTGTATGATTACAGTAGCATTTCCTGACATCTCTCTTGGGGTGACATTCCCTGAAAAAGCTCCAGGATTTATGCAGTATGGGTGTCTGCTTTATTACAGACAAGATGGGTAGACCAAGCAGATGTAGTAAACTCTTGGTTACACACCTGGAAAAGTAAATCTTATTTTTCTGAGAGCCTGGTCACGCTAAAATGATGGAGGGTGTTGCATTAGTTCATCAGTATTCAGTAGGATCATGACCATTTTTGGCCTTGCTGTTTGCGTATCAGTGCCCATGGTGATTCTCCACCCTGCTGGAGTGTTGGCCAAACTCTAGGAGAGCAGCGACTCCCCAGAGACTTGGCAGCTGCATCTTAGAAGACCAAAAAATCAAGATACAATTCTGCACTTCTTCACCAGGGAGCTGAAGGCATTCCAGACAAGGCGAATTTGTTCCTAGATGGAGAAGGTTTAGGGGAGGGCTTTGGTGCATCCAGGCCTGGGGCAGCTGAAGGTGCACATCATGGATGTGAGAGCAGTRAGATGCTGCCATCGCATATTCTGCAACCTTTTGTACCTGGAAGCTATKTCCAGCTTCTGTAGGGACTGCATCTGTATTGAAAACTCTAGATTAGGGAGGGAAAAACATTTGATCATTTTCTCGCTTAAAAAAAAATAATAGAAGGACAGATAAGTGTTAAGAAACTGTTAGATGATTCATATTTCCTAATGACCCTCACTTAAAATTAACCCTGGTTAATGTTCTGCAGTGGTTCTTGTCAAATTCTGAAGGAAGTGTTCCCARATGGGAATGTTTACCTGTTTCTATGTTTAGGTTATGTAAATGTACAAGTGAAAATATTGATGAAGAGTAGACTAGCTCATGAGAAAAATGGGGATCCCACTGTAGGTAGATTTTGTGTGTTAGTCTGATACACTTATTGTATGATATTGTATATTGACACTTTTATTTATATAAATAAAACTTCTTTTAATGAAAACTGTTTAATATGCCTTGTATATTATAAAAAGTCGGTGCAATAACATGAACTAGATTGTACATTTTTTTATTTCTGTCTCTTCTATGTGAATCTGTATCACCATAAACTGTTTTGCTTGGGTTTTTTAGTGATTTTGAAAATAAATGGTATCCTTAGTACTCCTCTAGATATTTAATTCTGTTATGACAGACCAGAGTCTCGTCTGCAGCTGGAACTGGCATCAGAGGGACAAGGATGTCAGGGAGAGCAGCCAAAGACTTTGTGTAAACGCTGCCCAGGTGTGCATCTGAGATAAAATAGTGCCCTCTTAAGAACTGCCATTCAGTGTGAAGAGGACTGAGGCATTTAAGAACTGATAAAAGGTGTTTTGTAGAAATTGCTTCAGTATCTTGTTTCTTTCCTGTCCCTGTGCTAGGAAAATGTAGTTTTCATCAAAGCTGCAGTCCCTGGGTAATGTTGTACCTTCTGCCCAAGCCCTGGTTTGTAAGGCAATGGATCGTATGTGTAGAGAATGATTTTACACAACTAGTCCTAACCTGGTATTTGTTCCAGTTTCCCACCTACTCTGGGAKAAAATTCCCTTCAAAGCCACAGAGAGCCGGTGGAATGTGCTGGGCTGGATGCCCTCTCTGTGGATGGAGTGGAGCTGGAGCAGAGTTCGTAGTGGGAGGTGGAGACCTCCTGGGAAGGTTTGCACCAAGTGGACCGTTCTTTGAGACACAGGTGACTTCACAGTCACTGCGCAGCAGGTCAGAGCAARCCATCCTTCCTGGACAGATGAGCCAGCCCAAAAAGCTTTCCACTCAGCTGCTGTGAGGTAGGAAATGCCAGAGGTGCCGAAATCCCATGCTGCCTGGCAGCRCATGGACACATCTGCTGGTGATGTGGGGAAGGCTGAGCTGGAGGAAGGGGCTGGCGGGTTTGAGTGTTTGTATCTACACCGCAGGTTCATGAGCATTGCTCCGTGTGCTGGGTTGGGCACTTGTGGCAGCGCTCCCGCACGGCGCAGCGCAATCCTGACATTTGCTTGCTGTACCCATGGCGCTCGCCTGCGTCTTGTGCCAGGCCCGCCGAACTTCACCATTTCTCCTGCGCACGGTGCTGCCTGAAAGGGTCAGGTGGGTCTTTTTGTGAGGGGAAGGAGGGCATTTGCTCTCCCATCCCAGYGGTGCAAAGGGCTTTTCCCTCATCCCCAGGTTTGTGCCCGGAARCCGCTGAGTTTGCTTTCGGTTTCCTTCTCTGGGTGCCCCACGAGGAGGGTGCAAGCGAGCAAGCACCACGTGAGGAGGGATAAACCCACAGCTTCTGCTGACACATCCTGTGGGAAAGGCTGCTGTGGCTGGCTCCCAGCCTGCCCTCTGGGCACGGGGACCCATTCCTGGGCCGGAGAGGAAGGGGAGGAGTTTTGTGGTTACTCAGTCTTGTCTCTGCCCTGGGACGCCTCTCTTTTTCCCCCATCCTTCTTCCTTGCACACAGCCACGGTGAGGAGGGATGCTGCAGAGCCTGTGCTGTTGTGCAGTGAGACTCTGCAAGGCATAAAACCAGTTCAGTGGRAAGAGGATGGACAGGGAAATGTTGGATACCACAGCATGCAGTCCCCTCGAGCTKGGTTCAGCACATCTGCCCCCAGCTGGAGCCTGGCTTCTCCCCCAGGGCTGTGGGGGAAAAGGAAAAAGACATTTTCAGTCATGAAGAGATCCTTTGCCTTTCACCTCCCCACTGCTGTCGCCAGCGCTGGGCCAGCCCAGCTYCTCTGCTCTGTTTCATTGACTTGCTTGTATCCATCTTCCCATCCTGATTTCTCCTAAGACATGGCCTGAGGTGGGGTCAGCAGGGCTCAAACATCCAAGCAGCCTGCCTCTTGTAGGATTAGCCTTGAATATCTTTAATTGAAATCTTAATTGCAACATTCAGTAGCTAAGTGAARAGGAATACAAAAGCAAGGAGACAAAGTGAGTTTAATCTGTAAATTGATTAGTACATGTGACTTCATTTATCCACCAAGACATGAAGCAGTAGAATTTTTTTACTTCTCTCAGTTGAGAAAGCCTTAGGGCACAGACAAATGAGGAGCTTGAAACGTGATTCCACCTAAAAAAGTTCCATTAAATTTCTCCTATTTTTAYATCTTTGCTGCTCTCCTGYTCCCTGTATCACTCAGTGCTATCCAAATAGGGCCTGTGATTCTCGTGTCTCATTCCTTCATCTCTGTTTCCAGGAATGTGTCAAAAGTGCCACTTAACCACATTTGACCAGAGGGTGATGGTCACTGTAGCCACACAGGGATGGYGTGAAGGAGAGCCCTTGGGGAGAARATTCCCACKGGCCACYCTGGAGTGGGTGGCTGGGCAGGAGCAGGGCAGGTGGTGGCTGGGTAGGACATCCATGGATGCAGTGAAGTGATGTCACAGGGCAGCACGTCACTGCAATGACAAGAGGACACGAAGCCTTCCCTGACCACAGCCCTGGACTGCACTTCCCGGTGTCCATGGCCAYAGAGGGTCAGCCCAAGAGCCAGCCATGGCTGCAGGGATGACATGTCCACCCTGCTGCCGCTGCCAGTCCCTGGCCTTCACCTTGCATGGTGCTGGGAGATTTTTGTTCCAGCTTTTGGGTGTTTGGGTTTTTCCTTTCTATGCAATRCTGAGTTGCGTAATTGCCTTTGCAGCATCTCCTTGCTGTGTCCAGCAGCCTCATAATGACAGATGCCTGGGGAGCAAGTGATCTGCATTATCTGGTCCCCACCACTTCTGGCAAATGATGTTGAGGTGTTTCTCCCTGTCAGGAGCATGGATGAAACCTGAYTGTCTCCATCAAMCTCTAGTAAAAGCCCATTTTGGACYATAGGAAAAGTCAGTCATTACTTCCTCTTTTCATGTAGTACTATTTATTAAAGCACTAGACCCAGCTAAGAGGCTTCACAAATTAATCATGACTGCAATAATTTTTTTCCTTTTGAAAATAACCCTCATTTCTAATGATCATAAGAAAGAACATTTGATGCCAATAAACATCATCCGCTAAAACAAGGAGTTCCCCTTCCATCCCARTGTGTAAAGCTGTGACTAGAAGGATGTTTTCTGTCAGTCAGGGTATTTTCTGAAGTTAGTCAGTGCTAAACCCAGAACTTTCTGCCTTTCCACTGATAGTTCCATACGTGCTGGCCTCACCCCTCTGTGCAGCTGAATCAGTCTGATACTGTTGCACTGAGCAAACAAGTTACCTGGTGCTGAAATTTCTTACGTTTTTCCCTACCTGTCAAAGCCATTTCCTTGATGTGATGTTGTGGTGTTTGGGAATGTCTGATGTCCAGCTCCTCTTGTCAAAAATTGCCTCCCTAATTCCTGCTCCTGAGCAGGGTGGACGTGACTGTGGCCTCCTGCATTTGCCGTGGCTTCGTCACGTCCCTATCAGGAGCACAAAGGGGAAGGTGGAAGCAGAATGCTGCCCTTAATTTCTGCCATACAGTAGGGAACTGTGATCCCAGCTAAGGCACAGGAGCTGAGGGAGGAGGTGCCAGCATCCTATTATTGGCCTTATTCAGTGCTGCTGGAAGGAATTACTTTTTCTGAGATTTGCAAGCTGGCCTGTCCACTACAAAAGGGGTGCCCCTTCAAGCGGTGACTGTGGCATGGAGGAGCTGAGCCTCTGAGCCTGCTGGTGCTCTCACTGTCCTTTCATGAGAATGAGGGAATGACACCAAAGCCACCCAAGATGAAATGGCTGACACTGTTTTATCACTGGGATATCTATTTTATTCCATGGGATATCTCCCATTGCTGCAGGAGTGATGCCAGGGTGCACGTTCTCAGAGGGCTGGTGAGAGCTGCATTGTGAAGAGCCCATGCGTGAGAAGGCAGGGCAGCCTTGGTGTGGCCCTTTTGTTACRCGGGCCAGACAATGAATGTCCTGACGCAGTTGGGTGAGGACCCTTGTTTACAGCCGTGACAGCTTTTGGGACTATTGCTCACTGACTGTCCTACCATCAGACAGTCATCTGCTTAGGGGAAACCCTGCCAGACTGAAATATCCCCAGCCCTTCTTGTCCGGCCTCCTTACGCCTCTGTGGATGCACATCATGTCGTCGTACTGTCTTATGCTAATGGAAGCAAAGTGATAAAATTTAGTCCCATCCAACAGCGTGTGCTAAAAATAATCAGTAGCATACGAGCAATTTTTTGTCAGCTGATTTGTAAAAACATCCCACGAGGGAAAGAGGAAGGAAGAACTCCTTGTCTGGCAATTTGTTTGGGAAATACCTCTTGTGCATCCAGTCTCAGGAGTGAAGGCATGAGCTGGCCATGGGCACCAGGCTGATTTTCACCTGGGGACCACAGTGCCAACACAACCTGGGTCTGCACTTGCTGCCCAGGCAGGTGCTGTGTTAGGTGGAGAGCATTCTTGGGTGGCAGTTCTGTCAGTTTGCTTCAACAGGTGGGTTTGGTTTGTTTTTGTTTGGTTTGTTTTTTTGGTATCAGGTGCTTGTGGGTGAGTCAAGTGCATTCTCATTGCAATGCCATGCACCATTGATAGGTTTTTCCCCCCCTGCCCTTTAGGGAGGAGCAAGTCACAAGCATCGTGCTATGTAGGTGACTGGACACTGCTCTGGAGGGCTGGAGAGGGGCCAGGCTCCAGTGCAGTGCAGGTGAGAGTGTCTGGACGTTTTCACAAGTCTGATGAGTCACACAAGCAGAATTTGCTGGTGAAGTTTTGCAAAACCAGACCTCTGTGCAGCAGCTACAGTAACACTTTTCATCAAGTTATGGGCCTTCTCAGGACCACTTCACTGATGCCCTCTGAGGTAAAAATCTCCCTGGCTTCTGCTGGTGACTAAGTGGGAAAGAACAGGGAGTTGCATCTGTTGGGATTTTTTTTCTGGCCATGACAAACAAGAGCCTTTGGCCCAGGAGCTCTTAGTTGTCCTTGCAGCAGGAATTTGTGCCACAGGCGTCGTGCTCACTGCCTGAGAAGCCGGGTAAAAGCAGCAGAGGGAGCCAGCTGAGAGCCTGCTGACATGCTTGGCTTAGCAGGTGAGGACCTCAGGCTCTCCCCGGCACAGACACATCTTTGAGTCCCAGCTTTCAGGAAGCACAATGTGCTCTGCAGTGTTCCTCTGCTATTCCCTTGTGATAAGCAGCATCCTTTCCSAGAAACTTCCACAACTCCAGCTTCAAACTTCGGAGAAAGTGAAAATTTGACTGACAAAATGCTGTATCCCTTTCTGCCCGCCTCTTGGACAAAACCCTTAACTTGGATGTTTGTCCTTTACTGATCCCCACAGATGCTTTTTCTAGAAGTAATGGACCCCTCAATACCACCCAACAATTCTGCAGCCAGTAGTTAAAAAATACTAGAATAGGTGTCTCATTTTCAAGCTCGAGGTCATGGTTTATGTCTTGTTCCTCTTACAGGCAGAAGCCAAAGCCTAATCTCCTGAARCATACCTGCTGGCACTCTGCTTTTGCCCTGGTGCTTTTGCCCAGCTGGCATGGAAGCATGGAATTTGCATAATACAACCATGTGTTTACAATCCACATAAGAAAACCCGAGTTGCAGCAACCTTTGTGACTCATTTTTCTTGTAAACACTTTGTATTTATTATCTTAGCAAGAACTCAAGACATACATGCGTGAGGCATACAGCAACACAYCTGGCTCGCATCCAGAACAGGCCCTAAGGAAAACAAACTCACGTTGATAAAGTCATAAAGCAGATCCTTTGCAGAAGTAACAAAACAAATCCAGGGTGGACATCAGCAAGTGCTTGGTCATCTACTGGCATTGACCTCCTGCACCTGTCTTTTTCCYGAGTTCCTGTTGAACACTACCAGCCTTAACCATGCACACAAAAACCTAAAACATTTCAAAAAGAGCAAATATTCTTTGCATATCTAGGCAGATAAATACTCTGCTAACAGTAAACTTGGATATCCCCATGACAATGCATTTATCAATATACATTTTTTTTCATAGTATTCATATGTGCTACAGCCTGAAGAATTGGGTGGGCTCTACAAATCCACACCTTGTTTCTTGTTGGTTTTCAAAGCAGCATACCTTGAGCAGAACAGTTTTATTCCGTCCTGTTGTGAATGCTAATGCTGAATTTTCCTGAGAGTTTCAGACAGGCATGGTCATTGTTTAGTACCCATGCTGAAAACTCCCAGACTYCACCAAGAGCAGGATGTACAAGAGCAACCCTTCTTGTGAGTTATGCAGTGTTAGCCTGAGAGCTGGTGTTGTGCTTATCTGAAACTCTTTGCGTTCATTTTTTAGTACCTGGCAAACTGACCTATGTACATGTCAGCAAAACACACTTTTGCAGTACTGAGACAAATMAGAACTACTCTTGAAACATTATGTTCTCACTGAAAAGTAATTAACTAGCTTAGAAGGGAAAGGAACCACACATTGGCTAAACCAACAGCAAAAATCCTGGCAGTGCCACTGGGGTGGTGTTAAAATCTTCCATGAGGTAAGGAGACAAAGTTAGTCAGCTTCTGCTCAGTGACAGAAGTCAGTGTCAATATGTAACAGCCCCAACACAACTGGTTGTGAGTGACCAGAGTTAAGTAATGACAAGTTTGCAAAGGCAGATTAAGAAGAGGTAACTGAAAAATAAATTATGAATACAAACAAGAATCCACCACAAGACAGGAGAAGACATMATTTCAATAGACACAAATATCAGAAAGTGTAACTGTACAGTCTTATAAAATGCAAATATACTTATATTCAAGGTTAGTTAAGAGAAGGAACTGACCAGTCACCTTAGAGGTAGCTGTGAAACAGGATTGGCTTCAGGCATTTTCTTGCTAACTGGGACCCATAAAAATACTGTTTAGGATGGAACCTGGCATGAATTGACTARCAGAGTTACTGTTTGCCTTGACAGYAATCAACATGTTTAATTCAGCTCCTCTGAAGCCAGCCAAGGGTAATAACTCCTTGGTAAGATGGGTTATTCCCACATAACCCCTCATATATAACCCCTCACCTCCTGGATRTGCTGCAGCAGCTTCATCATTCTGGAACTGAAACGAGGAGGCCATTGAATGAAATGGAAATAAAGTACAAGGGAAGAACCTTTGCCTGTAAGTATAATTAAACATTCAAAAATCTAAGGCTACTTTCTTGTACCAGCTGCAACATTCAATTCTATTGATATTATTTCTTCAAAGAGAGGTAGAATTGCTTTCTTTGAATAAATAAYATTCTTAACAAAACTTGAGATTTAACTTTAAGATCTACTTCTATTGAAGTTTTTTTTGTTGGTTATAAAGACACAGCAGAATTGTACTGTTATCAAGAAATTCTTTGTAATATTGAAAGAATCCTTCCACCACAATTACCTCAATATCTGTGTTTGTGTGGTATATATTCAGATATGTCTTATATAATGCTAAAATATGCTTCGCTCTCTGAAGCATGATTTATTTCCTTTATCATTAGAAAATATTTAAGCTTCTTTTTTAGTTTATATAATACCTTTTTATATTGAGTTTTGTCATGTTTTGAACATTCTTTTTATACTGTGTTTTGAGACTAAACAAACAGTTTTAAATTAATAGTTCTGTTAAGTACTCATGACATACAGTAGTGATGCACACATTTATATTTTATGCTTATATACTATATACATATATCTATWTAAACTTATACTATATCTTTATAATATAAACTAGAACTAGAATTACAACTTTTTGTCTGCAAAGCAACATCCTGCAACAAATACCTTTTCAATAAAGATAGTGGTTTAACAAATTGTAAGTCCCACCACCAGATCTCTATCCAGAAAGATCCATGTTTTAGAAAAGAAGAGCAGTCAAAAATCCAGCAACTGTGTTTTCCTGCGTGTGTGATCCCAAGTTTCAACACACTGACAATTTTATTTTACTTCATCCTGAAGGTGGGCGGAGCTCCTCGGTGAAACATGGCTATGGGACATGAGGACCAGAGGGCGACTGGGGAAACCGGGGTCCTGAAAGTCTTCTCAGACGGCGGTGAAGGGCAAGTTCAGTCTTGCCCCAAATCTCCCCAAGTCACCAGCTCGCCCCAAGTCAGCACTGCACGGTTTAGGGGCTCTGCCGTCGTTATCTCTGTTTCCCACCTGGCATTCATACGCCAATATAGCTGTAACATTCTTCAGACAAATCATGTGATAGCCATCCTCCAGCGGCCACGGACAGCTAAATACAAAAGCAGCGAGATTTGAAGTTTCTTCATCTCCCRGAGTCTGTGGAGCCTCTTCTTCCAAATCCACAAAGCCAAGGTCCTCCTCCCCCGCTGTTCCGCTCGCCGTGACCGCGGGCAGCCCACATTTCGCGGCTGAACAGCTTGGCGAAGAGGTTCAGGATCCTCTGCCGCAGGTCCCACATGTCGCCGATGCGGGACAGCTCCAGGGCGCACTCCAACGCCGCGTCGCGCCCTAAGGACACGCGAGTGGTTRTCCCATTAATGAGATCCCCACCACACGGCACTTTTTGTTCAATTTTTTACTTTTTCCTTAACATGAAGCACCCCCCACCCCGCCCCCTCTCTGCCCCCCACTCGCTCGGAGCAGCAGCTCTGCCGCTGTCGCCTCCACACGGGGCAGCCGCAGCCGCGCCGGGAGCTGCCCCCGCGCCCGGTGCTGGAGCCATAGGGACAGCGTGTCCCTGTGTCTGTCCCATCCCGTCCTGTCCCCCCTCTCCCTTCACCTTCCGGTACCTACCTGCAGGAGCGGCGGGCGGCGCTGGTTTGCGCAGGGTCCGGCCGGGCAGCATCGCGGCGGCGGGCGAGGATCSGCGGGGCACGGAYMGCCCTGGCTCGGCTCGGCGGGGCACGGAGAGCCCTGGCTCGGCTCGGCGGGGCACGGA